>NC_138771.1:260397877-260445377 GCF_965119305.1 Pelophylax lessonae | reverse complement strand
ATCCTCTAACACATCTGCAGGACAGCTTGTTCTGTTGAAAAACAGACTTACTGGAGGGTCACCAGGTGAGAATAACAGAAAGAAACATATAAAAAAGAAAACAAATGCAGCCATCACATTTAATGTTTGCTTTTTGGGTTTAATACCGCTTTAAACAAAAAAATAGCTTAGTCCAAAACAGATAATACTCTTTAATAAATAAATTGGAACTACTGGTGCTTACACCAGCTACAGTTATATTCTGCTAGAACATCACTCAAAATTAGGTTATAACAGTAGAGTCACAAAGCCAATTTGACAGCATAACAACTTAGTTAGTATAATTCCTGTTACTATTTTAATTAGCTCTGTGGCAAAGCAGATGTCAGCATATGAATAAGTGAATTAAGTAGAAGGGGGCAAGAAAAACAACAAACGGTACATTGAGAAAGAGCAAGACACCATTTAACCACTTCCATACCGAGTCATGTAAAATGACGTCGGCAAAGTGGTTGTCTAGATCCAGGCCGCCGTCATATGACGTCGGCCCGTTCTAGCTGCTACTGCGCGCCCCCGGCGGCGCGCCCCCGGCGGCGCGCATCGGCGCGATCAGGGATGAGGCTCGTCCCTCGGACATAGCCCATCCCTGATCAAGGTAAACAGCAAATAGAAATTGGCTGTTTACCACGTGATCGGCTGTGTCAATCACAGCCGATCACATGAGCGGCTCCAGCACGAGCCGCTCGTTCTCTCTGCAATGCACGCCCCCGGGGGCGCGCAGAGCAGCGATCGGGGACGAGGCTCGTCCCTCGGACAGAGTCGATCCCCGATCTAGGTAAAGAGCCAATGAAATTGGCTCTTTACCACGTGACCGGCTGTGTCCAATCACAGCCGGTCACAAATGTCAACAGAGAACACGGTAACTAGCTGTCACCGTGTTCTCCTCCTCACACACTGATCCTGTGTGAGGAGGAGATTGTGGTAACAGCTAGTTACCAACTACAGTGCACCCTAAACACACTGATTGCCCCCCCCCAATAAAGAGCACCTGTCACTAGCCCATCAAAGTACCCGAGTACCTGTCATCAGCCCATCAGGTACTCAGATGACAGGTACTTGGGTACTCTGATGGGCTGGTGACAGGTATTCGGGTACTCTGATGACAGGTACTCAGGTACTCTGATGACGGATACTCTGATGACAGGTACTCGTTTACTCTGATGACAGGTACTCGGGTACTCTGACGGGTACTCGGGTACTCTGATGACAGGTACTCGGGTACTCTGATGACGGATACTCTGATGACAGGTACTCGGGTACTCTGATGACAGGTACTCGGGTACTCTGACGGGTACTCGGGTACTCTGATGACAGGTACTCGGGTACTCTGATGATGGGTACTCGGGTACTCTGATGACAGGTACTCGGGTACTCTGATGAGGGGTACTCGGGTACTCTGATGACGGGTACTCAGGTACTCTGACAGGTACTCGGGTACTCTGATGACAGGTACTCGGGTACTCTGATGACGGGTACTCGGGTACTCTGATGACAGGTACTCGGGTACTCTGATGACAGGTGCTCGGGTACTTTGAGTACCTGTCAACGGAGTACCCATCATCAGAGTACCTGAGTACCTGTCACCTACCCATCAGAGTACCCGAGTACCTTCCACCTGCTCATCAGAGTACCTGACGCCTGAAGTACCCAAGTACTTGCCGCCTGCTCATCAGTACCCATCACTACTCATCAGTACTCATCAGTACCTATCACGTATCAGTACTGATCATCAGTACCCATCAGTACAGTATCACCTATCACCTATCAGTCAGTGAGTACTACTCATCAGTACCTATCACCTGCCTGTCACCTGCCCATCAGAGTACCCGAGTACCTGTCACCTGCCTATCGGAGTACCCGAGTACCTGCCACCTGCTCATCAGTACCAGAGTACCTGTCACCTGCCCAACAAAGTACCCGAGTACCTGTCACCCTTCATACAGCCACCATGTCCAAGTCCAAAAAGGTTTATATACGTCCTCCGTTTAAACCTAAATACCGGTGTTATGGCAGCAGATAGCTGCCATAACCCTGGTATTTTTTTAAACGGTGGACGGTTGGCTTTCCGATAAGGGTGGTCCCAGCGGCGGATTCGCCTTGGGATCACCCTTCCGGGATGGCGGAAGAGGCGCCCCCTCCCGACGCGTTCCGGTCCTTTTCCCCGCTTACCGGACCCGCCGGCAGCGGGGAAAACGATCCGGTCCCGAATCCTCACAGACAGGATGTCGAGTGAGGGCAGCTTGCCCTCACTTGACTCTATGGTCTTGGAGGACCGGAGCTACGGAAAATGTTGTTGCCTAGCAACCGGTTTAAAGGTCCTTTTTTTTTTTTTTTCATTTTATATTATAATTATTATTTTTTTTTTCTATCTTTTAGTGTACTTGTGAGATCTGAGGACTTTTTGACCCCAGATCTCACAAAAAAGAGGTCCTGTCGTGCCTATTTCTATTACGAGGAATATTTACATTTCTTTTAATAGAAATAAAAATGATCAATTTTTTTTTTTTAAACGGTGTAAAAATAAAAAATAATAAATAAAATAAATAGTAAAAAAAAAAAAAAAAAAAATTAAAGCGCCCTGTCCCCGTTAGCTCACGCGCAGAAGCGAATGCATACAGAAACCCCGCCCACATATGTAAACGGTGTTCAAACCACACATGTGAGGTATCACCGCGATCGTTAGAGCAAGGGGAATAATTTGAGCCCTAGACCTCCTCTGTAACTCAAAGATGGCAACCTGTAGAAATTTTTAAATTGTCGCCTATGGGGATTTTTAAGTACCAAAGTTTGTCACCATTCCGTGAGCGTGCGCAATTTTGAAACATGACATGTTGGGTATCTATTTACTCGGCGTAACATTATCTTTCACATTATGGAAAAAAATTGGGCTAACTTTACTGGTTTCTTATTTTTTAATTAAAAAAAGTGATTTTTTTCCAAAAAAATTGCGTTTGGAAGACCGCTACGCAAATACGGTGTGATAAAAAATATTGCAATAATCTCCATTTTATTCTCTAGGGTCTCTGCTAAAAAAAATATATAATGTTTGGGGGTTCTAAGCAGTTTTCTAGCAAAACAACTGATTTTAGCTTGTAAACACCAAATGTCAAAAATAGGCCTAGGCAAGTGGCTAGGATGCATGATGATGCTCCTTGGATGTTAGGCCCCTCTATATGGCTAGGCTGTGAAAAAGTCTCACACATGTGGTATTGCCATACTCAGGAGGAGTGGCAGAATGTATTTTGGGGTGTCATTTTTGCTGTGTACATGCTATGTGTTAGGAATATCCTATAAATTGACAACTTTGTGTAAAAAAAAAAAGTTTTCATTTTTTTCCCACATTTTCCAAAAACCTGTGGAAAAAAATGATATGTTCAAACGACCCATAATGCCTCATAGAATATACGTTGGAGTGTTTGCTTTCCAAAATGGGGTCATTTTGTGGACTTTTCCATTGTATTGGTGCTCTAGGGCCTTGAAAAGTGTGATAGGTAGTAAGAAAGTTTTATGTGTATTTATGCTCCTAGAACGCCTGAATGTGCTTCTTGGACGTGGAGTCTCTTTTTGTGGCCAGGCTGTGTAAAAGTCTCACACATGTGGTATCGCCATACTCGGAAGGAGTAGCAGAATGTATTTTTGGGTGTAATTTTTGCTGTGTACATGCTATGTGTTAGAAATAGCTTATAAATTGACAACTTTGTGGGAAAAAAAAGAAAAAAAAAATTTTTTCTTCATTTTCCCAAGAATTGTGGGAAAAAATTACAACTTCAAAAAACTCACCATGCCTCTTACTAAATACCTTGGACTGTCTACTTTACAAAAAGGGGTCATTTGGTCGGTATTTGTACTGTCCTGACATTTCAGGGCCTCAAGAAAGGAGATAGGCAGTCAGTACATCTGGTGTGATCAATTTTCAGTAATTGGTACCATAGCTTCTAGACTCAATAACTTTCACACAGACTAAATAATATACACTAATTTGGGTTAATTTTACCAGAGACATGTAGCAGTATACATTTTGGCCCAAATGTATGAAGAAAAATTTATTTTTTGCAAAATTTCATAATTGAAACTAAAAAAAAGTGGTTTTTTTTTTCAAAATTTTTGCTCTTTTTTTGCATATATCACGAAAAAAAAACCCCAGTTGTGATCAAATACCACCAAAAGAAAGCTCTATTTGTGTGAAAAAAATGATAAAAATTTTGTTTGGTACAGTGTAGCATGACTGAGCAATTGTCATTCAAAGTGTGAGAGTGCTGAAAGCTGAAAATTGGTCTGGGCAGGAAGGGTGTCTAACTGCTCTGTATGGAAGCGGTTAAAACAGTGCAGCTCTTAAAGTTCATTCAAAATTCTCTGCTGCGATTTATGGGCTTTGGACCTAAACCATGCTCCAAAAATAAGACTCCGTAAATCAATAATTAGCAAACAGACATTTTTGTATGGCATTTAATCTGTTTCTTGGTGGGGGGGGGGGGGATATGTTGGACAAGGTTTCCTTACATGTTTCCTAAATTTTGCATCCTTTCTATTCTTTTGAATAATTGCATAACAAAGGGTAAACAATCAAAAAAGCCAAATGGGGTGGGGTGGGGTGGGGTGAGGTGGGGGACTAATTGCTGTTGGAGCATTTTAAGTTACACATGGTGGTGATGGAACTTTTGGTTGCGGTGGCAGCTATGGAAGATGGAGTCTCTTTCCAGGCATTAGCTTACCTATATAGATTTTTAAGACAACACCATTTTTGACTTTCACATACAAATCTGATAATGGCCTACCGGATGAGATTTAAGAAACTCTGACAAAGATGTATTCAAAGTTCTTTATGAAAATGACTACCGAGTAGATATAAAACCATAGACTGCTCCTTGTGTAAGTGTAGGGTATGGAAAATCTTCAGTAATCTTCAGAAGCAAGCATGAACATACAAATAGCTTCCATCTGAAGTGTGAGAAAGAGAAGGTAATGGTGGAAGCAAACCTAAAAATCAGTTTCTTTAATGTAAGGGCTATCTCTGGATCTTAGCTGGGATCACTTCACACACACATCTCTTATCATCAGTATCCAAGTTTTTTAATATCTTTTCTCAAATCACAAGTAACTTCCAGTTAGACTTTGAATTTTTAAATTGCATCATGGTAAATTGGATATCAGGGGTCTCCAAACTTTTCACTTCGAGGGCCACATTGTATATTTTACACATATTCGCGGGCCAGAAAAATAATTTATAAACAAATCCACAGTAGAAGAATAGAATTTGACAGACTGCTGACAGCAGGGCTGGATAGTGCTCTTGTATCCTTTGCTGGCACCAAAACGCTGGAGCATAATGCAGCAGGAATAAACTTCCAGTGTGCATGAGGCTTTAAATCTGTGTTTCCATCAGTCTCCCCATACATCTGTGTCCCATCAGTCTCCCCATACATCTTTGTCCCCATCAGTCTCCACATTCATCTATGTCCCCATCAGAGTCTTCCCATACATCTGTGTCCCTATACATTTGCGTCCCCATCACTCAGCAGAGTATCCCCGCAAATTGGTGTCCCCATTAAGAGACCCCCATTTTTTTGTGTCCCATCACTCATCAGAGTCTCCCTACATATTTGTGTCTCCCACAGAACCTCCACCTGCATATTTGTTTCCCCATCAGAGCCATCACCTCCCCCTCTGCATATTTGTGTCCCAGTCAGAGCCATCTACCCCCCCCTCAGTTTTTTGTCCCCATCAGAGCCATTACACCCCCCTCCCCGCATTTTTGCATCCCCATCATAGTCAGCCCCCAGCATATATGTGTCCCCATCAAAGCCATCAGCCCCCCCTCCCCAGATGTTTGTGTCCCCAGCATAGCCATCAGCCCCCCCCCTACCCAGATGTTTGTGTCCCCATCAGAGCCATTCAGCCCCCCCCACATGTTTGTGTCCCCATCAGAGCCATTAAACCAACCCCCTACACATTTGTAACCATCTCACAGTTACCACTGTACAGTGCGTCTCAGACATTGATTACACTGGCTGTGCAGACCTGCTGCACCTCCCGATTCCCACGCTGCTGGTATTACACAAGTGTATGTGAAATGACATTGCTGAAGGAAAACTACTGATTAACAGCGAGTCAGGAGGTGGCAACAGGTCTGCACTAAAGCACTTCATTGGTTCCTAGGATGTGGGCGATCCTAGCAGCCAACACAATGAGACGCTGGGAGGGATTGCGGGACCTGCGGTGCATATTACTGGGGGTGAATATGCAGCGCAGGTTCCACAACCGACAGAGACAGTGCCTGAAGTGAGTCTGAGAACTCCAGCTGTGGGCTGGAAATAATGGCCTGGCGTGCCGGATGTGACCCGTGGGCCGTACTATGGAGACCCCTGCTTTATATCAAGCAAGTTCATGAAGTGATGGGGGATTCAATGCATGTGTATCAGGTGTTACAAATACATATACATTCTTTCTGCTTTAGTGTTGATTTACTAAAACTGGAGAGTGCAAAATCTGGTGCAGCTCTGCATAAAAACCAGTCAGCTTCTAGTTTCTTTTTTTATTTTTTACAAAGCTTAATTTAGCAAGCTGAAGTTAGAAGCTGATTAGCTATAATGCACAGCTGCACCAGATTTTGCACTCTCCAGTTTTAGTAAATCAACCCCACAGTTACATATTTTTTTTGAAAAAAGACACCAGCCCATCCAACTCATTCTACGTGTGCATGTGTGTGATTTGTATTCCATAATCCTATATTATGTTTTCCCAGGAAGGCATCTAAAGGTTTTTTTAATTTCTTGATATCTCAGCTATTAGCACTGGGGGAGGATTTTCTACATTTTATTGTTTTAGCAGTAAGCACCCTTCCCGCAATCTAAGGTCAAAGCTCCTTTTTTCTAACCTCAAATTGTGGTCTCATGCCCTTTTCAGGGACCTTAGAGTAAACATGTATTATAGGTGACTTCAGTAACTACAATAATCTTTGTACATTGTCATCATACTCCTTCTTAACGTGGAATTAAACCCATTGGGTAACAGTTTCAAACAACAATTACATTCCTGTCATGTGCCAAGAATGTAAGTTGTGCTCTCAACTAAACTGTTAAACCATCAAATGGCTGGTGTCATAATTTATCACATGTGCAGCATCATGACAGCTGAAAATTAAACAGAGACCAAAATGGCAGCTTCCGTGGCTGACAATGATAGGAGGATTTAGTTCCGCTTTAGGTGTCTCATCTCCAGAGTGAATAACTGTGAACTATAATCGATCCTCATTGCTCAGGTCCGTCATTCCCTTAATAATTTTGTTGTTCATCGCTAAACTCTTTTATTTTAAAAAAACAGAACTCCACATTCAAGACGAGTGTCACGCACTTAACTGCGGAGCTTGAGATGGGGAGGGTAGTCTTTTGCACAATTCCAATGCAACCACCCCTGGTGTGGGGAGACAGGCACTGCTAGGGCAGCAGAAGAGTGCAGGTGCCAGGAAGCTGGAGCTGTGAACTTAAACTTTGAAGTTCAGGGATCCACCGAGTGGAAATATGGAGTCAGGTTACAAGCTGGATTCAGCAGCATCCAAACAGATAGGAATAGGATCACAATCAGGTTCCAGGTTGGAGATAGGCAGGTGCTGGCAGTGAGGTACAAAGTTGGGAGCAGAGGCGTAACTAGAACCTTCAGGGCCCCGGTGCAAGAAACCATGAAGGGCCCCCTGGACCGCTGGCACCCTGGGGCCCTTTACTCTAGTTGCGGGGCCCTTTATTACGGTCCCGCAGCGGGACCCTTTCACAAGTTCTGCAGTGGGCCCCCTTCCTGCCATCTTGGGGCCTCCCCACGGTGGTGGAATGCCAGGGCCCTGTCGCAAGTGTGACCTTTGCGATCCTGGAAGATCACTCACTGTGGGGAGTAGTTTTTTTTTGGTATTTTAATTGTATTATTTTTATCATTTTATTTAATTTTTTTACAATGTCACTGACTATGACTCTGTCCATTCAGAAAAGGAAGGAGCTTGTAAATTACATATTTACCGACCCCTTCCGGGTTCTCTACTGTGACACATCCCCTGCAGCAGCCGGCAGGAGAGGGAAGGGAGAATTCTGAAGGGGGGGCAGCACAGAAGGGGGCACACAGGGGAGCACACAGGGGCCCAGAGACAGCAGAACACAAGTATACTGGATAGGAGAAGTGGCGGGGGGCAGCGTACAGAGGAACCAATCTCCTCCATTTTTCTCCTGCAGCTACAGAAGGAAAAAGGAGGACAGTGATTTCTCTACATGCTGCCCCTCCTATTCAGGTGTACAGGGGAGCCACATGGGCCCCCTTGAGCATGGGGCCCGGTTGCGATTGCAACCCCTGCAACCCCTGTAGTTACGCCCCTGGTTGGGAGGCAGAATCATGGCCAAAAGTCCAGGCCAGGGTCAAAAATATAGATGAGCAGCAAGGATAACAGGCAAGGGAGATTGCAGCTGATTGCTGCAAAGAGAAGCATCAGACATAGCTGGGTAAGTAGCAAAATCAGCAGGACACAGGGACAGAGATCAGATCTGAAGACAATTCTGCAATGGGGGTATTGGTTATTTGACTCCAAAGTGTGCCACATCCCTAGATACAAAGGTAAACAAAGAGGTTCCCCAGTTGTGGTACTTTATAGGCACTTCAAACACATAACAAATAAATTATTAAAAACAAATATTTCATATGAATCATTAGTAAAAGACAAGAAACAGGAAATATATTTGATTTGGGCAACTAAAAATACACCAACTGAAACAATAATGATACAGTCTGGTATCCTCCCCCCAACGCGTTTTAGAGACTATATGGCTCCTTCATCAGGGGTATAAGAGGTAACCTTGTAGTCATTCATTGGTGTATCAAAGAACATTCTAAGTTTGGTTTAAAAAACAGAGTCTCAGAACCTTCTGCCTTTCCACCCAACCTTAGAGGTAATTTATGTTGTTCTGGATAGAAGAGCCAATTGTAAAAAGGAGCATTTAAAAAGTGCTACACTCAACCTGGAAATACCAGCGAGCACTCAGGCCTGGCAAGCAAGGTCCTGCACCTATGGGCCCATTATGGAATGGAAAACCTCACATTAAGTAGTAACATAAGTATGGACTGGCTTGAGACAGCACAGCTAAATTGATGTGTCCTCCATAAAGGTGTGCAGCAGAATAAAATGGATTTTAACAATAATTCTTTTTCTGCTGCATACCTTTATCGAGGACACATCAATTTAGCTGTGCTGTCTCAAGCCAGCCCATACTTATATAACTACTCAGTGTAGGGTCTGCCCTTCCATAATGGGTCTCAAGGTGCAGGACCCTGTTTGCCAGGCCTTAGTGCTCCCTGGTGTTTCCAGGTTGAGCGTAGCACTTTTTGAATGCTCCTCTTTATGACTGGCTCTTCTATCCAGTACAACATAAATTACCTCTAAAGTTGGGCAGAAAGGCAGAAAGTTCTGAGAAAGTTCTTAAACCAAACATGGAATGTTCTTTGATACACCAATGAATGACTACAAGGTTACCTCTTATACCCCTGAACAAGGGGAGCCAAATAGTCATTGAAATGTGTTGGGTGGAGGATACCAGTCTGTATCATCATCGTTTCAGTTGGTGTATCTTGTCTTTTACTTATTCATAATAAATATCTGTTTTTATCAATTTATCTGTTATGTGTTTGAAGCGCCTATAAAGTCCAACAACTGGGGAACCTCGTTGTTTACAATCCTGCAATGATGCAAGGCAGACCGCAGTTCTATATAGGCCGCTGGGTGCCACGATCTGTGGGCATGCCCGTGTGTGCACTGTGGCCAGCACACACATTCTCATCTTTGCATGTCTTCTTACTCCTATGCTCATTAGTATGTGCATTATGTGCATGAACATGAGCATGTCCAGCACAAGGTTTCTGACAGTGAGGCCAAACCAAGGGTTGAAAGAAAAGTAGTAGCCGTTGATAGCATATTCATGATAAATATGATTTGGGCTGTGGTCTCTAGTGGACAGACCTGTAATGGATTGAGAAAAAGTAAACTTGATATGGCTAGGGGCATCAGAAACTGGATTTGAGAGGAAAGGTAGGAAGGCGAAAAACAATGCTACAATACTACTGTATACTTCCTGTTTATTCTATTTAAATATTTAACCTTGAACATATAATAGGTCCAGGAAATATTATATATTTGTTCTTAGAGATTAACAGCTAGTGGGAGCAGACTACTAGTCTGTAGCCCTTACCCTTCTGCCAGATTTATAAAAAAAAGTAAGTTGTGTAGGGTAGCACTAATTTGCTGGGGCACAAAGGGAACTTGCCTATTGCTAGGATGGTATCTGAAAGTCTAATACTTGATCACTTAAGTCAATGATTAAATCATTGGTTGGTTTGGAAAAAAAATCCCTCTGAATCTACTAAGATCAGGGTCTCCATGTAAATAGCTTTTATTTTTGTGTTTGCCAGTTGTGCAATTTATTTACAGTTGTGGTTAATACGTGTTTATTCTTATAATTAAAACACTTAAGTATATTTCAAACCCAGTGACTGACGAAGATACATTTTGAAGCCTCGGTTAATGTCTTTCTTATAAAACAAATTGCTGCCCTCTTCCCACTCATCTTCTGAATACCTTAGACATCTATTTTTTTGGCCCTCAATCTGGGTAAAATGATTTATAGGTGGAATTCTGATAAATGGATGACATGCTCATTGAATTTCTTGACTTGCTGGTATTACAATGAAGAAAGATGCAACAGCTCAACAGGCTGACAGATGGTAACGTCTTGTCAGCCAGGCAAAACAATGAAAAGTGCCTTTCTGTGCTTGGGAAAGAGTGAGCTCTCACATTATTGAGACCAGCAGACGATGAATAGCTGCATCCTTAAATAAGGACAAGTACAGGAAACTTCTCTACTTATTGGATTAGTTCACCTATAACCACAGCTTGCTTTCAATCACAAAACTGTTCTCTTTTCCCCAAGTGGCTTGAATTGTATGCGATTAATTCACAGTGACAAAATACCACCATTAGAGGTATGCTGGGTACTTTGCAGCTGGTTATCAATTTTATATGGTTCATATCTTAGCTTGAACTTTTCGACCTTTATTGTGTGATATTTTCATTTCTGGCCTTCAAATTGTAGAGCAAATTATTAAGTTTGGATTGCATTGGCACTTAAAAGGTCAGAGTCATTATTGATGTCCTATGCCTGGACCAGCAGATTAACCACGCATGCCGTTTAGATAGTGCCTAGGCTTGGAAAGTAAAATCCTATTACAAAGGAGTCTCAAAGAATGCTGTTTTTTACTAGTATACATGTCTGCTATATTTCTTAACATAAATTGTGTTGTATAATTTCCAGTGTATTTTAATGTGTTTTCTACACAATAAACTCAGAGTCAGCTATTCTAAACAGACTTTGCCTGCATTATATCAAAAACCTAAACCGTCTTTAGTATTTTACATTCTTATGCATATGTATGGTACATGCACATGCATATATTTATATATACATATATGCAAACGTGGTTGGTATTTTCTCAATGCTTTAGACACTGACATTGGTGTTTCTGTTCCTTTCTGCCAAAAGTGGATATTGTCATCACCAAGCATGGCAGGTAAGTGGTTAACATTTCTGCCTTGTAGCTCCTGGGTATGCATTGTACATGGGTCAGCTTGGCATTTTTATGTTTTCCATATTCCTATGTGTGTGATTCTTTTAGGTATTATTATTTCCTCTTACAATCCAAAAATGATACTGCTAATTTTTCCAAATTGGCTTAGTGTGTCTGACAGGAGCACAGAATGTGAGAATGCTTGGTAAGCAGGGGTTGAAATGAATGGATCTATATACTATGGAAAGCTCTGTACTTTATGTTATAAATATTTTTCTAGTGATGACTAAATAAGGAATGGATGTTAGCGCAGATATGTAATATAAACTCAGTATTCCTTGACAGATCTGAATGGTCCAAAAACAAATCAAGCAATCACTTACACAAATGTTAGACCGCATTCACACTGAAGCGGTATGACTTCGGGGGCAACTTCACAAGTCGCGTGCACCGTGACTTCGGCGCGACTTGCACGGACTTCATATAATGAATGTCAATGCAAGTCGCTCCGAGCTCGCCCCGAAGTAGTACAGGACCCTTTTTCTAAGTCGGAGCGACTTGTGTCGCTCCTATTAGAACGGGTCCTGTAGCACTGCATGGACCGAGAAGGACCGTGACTTGTCAGGCTGACAAGTCGCCTGACAAGTCGCGGTAGTGTGAATGGAGACTAAAGGTAAAATTATATTGTGTTAAAAAAAAAAAAATAAACAATATGAGTGAATATGACTGAATTTAAAATGATACATTTTTATCAAGGAGTAAAAACTGAAGGTACAAAACACATAAATGATCATAGGAGTAGGAGGAGAGTTTGCAACAAGCTCTGTCATCAGTTTTGTGGCCCTTTCAGTGACTGCATAGTTCTAGCATACAGATTACATGTCAGAGCCAGTAGCATGGGCCCAGTGGGCATTATTTCCAATTATCACCAATGAAAGAAAGGCTTTCTCCTGCTGACCACCAAAAAATAAAAAATAAAACACTACACAAATCACCAATCTAAGAGAGAGCACATTTCTACTGACCACAAATGTAGAAGAGTCCTTCTCCACTGACCTTTATTGTAAGGACCTCTTCTCTCATGACTAGCAATGTAAGGGTGCATATCTCCACTGACCATCAATGTAAGAGGGGAATATCTTCACTGACTACCAATGTAAGGAATATCTTCTCTTCTAATGCCCCAATGCAAGGGGTCATTTTTTAATGGCCAACAATGTAAGGGGGCTCTTTTCTAAATACAAAACCCATGAAAAAAATATATCATCACTGGCCACCAATGTAGGCAGACACTGCAATTTTTACTACCCCCAATATTTACTGGAGGGCTGGATTATGCCCCTAAACCTCCAATAATTGTAAGAGTAGCTAATTTGTGTAGTGTAACAGGGGTCATATATTTGCAGTAATGTAAAATGGGTTGACAAAGGAAGTATTTTCAGCTTAAGAAATGCAGTTTTTTTATTTTTATTATCACTTAATATTGTGTTCTTTATGGAGACATACTCTGCATTTATAGCATAGATATTCAAAGTGCAAAGAATTCTTTATTGCTTGCTTGCTGGTTTACCTTCAGAAATTGTAAAATTTAAGTGTAGCCTCCCAAAAATCGTTATAGATACCATGCATCTATTGGTAGTGATACAGTAGCTGTCCCTATTGAGGAATTTTTCCACACATGCAAAATTTAGGAGCATGGCGAAATATATTGAATTCAATGAAACCCAAGACTAGAATATTATGGAGTGGGTCTGAGAATAAAAACCCTGTTTTTTTTTTGTAACTGTTCTTTCCATAGTAAAAACTGGTGTCTGTACCTGCTTTTGTTTGTGGAGTGGGTGGTCTGACAAAAGTCGCAGCTGCAGACTCTCTCTTGGTCCTGGAAGAAATGCCAGTGTGGGAGGCGCTGGTTAAGTGCAGTCATTGGGGATTTCGAACTGCACTTATCTGACTAACTTTCACTTAAAAAGTTAATAGGATGGATGAATTGCTAGTTCTCAGTGGTGCAGAGTGACTTTTCAAAGTCTTGCTGTATCGTGTTTTACTGAAGACTGGCTTGGGGACTCTATTTTCAATAATGTGATACATCTTCCAGGTTTTCAACTTTATTGAGTGAATTGTGTAACGCAGCAATCGGGGAAATCTAAGGGAGGTGGATTCTGTTTTTATTTAAATGAAAGCTGGTGTAGATGTCCCAGTGTTAAAGAAAATATGCACTCCTCATTTAGGGTTACTCTTTATAAGTTGTAAGCCTTTTTTTTCACCATAGGAGTTTTTAACAAAGTGAATCCTAATTGTGATGTTAAATACCCCATAAAAAAAACTAAAATCAGGTGCTGCTCTACCCACAAATCAACAGTGTTGAATTCATACAATAAGCAATTACTATTTGTGATTATGTGACAACTTGAAAGCAAATAAATACCATTTGTCATCAAACAGTGACCTTATAGTGCAACCTAAATAAATCTATTTATCAAACTGTATCCATTGTCAAAAATGTCTTTATTAGATAAGTGCTGTGAATAAAAAATGGCTCTAATTAGTCAGTGTTTTTTACTCCGAACCACAATTTCTTCTCCAAAAGTAGTACGTGGTGAACTAAGATACACCTCCTCCAAGACAACCTTGTGCCCCCTTGTACTCACACCCAAATTATGCACTCACCGGAATTCAATGTCTCTCTTCCATCGATAAGTAGGTCTATAGTGGCTTAAACCAATCCAAGTCCTTCCAGGCAGCCTTCCAGCCTTCCAGATCACACCCTCTCATCCAAACAATAAGTCTCGTTAAAAGATGCTATTCCTCCAGTTTTTTATTGGTCATTTCAGTAGCTTTTTTTCTAGTAGTCTTTAAGGACAGCACCTGAGAGATCATAGCTCCTCCCACTAGACACAGGTAACCTTTCCACCTTAGACTTTAAAAGGAGGCTTCTCCTCACAGATCCTGAGTTCTAGTTAAGTACTTCTGGCAAAGCTGATCTCCCAACCACAAATGGAACCTTTTTCCTGGCCTCTTCTCCCTTCAGGTCCTATTTTCTGGTTTATAACTGTTAACCCTTTAGATAAAAGGGGATATATGGTTGTGGGGAAAGCAGCTTCCAGGACTAGCAAAACTATATTTTTTAAGTGCAGGATCTCTATAGTTTAACATGTTACGTACCCCGCTAGGGACAAAAATATATTGGTTCATTGCTATACTATAATAAGTGGGGTTTTTTGTTTTGTCCCCTGTGCAGCTCTGGGTTTCTCTGACCATTGTATGGTTCGTCTTCTAACCTATATTCAAAAAATAAAATCTGTTAAGACTGTATGTTAGGCTGTGAATCGATCTACCAAGGACTTAAAGTTGAAGTTACAATCCTGTTTTGATTGTACTTATTGGAATGTCTTGGAGTCTGCAGCCATAAATTTGAACAAACATACTGACGCTGTGAAGCCATACATTACCTTTTGTAAGGATGTGTGGGTGTCCACTAAATCTTTTCAAACATTTGATAATAATAAGTTGTGGATTACAGATAAATTAAAATGACTTAAATGGTGCTTTTGGGCATGGAGGACTGGAAGTCTAAGCTGGTATTTTACCCTTACCTTCAAATCATAATAATCTCCCCTCCCCCACATCCTTCTCCCTCATAATTTGATTGTGTTTTCTTCCAGTACTGACAACTCTGCATATATACTGTACCTCCTGCTAACTGGAAGGCAGATATTATACCTCTGTCTAGGCCATCTGAAGGTTCTCCTTTTGTTAAATTGTTTCCCATTTATTGAGGATTTGTGAAGAGCATGTGTTCAGGATTTTTCAGAGGCAGGCAGAGAGTTATACCTTCCTGTTGGAGGTTCTCTGCTGACCAGCCGGTACTCATCTTTACATGGATCTTCAATAGACCAGTAGAGCTATGTAAAGTTCCTTCTTTTTTTAAACCTTCAGTAATTATTACACCAGAAATACACCATTACAGTACTAAGTAACTACAGGCCTGTTCTGACATCTGTGGTCATGAAGTCCTTTGGGAGGTTATTGTGGACCCTGTACAGTTTTTCTCTGTGGCAACAGGTTTGAGGAGGATTCTGTCAATATGGGGCTGTATTACATTTTTCAGAATCCTGACTTCACAGGGAGGTATGTTGGATCCTATTTGTGGTATTAAGTTTAGTGTTTAACACTTTGAATCTGGATATTTCATTGTTTTAAACTTACACAGCTTGGTGAGCCCACCCCGAACTGATGCATAGGAGACAGTGGGAGAGGCCAGGGAAAATTACTTCCAGTTTTAGAAAAAATAACACGGGACCCCCCAAGGATGTGCACTATTGATCTCCCTTTATACCATGGCACCTCAGGGGATCTTTCTGTGAAAGTGTTAAAATATGTGGATGATGCAACTGCCATGAGTCCCTTTCGGGATGGTGATGGGTCAGTATAGAGATGTGAAGTTTATTTGTAGGCTGTATCAATTTAGAGCTTAATATCCTCAATATTGTTGGGTTGGTAGTGGATTTAGAAAACTACCCTGCAAAGTTTTTGCTTACTATTTTTATTAGTGCTTTGTCGGTTGTAGAGTCCTTCAGACTTCTGGGATCCACAATTTTATGGGATATGAGGTAGGCATGTAATATTGACACAATTTTTAAAAAAGGCTAAGCAGAGGATATATTTCATTCTTCTTCTTAAAAAGTTTAACCTAACCCAGGAGTTACTAATCCAGTTATATGCTGCATCAATTGAGTGCGTCCATTTTTACTTCCATCATTGTTTGTCTAGGTTTTGCCTTCAAACAGGATAGGAACATAATACAGTGGACTGTTAGGGATGCAGGAAAAATCATTGGTGCTGATTTACCTACATTTTAGGATTTTTATAATTCTGGAATTAGGAAACAGGCAGATAGTTAAGGACCCTGTTTTTGTTTCATCTGCTCTATTCAGGTAAGAGGTACAGCACGCTAGGACAACTAGATTTCAAAATATTTTGTCCTCTCAAGCTGTTACATTTATGAATATGTGAAACTTACTTGCACACCTGTTACTGTAGTTTATGAATTTTAGTTTGTAGGTGGTTACAGATATGTTGGTGTAGTTTATATATATATATATAGTACGTGTTGTTACTGATTTTCATATAATTAAGATTTGTATATTGTGTTATTGTTTTTTAAATGTTTTTATAGGTTTATACGTGTGTGGAAGTGCTTTAAGAGGTTGTAAACTCATAATTTTCATTCTAGTCTGCAGAAACAAAGCAGTCGATAGATGCCTGTAAAATATTTCTTACTTGTTTATTCTTCCTGTAATCCTTCCTGTAATTTTTGCTGACGTCATGGGCGCATGCCCAGTGTGTTATCCAATCCACGGCACGATCTGCGTGCCGTTTCTGAGCTCTCCCTGTATCTGTCAAAAGGGCACAGCTAAGTCTCGCGATTAGCTGTGCCGTTCTTCCCAGCTTCCTGTCATCTCACAGGGGGAGTGAACATGACTGGTTACACAAGGGGAGGGGGAGGGGGGAGGAGGGAGTGAGTGAGTGAAAATTCCAAGCATTCCAAGACAGTGAGAGCACGTCTTACACAGAGAGACTGCATTACAACTACAGTAAGGGCGGAAATAACGGCAGCAGGGGGAGCATAAAACAGGAGGAGTAGACATGGCGCGGCCGAGACCAGGAAAGAGGAAAAAGATAAACTTTAAAATAAAGGTATTTCTAGACGGTTATGATGTGAATATTTAATATGTAATGTAATTATATTGCATGTACGTTTAATACATTGTAAAAGTTTGATTTTCATAGCCGAGGTTACTTCCTCTTTAAATGTAAATATTTGGGGTGTATGTTTATGTGTAAGTACATTGAGAGTTATCTTATAAACCAGAAACATATATTTCTTGTATGTTACACATATTTGGCAAAATGTAGATGGTTTTGACTCTATAAAAAAAAGAAAAAGAAACTGGTTGTTGGGGGTGATATTTTCAATCTCTCCTGGCCCCATTTTATACCACTGCTTTAAAACAAAAATTTAGCTATAGCTATGACAAACCATTCATCTGCTTGAGTCATATAATAATTTAGCAAACCATTTCTGATTTTTTTTTCTTTCAGATTCAGATTGGTATAAAAGCAAGTAAGTTATTCTTAGAATGTCACAGGTTCACCTTCATTATTCAGTTTGGAGAGTATAGTGGCCCAATAATGATTTTGCTTCGAGGCCCATTATATACAGTTATATATAGGCTGGTAAGATTTTTTCCATTTGTTTATAGGAAGCCTTAATGCTGCTTAAATAAAACCTTGGGGCTGCCTCTTACCCCTCCTTCTCAAATTGTCAATTCCCTGGCACCTATGATGATCAAATACTGAGTATGCAGCTCAGGGGTTCTGTAACCGATATTCATGATTGTCTGTGTTCCATAAGTAAAATGTTTGAAGTGAGTGACAACCAGGGAATTAGAATTTTCAGGAGCAGGTAGGTAATAGGTAATAGGATCCACTAGTTTTCTTTCATTACATGTTTTTCCTTTTTAAAGGGATTTTTACTTTGTACATAAATTTGCCTGGTTCCCTGTTAGATCATTTAAGTGATTAGAATTCATAACAATAACTTCATCCTTGGGTTTGGATAGAGTGGAGAAGAGCTAGAACCTCTGTCAGGCTTTTGTTGATGTCTTGGTCCCCTTTGGGGAGAATAATTCTCTATATTTGTCCTTGGGGCTATTATCTCTTTGTGAAAAAGTAGGGGGGGGGGTATCTGGTTAATGGTAGAAGGAGTCATTGGAATATCTTCCAATAAAGTTTGAATTTAAAACAAAACAAAAAAAAAAATAACAGCTTGGCTGTAGTTGCACTTTAACCACTTAAGCCCCGGAGGATTTGGCTGCTAAAGGACCAGGGTTTTTTTTGCGATTTTTTACTGCGTGACTTTAACGGACAATTGCGCGGTCCTGCGACGCTGTACCTAAACGAATTTGACGTCCTTTTTTTCCCACAAACAGAGCTTTCTTTTGGAGGTATTTGATCACCTGTGCGATTTTTTGATCACGCGCTATAAACAAAAAAAGAGCGTAAATTTTGCAAAAATAACAATATTTTTCACATTTTTTTATATGAAATTCCCCAAAAAAAATGTAAAAATCAAAATTTTTTAACATTTTTCGGCCAATTTGTTTTATGCTACCTATGTTTGGTAAAAAAAATCGCAAAAAGCGTATTTTGATTGGTTTGCGCAAAAGTTATCGCGTTTACTAACAAAGGGAAAGATTTTTGTCATTTTTGGTGTTTTTTTTTTTTTAACGCGTAATGGCGGCGATCTGCGATTTTTTTTCGGTACTGCGACATTGCGGCGGACAGATCGGACCCTTGACTGACATTTTTGACACTTTTGGGGGTACCAGTGACATTACTGCAGTAATCAGTGCTATACATATGCACTGTTACTGCAAAAATGACACTGGCAGAGAAGGGGTTAACTTTATTGGACAGGGAGGGGTTAAGTGTGTCCTAGGGGCGTGATTCTAACTGTTCAGGGACATTTCTATTGGTGTAAAAGCAAAGATCAACCGTTCTACATAGTAGAACGGACAGATCTTCACTTTTACACAGGGAGAACTGACAGGCAGCTTGTTTACACAAGCCGCTCTGTCTTTCTCCCTTCACAGGAGCGATCGCAGTGTGACTGGCGGACATCGAGTCCGCCGGTCACACGCACTGACTTGTCTGTGAATGAGCCGCGGCGGGCGCGCGCCCGCCCGCAATAGGCTCGCAAGTCAGTGACAGGCGAGTGACGTACCGATACGTCACTCTGCCTGGCCGGGGCTGACCGCCGCAGTACATAGTCGTGCGGCGGTCGGCAACCGGTTAAGGATCAATTTGGTATTGGATAGGATTTATTTTTCTATAATTGTCAATGTAAGAGACTGTTTCCATTTGTTCATTCTTGAAAAAAAAAATGTATTGTTATCTCTCGCATAGCAGTAGCCAGACAACTAAGTATTGTTTGTTATTTTATATGTAGTTTTATAAACAGTCTTTCTAAACTAATAGAATCACATAACAAATTCTGCAGCTCCAACAATATTGTGTCCTTGTAAGTGATTTCCATGGGAAAATAAGAAAACAAGACTATTGAGCCATTGAACACGTACATATTACTAGGACCTACTTTTAATTTTCTCTTTACTTCCATCTAGACATTAGGTTAAGTGGCTTTTTTGATAATATCAAAACACAAACAATACAACATACAATGAAGAACAATGCATATTAAAAGCGTTTTAGTATGTATTTCCACCTTCAACCTTGTTCTGTATTATTTAATATACAGACAACTGCATTCAGCCAGATCTTGGTTGACAGTGATACACAATAGTATTAGTATACACCATTTACTGCATTAAAAAAATAATATATATATATATATATATATTACTATCGTTTTTACTATGAGCCTGCAAAGCACTGCACTTGCGATCAGCAGATCATGGGTCCAATACATGTTTTTTTTGTAAGCTGTTTGCGCGTGCCCCATATGAGCAGACAGTTACACACTGACTGGAAGACTCAATGAACTACCTAGAGCACTCAACAGCGCCCTTGTAATTGAGAACTACAAGCCGAAAGCTGCAATTTCACATTCACAGAAGTCTGTGAATAAATGACGTGGCTGGGTGGGTGGAGCCCCAACCTATTTCTTTTAAATTGTGACAGTGAGCAGGGGAGTCTGCAACTCGCTGTCAAAATGGGGAATCAGGGGGAAGGGGGGGGGGGGACTGCTACATCTGTAACATGTTACATGTTACACCCTGAATATGGGTGTAATGTTACAAAAGGTGAACTTGTCCCTTAAGGTAGCAGGACTGATAAACACGCCTTTAGGCAAGGTTCTAGGTTCACACGGCTATGATTTCGATTCTCCTTTAGTGCAAATATCTAGTGCTACTTGGATGCAACTTTGATGCAACTTGGATAAGATTTATATATTCTATAGGACCAAAATGGTGCTGGAATAACATGCCAAAACTCCATGCCAAAATTAAAAAAAAAAGGCATGTGGTCCCCCCCAAAATCCATACCAGACCCTTATGTGAGCATGCAGTCTGGCAGGCCAGGAAAGGGGGGGGGGCGAGTGAGCTCTCCCCCCTCCTGAACCATACCAGGCCGCTTGCCCTCAACATGAGGAGGGTGCTTTGGGGTGCCCCACAAAGCACCTTGTGCCCATGTTGATGGGGACAAGGGACTCTTTCTGACACCCGGGGGTTTATCAGAATCTTTAACAAGAGGCCCCCAGATCCTGCCCCCATATCTATTCACCAAAAAAGGGTAAAAAAGTAAAGAAACTGTTTTTGCCAAGTCCTTTATTAAAAATAAAAAAATAAATAAAATAGTGTCCCTCAATGTAAATCAATCATTAATTATGATGCCCGTCAGACCCAAAAAATAGAAAAAATAAAAAAAACGATTTGCCTCCTAAGAGACTACCTGCCGTATGCCCGCAGACCCCCACAACCACAGCCCAGAGTTGTCGGAAAGAAGCCCCCCATCCAAAAGCACCCACCCCCCATGTGGGCATGTGACCTGGTATGGTTTAGGGGGGGCTTGCTTGTCCCCCCCTTTCCTGACCTGCCAGGCTGCATGCTCAGATAAATCGTCTGAGGATTTTGGGGGTGGACCCCACGCCATTTTTCTCTTACATTGTGTGGGGTTTCCCCTTAAAATCCTGACCAGACCTGAAGGGCCTGGTATGGACTGGGATGGGGGACCCTACACCATTTTTAAATTATTTTTTTACCTGTATTGCTGGGAGCCGACAATACATTACAGCCGTGAGCAAGTTTAAATTACATTTTTTCCATTATCAATGTCAGTATTGTACAGATGCGCCACTTTACAGGCACATTAAGGGGACCCCCAGGCATGATTTTTCAAGGAGTTTTTATTGTTTCACTTTAAGCATCATTAAAATCACTGCTCCTTTAAAAAAAAAATTGTTTTAAAAACATTATTTTTTGCATTGATACATGTCCCCCAGGGCAGTACCCAGGTCCCCATACACTTTTTATAAAAATAACATGCATATAAGCCTTTAAAATGAGGGCTTTTGATTTTTCATGTTCGTGTCCCATAGACTTTAATATAGTTTGCATGTTTGCTAAAACTTTTTCCCTGTTCGAGATGTTCTGGTGCGAACCGAACAGGGGGTGTTTGGCCCATCCCTACACCAGGTATTACTTGTATTCCCACATCATTTACATACTGTATATCTTCACAATATTTACATAGTTTTTTTTATAATATTCTTATTCTTTTGTTAGACTTGCAATTTTCTTCACAATCTTCATTTATACCACCTATGTTTTCCATTTCCAAACTTTCTAAATAGCCAGGGTAGTGGGCACTATGCAAAGTCTCTTTTAATAAACTCTAGTATTTTGGCTTCCAATTTGTCTGTTGTCCAGTTGTATCCCTTATATGGAACATTTATGACAGTCCACAACTAAGACTATCTTTTTGCAACTAACGTGAGAAATAGTTTCTTGCTTTTATTACAGCAATAATCATTTCAGATCAACCGACACAGTGTTCATTGGCAAAAGCTGAGAGGTATTTTGATGTTTAAAAACCTCTTATACCAAATAGAACACTAGCATTGTAAATGTGATTCATATTAACTGCTCCAAGTCTTGTACAAATGCCATATTCACTTGTCAGTTTTGCATATGCTGCTCTCCCTTCAATGCAGATGGCTAATTTCCTATAGCAAAAGAAAGAAGGGAACAGTAATGTACCTGTATATATTATAAAGTGTTGTAAATGCCATAAATGCCATAAGCGGTAAGTGTTTTACTTTTTATTAGCTGAAGAATATTAGTGTGTGTGTGTGTGTGTGTATACAGTAAATATACACTGCTCAAAAAATTTAAAGGAACCCTTTTTAATCAGAATATAGCAACAAGTCAATTAAACTCCTGGGATATTCATCTGGTCAGGGTCAGTACTGGTAGAATGAGGCGATACATGGACCCTATAGAGGTTGCACAGGCAGTCCAACTCCTCCAGGATGGATCATCAATATGTGCCATTGCCGGAAGATTTGCTGTGTCTCCCAGCACAATTTAAAGAGCATGGAGGAGATTCCAGGAGACATGCAGTTGCTCTAGGAGAGATGGACAGGGTTGTAGAAGGTCGTTAACCTGGATGAGCAGGTTACAGGATGAGCACTGCCAGAACCCTACAAAATGACCTCCAGCAGGCCACTGGTGCAAATGTCTCTGGCCAAACAATCAGAAACAGACTTCATTAGGGCGGTCTGAGGCATTGAACACCAGAAATGGCAGGTCCGCCACTGGCACCCTGTGCTTTACACAGATGAGGGCAGGTTCACCCTGAGCACATGTGACAGACATGAAAGTGTCTGGAGGACCCAGGGAGGATGTTATGCTGCCTGTAACATCATTCAGCATGACTGGTTTGGTGGTGGGTCAGTGATGATCTGGGGAGGCATATCCATGGAGGGATGCACAGACCTCTACAGGCTAGACATTGGCACCCTGACTGCCATTAGGTATCTGGATGAAATCCTTGGACCCATTTTTAGACCCTACGCTGGTGCAGTGGGTCCTGGGTTCTTCCTAGTGCATGACAATGCCAGGCCTTATGTGGCGAGATTGTAGTGCTAGGGAGACAGCGCTCAAATTATAAATGCATAGTGCTAAATACTTCAAACAATCAAATGTGAATCAATTAAATCACTCCAGGTAAGTAAATAAAAATAAAAATAAAATTACATTGTTGACATGCCTAAATCCACAATCTAATAGAACCAGTGGGTTACCCCTAAAGTGCTCAAATTATAAGGTGACTGTGCTTATGACAATGAATACAATGCATATATAGTCCTTATAACTTTAAAAAGTGCTAGTGCAGAAAGTGCAAAGGCAGTCCTGGGTGATTATTTTAAAAGTGCTTGGTGCTCAGTGGAGATGAATGTCCACATGCAAGATGAGGGAGGGGAATCCGTCACCTAGTGTTCAGCCCACTTACCAGATGACCCCTTGGGGTCTAGCGTGGGTAAATGGTCCCTTTAAATGATTCCCGGTGTTCCTTGGGGTGTCTCTGTAGGAACCGTGTCCTCCCGCTGGAATGGGGATATATGTCCGGGAGTCTGTTCCATTAGCTGGGGGAGGGCTGAATAACCCGTTGGTGATGTGGTGGTCTCAATGAGCCACAAAAGAAGTAGGGGAACTCATGGTGCAGTATGTATAAGTGGTAGTTTAATAAAATAACGTAGTCACTTACATATCAATATGATAAGAACAGCCTAATTGTGGAACAATGCTGGAGCTGGTTTGCATTCCGGCTGCGTTCCAAAGACCGGAAGTGACGTAGGGCGTAGCACGGGACCCAACGCGTTTCGTCAGCAGGCGTCTGACGTCATCAGGGATCACCATATACCTTATAACCTTATGTGGTGAGAGTATACAGCCAGTTCCTGGAGGATGAAGAAATTAAAACCATTGAATGGCCCACACGCTTACCTGACCTAAATCCAATAGAACACCTCATACCCCAGGACACCATCTGTCGTCTCATTAAGAGCATGCCCCAATATTGTCAGGCATGCATACAAGCATGTGGGGGCCATACAATTACTGAGTCTGATTACCATTTTGAGTTGCTGCAATGAAATTTCAGCAAAATGAACTAGTCTACTGCATCATTTTTTCACTTTGAATTCAGCCCCCCGTAGTTTGATAATTTTCATTTCCATCAAACGACGTGGCATCCTTTCGTTCCTAATACATTTCCCAGCCCATATCAGTATAGATATCCAGAATGATATGTTTCCCCATTGAGATCTGAAGTGTTTTCAAAGTGTTCCTTTAATGTTTTTGAGCAGTGATATATATTTGTAGCACCCTCCTAGGTAGATGCTAGGAAAATGCATATGTGGCCCTGTCTGCTTATCAAGGGGGCCTGAATTGTTAGCTAGCTGTCACATGTTTCCAGGTGTGTCTTTTGAGTTTGGGTAGTCTCCCCAATGTGTCCAATGAGGGATCTTGTTGGTCAGTGGAGGAAACCTAGCCTATAGCACACCAGGGTTTATGACTGTCTCAGCGGGCGGGGTTTACCGCAATGCACTCTGGGATTGGATGTAAATCTGTGGGGAGCATGTGACAGAGCATCTTTTGACAGGAGCATCAGTCCCGGGAGGAGGTGGCAGCTGTATCTCCTCCTGTCAGAGAGTGAAGGTGGTCCAGGCAGTCGGCCTACGGGGACCAGAGGTTGAGCTGTGCTGCAGAGAGGGATCCAGACTGTTGCTAACCAAGTGGAGCTGCGGGGCAGAAGCCTTCAGGAAAAACAGTATCGTGAGTACTCAAGATCTGCCCAGGGGGTCTGCCTAGGAAAGGGGACCACTCCGGAAGGTCAAGGGGATCCAGGAGCCAGCTAACCAGTAGTATTGACAGTGAAAGGTGGTGCCAAGTGTTCAAAGCCCTGAAGATAGGGAAGTGAAAGGGGGCTCCAGTGTGGGCCCTGAAGCATTCAGCAGTGCAGCAAAGGTGTACAATTAGCTGCATTAGGCAAGAGTACTTCGGGGAGCTAAAAGGGCCTTCCGCAGTAAAAAGGGAAGTTACAGCATCAAGTCAGCGTTAACCGGCATTCGGCCAGCGTTAACCAGCATCAAGCCAACGCTAATCAGCGTCAAGCAGCATTTATTCAGAGTCCCCGTCAAGTTGTGTAGAGTTCAATTGCAGGAGTATCCCACTCATCCCTTCTCCCACCCAAGTTCCTAAATAAACCTAAAAACCCGAAGATACTGGACTGGTTCGTGTCTCAGTGCTCACACTTGAAGAAACATGTTCAAAGGTACTTTTGATGCACCCGGTAACCCAGGGGGACCCACAGCCAGCACCTATGCTGGGAATTATGCTACATATATATATACATATATCTATATATATATATATATATATATATATATATATATATATATACATATATATATATATATATACACACACACGCGCACACTACTGTGCAAATGTACTAGGCGGGTGTGAAAAAATGCTGTAAATTAAGAATGCTTTCAGAAATAGAAGTGTTAATAGTTTATTTTTATCAATTAACACTTTGTAAAGTAAATGAACAGAAGTGAAACCCAAATCAAATCAATATTTGATGTAACCTATTTGATGTAACCACCGTTTGTCTTCAAAGCAGCATTGATTCTTTTAGGTACACTTACACACAGTTTTTTAGGGAACTCAGCAGGTAGGTTCTTCCAAACATGTTGGGGAACTAACCACAGACCTTCTGTGGATGTTGGCTGCTTCAAATCCTTTTGTCTCTTCATTTAATCTCAGTAAAGCCCCGTACACACGTACCGATCGTCGGCCGACAGAACGTCCTACAAATGTTCGCGGCTGGTGTGTTTGTTGTTTGTCTGTTGAAAAGTGCTCAAAACTTGCCCAGGACATTTGTCTTCCGACAGAAAATGACGTCACTACGTTCCACGCACGTTCGCCGCTACAAAAGAGGAAGTGAGTGTTTGGCCGTGACCCTTCTGGGCATCTCGCGCTGATTTCGGTAGCATTTGTTTGGTTGACGACATTTCGCTATTTTCCGAAACATCGTTCGAGAATTTATTATGGCGACCGTGAATTCGTCCGTTGCTGTCGTTAGTGTTGGAGTTTTGGCTCTGAGACGACGTACGAGCAATAGGAAGAAGAAGCGGACCTCCTGGACGAAAAATTGGTTGCTTAACCGTGATCAATTTTCTCATATGTCCTTGCTGAGGGAGCTCCAGGAAAATAATCCTGATGACTTCAGGAATTATTTGAGGATGACGGATCCCATCTTTTACCGTCTTCTTGCCCTGGTGTCCCCCTATATTCTGAAGCAGGATACTTGTATGCGGCTTGCAATTACTCCTGAGCAAAGGTTAATTGCGACGTTGAGGTATCTTGCAACAGGGAGAAGCCTGCAGGATCTGAAGTTCACCACAGGCATCTCCCCCCAAGCACTTGGTATCATCATCCCTGAGACCTGCTCTGCCATCATCAAGGTCTTGCAGAAGGACTATATCAAGGTATGTTTGATTTTTTACATTACATTACATGTATTACTAGTTTCACCCGAATTATGATGTTTTTGGATGTACAGCAATTGACACAGGCCATTATTTGTAAACTACCCTCTGTCCGCATGCACATAGTAGTAAAGATGTAGATTATCTTTAACCATTTGTAAAATTACCCACTAACCACCCCACCATTCTCTCCTATGTGTCCCTAAACGCATTGCCTGTTAACAGTATGTCGAATTTTTAAAATTTTATTGCTTTCCCTCAAACAATTATTCCTTGGCCAATGTTTTAGTACCTAGTTAATGATTTATCTAAAATACATCAGTCCATCCATTCCCACCTATGATTCTGTATGTTTATGTAATGATGTTAAAACCTTCACTGACCACAAGCCCTTATTGATGTATAAATGCCCAGTTTTACTTACCCATCCCCCACCCACATGCTAAATCTCAAAGTCAGCATATACCAAAGCTCAAGTTCAGAGGTCTTCAAACTATGGCCCTCCAGTTGTTCATGAACTTCAATTTCCATCATGCCTAGTCATGTCTGTGAATGTCAGAGAATTACAAGGCCTCATGGGATGTGTAGTTCTGCAACAGCTGGAGGGCCGTAGTTTGTAAATCTCAGCTCTAGCTGGTGAGTATAATGGGCCATACACACTAGAAGATTGTCAGAACAATTTATCCTTCCGATTTACCTAAACCAAATAATATGAGGTCCAACAAACACTTTCAAATCCTATGCAATCTGGTAGGCCCTTGCACTACATAGAAAAGGTAAATCTGCACGAAAAAGTCTTCAGAGAATCTTCTAGTGTGTATGGCCCTTTACAATATAAGAACAATAGGAGGTTGAAAATAAATGTATGTAGATGTTACATCCCCATATCCAAACCTTTGCCTTCCTGTTGTTTATTTTTTTAGCAAGTTGCATAAGCATTTAACAGACAACTGTGTGTGTAATTAATAATGTGATGTGCTCAAGCACTAATTTTTTTTTTTTATTTTTTCCCCACAGTTTCCTTCAAACGCAGAGCAATGGCTGGAGATTTCTGATCAATTTCTGGAGAAGTGGAATTTTCCCAATTGTGGGGGTGCTATTGATGGGAAGCACGTCCGCATTGTCCCCCCTCCGAATTCCGGCACATTTTTTTATAATTATAAAGGTTTTTTTAGTATAGTCATGCTAGCCATAGTTAATGCAAACTATGAGTTTATTTTTTTGGATATTGGCAAAAATGGCCGCAATTCGGATGGGGGAGTTATTGATCAGACGGAGTTCGCTCGTCGTCTAAAGAACGGCACTCTGAACCTGCCATCCAGGGAGCAAACTGTTGAGGGTATGAGCTTTGTGTTTATCGCAGATGAGGCTTTTGCGCTTGGGGAGCATCTCATGAAGCCCTACCCTCAGAGGAACCTCACCCCAGACCAAAGGATTTACAACTACCGGTTGTATATATTTAATATAATACATTAGGGTATTAACAACGTACCTA
Source organism: Pelophylax lessonae (assembly GCF_965119305.1). NCBI lineage: Eukaryota > Metazoa > Chordata > Amphibia > Anura > Ranidae > Pelophylax > Pelophylax lessonae. The sequence goes on along the minus strand of NC_138771.1, from coordinate 260,417,175 downwards.
CACCTGTTATGTTGTGTTCATTTATGACATCCTTCTCACTGCCCACCAATGTTAGGATATGTCAGTGTTATGTGAAACTTGATCATTGTTCATCTCAAAGTGTTATATATATAAGTAATGGAAAGTGAACTAGAGCAACGAACAAGCAATACACTATAGATTACACTGATCTCCCTACACTGCCAATATCAATGCCATATTGAATCCTAGGACTGCTAGTACCTTGAGTGTTGAGTCACACTTATGCAATGTGGGAAGTCTGCGACTTTGCATCCTTCCTGCATCGCATAAGGGTGACCCACCACTTACTTTTTCCACAGGATTGTATTACACAAGTCTGAAGAACTGTGCCATCCAATCCTGATACATCAGAAATAAAGGGTCATGTGCGACTTGTGTGCGTGTTCAGTGTGAATGTAGCCATACAAAGTGTATGTCTCAATTCGCACTACACTCGCACAAAAGTCGCACATGATGCATTTATTCAGCTGCATCAGGATAGGATTGCACAGTCGTTCACACTTGTATGATCCAATCCTGTATGAAATGTCAGATCGCACTGTGATATGCGTATAAACGGTTGGGATCTTTAACATTTCATTGACACCTCCAGCAACTCGCATATGGCAGTGTCCAAAATGCTTTCATTAACATGTAAATGTGGGAATAGGACAGCCATCATACATGTAATGCTTCTTTACACAGCTTTAGATCTCGACCCCCCAACGAAAGTCAAATAAAGAATGGAACACACATTGTTGAATGTACAAAATTTTTTTTTCAAAACATTCACAGGGTTAGGGTTAGGGTTAGGGTTAGGGTGTTTTCAAGTTTTTTTCCCAAACGTGGGTACACTCTTAACAACTGAGTGCCATCAAGATATCATAAAATATTAAAAAACTTTTGTAAGAAAAGGAACCAATAAAAACATAAAAAATGTCTTTAAAACTTTTTAAAATTTGGCAATCATGTCGACAAAATCTCGCATTTTTGATTGCAATGCCGTTGCTGTTTCCTTGATTTGCTCGAGGTCTGAGCAACATTGGAGTGCCTCACGGGTTAGTTTTGCTAAAGTGCAAGTAGGTAAATCATGATCTGTAAAAAAATATACAACTGAGTCAATGTGAATCACCTACATGAGGTCATAATAGAGAAACATTTGGTGTCCAGGTTATTTTTAATTACTCTCGAGTTAATACCTACCCTGTTCTTATGCTCTTTTGCCCTAGGCTCTTCTTCTTCCTCCTGTCCTCCTCTGATCCTGTTGCTGATGATTCTGCCGGTCTCCTGAGCTTACTATATATTCATTAGGGGTGTGAACGCATGATGACGTCATTGTGAGGGCATGGTCGTAATGTATATATATTAAGCTACAGAGAACAGAGACGGCCAAAATGCACGGCAACAGCATTGGAGGAGGACAGGAGGAAGAAGAAGAGCCTAGGGCAAAAGAGCAGACAACATAAGAGCAGAAGATTGGACAGCAGAAGAGTGGAGAGGAGAAGATCCAAAGAGCAGAGTGGAGAAGACCGGATGAAGATATTTAAGAACATTTCATAAACGTCTCCTGTCGTTATTCACATACACTTCCATTTATGTGGTTAATGTGTAGGGGTACTATGTACCCCATACCCATTCACACAGTGATTGGTGTCTGGGATCTGGGGGCCACCCTTTGTTGAAGGTTGCTTCCAAAGTCCTAGGAACCCCCTGGCCGCATGACCCCCCAAAACCACCAGACAGGGTTGTGGGGATGAGGCTCTTGTCCTCCTCTACATGGGAGTAAGGTGCTTTTGGGTGTGCGGTGCAGAGGCCCCCTGGCCCAAAGCAACAAAACCCCCCATGTTGAGGGCATGTGTCCTGCTGTGGTCCAGGGGGTGTTTGTTCCGCTTGCTCGTTCTCTTTCCTGGCCTGACAAGCTGCATGCTTGTATAAGGGTCTGGTAGGGGTTTTGGGGGTAACCCACGCTGTTTTTTTGTTGTGGGCATACCCTCAAACTCAATACCACACACAAAAGGCCGGGTTGTGAACTTGGGGGGGACACCCACGGTGGGTTCTTCAATTTTTTGGTGTAGTTCCCCCTCAAAAATCTTCACAACGCAAGTGGCCCCGCAAGTCAGAGCATCCTGATCCGACTTACGGTGCGACTTCCATTCAAATAAAGAGGCTCCCATAGGGAACTAGTGTTGTAAATTGGAGGCTAAAAATAACACTGATAAAAATCATTCTGAAAAAACCTACGTGGGCACACAATTGGCTCTTGGACACTTGGTCCGGGATCCTCAAGATTTTGGGAAGTGGCTTCCACGCTGCTTGGCAAGTTGCCAGGAGATCTGGGTTCTGAGCTGGCTGGGGATGCCACATCCTGGCATGATGCAACATCTGCAATGTAAATTTGTAAGGGAATACAAGAATATAAGGTTAAACAATCATTGCAAATACACATATTTCTATGATCCCACTACACAAAAATCTGTGACTACCAACCTTCTTGTTGTTCTGGTGTCTGGTCACTTGTTGGCTCCACCAGAATAACCTCAGGCATAATGTCTTCATCTACATAATACAAAACATTGGCCATATCATAAAAGTCACAAGAGGTACATTTGTTAGGACATGGTGCCCTGCTTGATAGCTCTTTCAGTAACAAATATGAAGACATGTACATGGTTATCTACGAAAAATATGGTACATTAATGTTTGACAGTGCATAGGAACCAATTACCTTTAGTCGAATCTGTGCCACCATCTGGGCCCATGTCCTCCTCTTCTTCCACAACTGCCGATGGAGCTGCCAAACTTCTCCTCCTCCTTTCCCATTGTTTGGCACGGAGTTTACGTTTTTCTCCTATTTAAAGGTTTGAATAATAATCTGTGATTAATAGGAATGTTTGCTGAGAAGATTCGTGCAGGAAAGAACGTTCGTTGCAACACAATACATATATTTTTAACTATGGCTTCCTGACTTTTAATGTCATATACTAAAACATCAACAATAGATCGATCTAATCACGACATGACAACTAAAATGAGTAATCTAACTTTTTACATAGACATTATAATCTAGACATGTTAATACAACATACACCAAATTATAAAAAACATATTGCATGATTAAAAAAAAAATAAATAAATAAAACTTACTTTTTTTCAAAATCCGATGGATTTGGGAAAGCTGATCCTGCTCACGGTGTTTCAGGTCAGACCACCGTTTACGAATCTGATCTTTCGATCGCTCCACACCGAATTTTTTTACCAAACAGGCCACCACCTTATCCATGATGCCATCTTTCCTGGCATTGGGCCGATCGTAATTTGCCAACTTGCCATCATAGTCCATTTTTTGTAAAATGGAGACCATCTCCACCATTTCTGCCTTTGTCATGGGTGTAGCCCTTGATTTTCTGGTGGCCCAATCACTTCGGCCCACACTAATTGAGCTCCCAGATTGTTGAGACATGGTTCGTAATTAAAAAACGATTGTTCCTCTGCTTCAGGTGTGAGTGTCGCATGTAGGCCTGATCTTCGGCACGTACACACCCCTGCACAAGCCCGCCACTGGAGGAGGAGTTGACGCCTGCGCTGTATTTAAAGGACGCAAGTTCGTTCGGCCGACGATTCGCTAGCGGACATATCGAGCTTTGGAGCACGATCGAGCGGCGAATCACCACTTTTCCCCACAAACAAAGGTACGACTCTTTTAATAGAAAGTGTGTGTTTTGGGCCCTATACAGCTTTTATTAGGAATATCTTTATTATGTGCCAAAATACATGCTATTTTAATATGTTTTGTGTTGTGTTGTGTCTTGCAGGCATATACTGTCCTGCAATATGGTGGACAATTACACCAGCCACAACTTTCTAATAAGTTTCATTGATGAGTACAGGCAACTGCCGTGTTTGTGGCAAGTGAAGTCGGCAGAATATAAAAATAAGAAACTAAAAAACAGGCCATGGAACATTTGGTGGCCTTCTACAAGCCCGTCTGTCCTGGGGCAAATTTTAATTATATACGCAAAAAAATAAACAGCATTCGCACTGCCTACAGGCGGGAGGTAAAAAAAATAGAAGAGTCCACCCAGTCTGGAGCAGGTGCACGGAATGTACATGTACCACGGCTGTGGTACTATGATAACCTGCGGTTCCTGGCAGACACCTTGGAATCCAGGCCGTCAATTTCTACGCTGCCTTCGACTTCGGCAGAGGGCTCAGTGTCTGTAGATCCAAGCCAGGATGAGGATTTCCTGGAGGAGAGTTTTACTCAGGTATGGCATTTCACAATATATTGTCTGCTAAAATGTAATCATGTAACAAAATTATAAGCTAAACCATAATTGACCCTTTATGTAAACGGGCATAGCAAGGGGTTGGCATGACAGGCAACCGCCAGGGGCGCAGGCCAAGGGGGGTGGGTCACAAAAACATTGGCATTGTTTTAGTGTTTATTTTAACAATCCACTCAGCCTGCACACCCCAGAACCCCCAGTTTGCAGGCGGATTCATGCAGGTGTAAAACATTGAGAGCTGCTTCATGCAGGTGTAAAACATTGAGAGCAGCTGAGCCAAAAGACCAGGAGACTGAGACTGCCTCTCACTGCATCCCCAGCACACCTCTGGTCTTACAAACACTGCTGCATCCCCAGCACACCTCTGGTCCTAACATACACTGCTGTAGCCTCAGCATTCCTCTGGCTCAACCTTTTTTAATACAAAACTAACAGCTCCTGCAAATGATCCATCCATCCTTGCTTCCATGTCTCTGGTCTCTCACTCTGGGTCAGCAAGGCAGGTGGCTTCCTTATTCCTGTTTCCCTGCACTGCTTCACCCTCAATGCCCTACATCAAGCCCTCTGCAAGTTCAGGCCCCTCTCTCTCTGCAACCCCCTCCTCTCTCTCTCACACCCCCTCTTTCTCTCCCTCTCTCTAGCTCTCAACCCTCTCTTTCTTTTTCACACCTGAGACAATGATTGCCCCCTAGAGAGCTCTACACTGGGCAAACAAGGGGCAAATTAGAAACTTTTAATGCCCTTTAATTTTTTGTTTGGGGGGTGGGTTACAGTTTTACATTGATCTTGGGGGGGGGGGGGTTGTTGCCAAATACAGCTCCTCAACAAGGGCACTGGAGACCCTAGATACGCCACTGTATGTAAAGTCTGCTATTTGTTCACAATAATATAACAAACATGACTTTTTATATACACTATAACATTCTAATCAATTGTTCATTTCATCAACAGGGAAGTGTCACTGAGGAGGAGCCAGGTTGCAGCCAGGAGCCTGGGGAGCCTGGGGAGCCTGAGGAGCCTGTGGAACTATTTCCACCACCACCTCCTCCTGCCAAACGGAGGCAAAAGAGGAAGCACGTGGATGATATCACAGACGAATTTATCCAGGAGGCCACCATAGCCCTACGTCGGAAACCGGAGGCCAATGAGTCCTTCGGCAACATGACGGCAAAAATTTTGGATAAGGTGGACCTCAGGCAGTGTCAGTATGCCAGAAAAATTATCCTCGATGTGCTGCAAAAGGCTGAAAACGGGATCCTTACTGAGCACAGCCATGCATGCCAGGAGCACCCGTGCCCTCCACCTCCACCTCCACCTCCACAACACCCACCACCTCGCCAAATGCCACATGGCCAGTGGCAATATGGCCAGCAGGATCCAAACCTGCCCTCATGGCAACCTGATTTCAGTTACCAGCAACTTTAATTTTTGTAACCCCCTATTATTTATTTTACCCCTGTTTGCCAGTTTCTATTTTAATTTTGTCCAAATGGACCTTTTTTATGTTTAGTTATACGGAAAGTATTAATGTTTTCTTTGGTTTTTTTTGCTGAGATACAAAAAATAAAGAAAATGAAAATAAAAAATGGCCTATCTGAATTTGTTAACATGTTTAATATTGTGCATAACCTGAAAAATATGTTTTAGACATTAATTCATACAAGAATAAAGGGTCATATCAATAGTTAGATCTTTGCTGTTTACAAAATAATAATGGTGAAGAGTTCAAATTATTTAATTATAAAATTTGATAGAACAGATAGAATAGACAAACATTATCTTCATCATAACAGAACACATGCCTTTTTATTAGAAAAGTATGGCATTATGAGCAGCATCTTCCTTCTTCTCACATTTATCAAGATGAGCATGTGCTCCGCATTTCACCTATTTCTTGGACTGCCGCGAGCCGAAAGTTCTTTCTGAATAAAATGATGAGTTTACTAGAGAAAATTCTTCCGGGAACTCATTTGGTTTGATCATGCGTGTTGGGATTTGTAGCTGTGTGTCGGCCGAATTCTGTACTGACAGGCGAACAATCGTCCGTTCTGGTGTCCGCAGACAAAAATTTTCATGTTTGCAAGAAAGACTTTTGTCCGCGGATTGTGCGCAGACAGCTGTCGGAGGCACCATACTAACACGCGTACAATCGGCAGATCTTTCGTCCGCCAACGTTTGTATGCCGACGATCGGTACGTGTGTACGGGCCTTTAGACTCAATGATGTTGAGATCATAGCTCTATGGGAGCAAACCATAACTTCCTCTTTGTTCTTCCTTAAAGAGGAACTGCAGTCTGCTCACATAATTTGTAATAGAAACATCTTTGCCATTCTGAAGCTTCCCTCCAACCACTTTGCATACTATTTTATATGTACTGTGATTCTGTACCTGCCGGAAATCTCTCTCCACTAAGGCTGGCTTCAGCCATTTTAATTGTGGACAGCTGAAGCTGCTGACTGTTCTCTTCCTGAATTTACACAGACACACACACACACATATATATATATATATATATATATATATATATATATATATATATATATATACATACAGTATATATATATATATATACAGTATCTCACAAAAGTGAGTACACCCCTCACAATTTTGTAAATATTTTATTATATATTTTCATGTGACAACACTGAAGAAATTACACTTTGCTACAATGTAAAGTAGTGAGTGTACAGCTTGTATAACAGTGTAAATTTGTTGTCCCCTCAAATTAACTCAACACACAGCCATTAATGTCTAAACCGCTGGCAACAAAAGTGAGTACGCCCCTAAGTTAAAGTGTCCAAATTGGGCCCAAAGTGTCAACATTTTGTGTGGCCACCATCTTTTCCAGCACTGCCTTAACCATCTTGGGCATGGAGTTCACCAGAGCTTCACAGGTTGCCACTGGAGTCCTCTTCCACTCCTCCATGACAACATCACAGAGCTGGTGGATGTTAGAGACCTTGCGCTCCTCCACCTTCCGTTTTAGGATGCCCCACAGATGCTCAATAGGGTTTAGGTCTGGAGACATGGTTGGCCAGTCCATCACCTTCATCCTCAGCTTCTCTAGCAACGCAGTGGTTATCTTGGAGGTGTGTTTGGGGTCATTATCATGCTGGAATACTAGCTTGCGGCCCAGTCTCTGAAGGGGAGGGATCATGCTCTGCTTCAGTATGTCCCAGTACATGTTGGCATTCATGGTTCCCTCAATGAACTGTAGCTCCCCGGTGCTGGCAGCACTCATGCAGCCCCAGACCATGACACTCCCACCACCATGCTTGATTGTAGGCAAGACACACTTGCCTTTGTACTCCTCACCTGGTTGCCACCACACATGCTTGACACCCTCTGAACCAAAAAAGTTTATCTTGGTCTCATGAGACCACAGGACATGGTTCCAGTAATCCATGTCCTTAGTCTGCTTGTCTTCAGCAAACTGTTTGCAGGCTTTCTTGTGCATCATCTTTAGAAGAGGCTTCCTTCTGGGATGACAGCCATTCAGACCAATTTGATGAAGTGTGCGGTGTATAGTCTGAGCATTGACAGGCTGACCTCCCACCCCTTCAACCTCTGCAGCAATGCTGGCAGCACTCATAGGTCTATTTTCCAAAGACAACCACAGTATATGATGCTGAGCACGTGCAATCAATTTCTTTGGTCGATCATGGCGAGGCCTGCTCTGAGTGGAACCTGTCCTGTTAAACCGCTGTATGGTCTTGGCCACTGTGCTGCAGCTCAGTTTCAATGTCTTGGCAATCTTCTTAAAGCCTAGACCATCTTTTTGTTGAGCAACAATTCTTTTTTTCAGATCCTCAGAGAGTTCTTTGCCATGAGGTGCCATGTTGAACTTCCAGTGACCAGTATGAGCGAGTGAGAGCGATAATACCCTATTTAACACACCCGCTCCCCATTCACACCTGAGACCTTCTAACACTAACGAGTTACATGACACCGGGGAGGGAAAATGGCTAATGGGGCCCAATTTGGACATTTTCACTTCGGGGTGTACTCACTTTTGTTGCAAGTGGTTTAGACATTAATGGCTGTGTGTTGAGTTATTTTGAGGGGACAGCACATTTACACCGTTAAACAAGCTGTACACTCACTACTTTACATTGTAGCAAAGTGTCAACTCTTCAGTGTTGTCACATGAAAAGATAGAATAAAATATTTACAAAATGTGAAAGGTGTACTCACTTTTGTGAGATACTGTATATATATACATATATATATATATATATAGACACACACATACACATACTGTATATACAGGCACACGCATATATACAGACTGACAGATACACTCACACCACTGCTTCCCTGCACATTTCTCCTCTCTTGATGAATATTCATGGATGTCTGCAGTCTCCTGTTATCTCTGGCCTCACCCAGCCCCCTTTAGCTCTCCTTGGCTTTCCATTGACTAATCCCTCCCTTCTTTGCTGGAAAACTCTTACAAGTGTTAGAGAGAGAGCTGCGCATGATGTCTTTAGCCTAGGCTAATTACCAGACAAGAAAGAGGAAGTGAGCTGTCTAAGGTATTTACTAGCAGAAAAACAATTATTTTACTATCCAAACTTAAAACAACAAGGACAGAAGATTTAATAGATGCAAAGATGAAAAATTACTGAAGAGCCACTTTAGGCTGAAGATAGTTCCTAATGATATTGGCTGTATGTTTGGGGTTGTTTTCCTGCTGCAGAATACATTTGGGGCCAATCACATGGCTCCCTGATGGTATGGCACGATTGATAAGTATCTGCCTGTATTACTCAGCATTGAGGACACCATTGATCCAGACCAAATCTCTAGCACCCTTTGCAGAAATGCAGCCCCAAACTTGCAAGGAATCTCCACTGTGCTTCACTGTTGCCTACCAACACTCATTATTGTACCCCTTTCCAGCCCTTCGGTGAACAAAATGCCTCCTGCTACAGCCAAATATTTCAAATTAAAACGTATCAATCCAGAACACCTGCTGACGTTTTTCTGTACCCCAGTTCCTATGTTTTTGTGCATAGTTGAGTTGCTTAGCCTTGTTTCCGTATCAGAGGTATGGGTTTGTTCTGTGTTCATGGCACTGCTGGACATCTTCTGATGTCAAAGGGAAGTAAGCATGATGTGTCTTTCATCTGCTGCATTAGGTTTCCTTGGCCGACCACTGTGTCCACAACATTGCCCGTTTCTTTGTGCTTCTTTAAAAGTAATTGAACAGCACTTCTTGAAACCCCAGTCTGCTTTGAAATCTTTGGCTGAGAGAGACCTTGCTGATGAAGTATAATTACATTGTGTCTTGCCATGGTGTATTACCTGTGACATAAAACTGTCTTCCACAATCTCACCTTTAGTAGAAGAGTTTGGCTGTTCCTTGCTCCAGTTGATTGTTTCAGCCTACATATGAAGTCGATGATCATTAGCACAAGCTTTATATTATTGGGTAATCATACACCTGACTCTAATCCTATAAAATCCCTGATTTTATGCAAGTGTACAAAGTGTGAAAGTGTAACAACTGATGCTAGTTTGAAGCCAAAGGGTAGTCAGTCTTCTGTTTGCTCACTTTGCATTTTGTAAATTGATAAAAAAAAAATAATAAAATATATTTTTTTGGAAGCGTTCTTACTTTACAGCATTTTTTTTACACCTGTCTAAAACGTTTTGCACAATATTGTATATATAATTAAGGATAGCCATATTTTTGTATTTATGGATAGCACTTTGACATAGTGCCCAGCTAGGATCATCTCAGCTTGCTCCCATGATATTGTAGACATCAATACACTTTTTAATTTTTTACCTAGTACGGATGATTGATTTTTATTTTATGAAGACAAACTACATTTTGCAGTGCTGTAGAGGAAGTGATTTCTGGTTCATTTTTGTCTGTCTCTTCCTGTGCAGACCAGCTATCCTAAACAGGTACCCTCTTTAAATCTGACTTCATAGTCATGTGTTCCGTACAATGCACATACGAAGATCAAATAGAAACAGCAGCTGTATTGCAGGTGGGAAAATATTATATATATTTTTAAACTTTCTTGGTAAACTTGATCCAAGGAATATCTGAAGGATGGAATTTTTTCCCCTGCTGTAGCAAATTAGATCATGGTTTTTCCGCCTTCCTCTGGATCAACTGTGAGTATAGGATTGTGCATATGGGATTGTATGGTTGGGTTTTCTTTACTGTTTTTTGTTTTTTATTGGTTGAGCCAGATGGACTTGTGTCTTTTTTCAACCTAACTATGTAACTATGTACATCTGTGCTATATACCAGTAATTATGGATGCACAATTAGCCATAGGGACCTAAAGAAATTATGTCTAATTTCCTATTGTATAAAAAGTCTCTTCTCCTATCTTATCCTTCTCCTATCTTATCAAACAAACAGTGCTGTATCCTGGCCTAGGCCAACAAGGCCCAGGCCTAGGGCGGCACTTTGCAGGGGGGCAGCAAAAAAAACAAATGTCATTATTTGTATACTGACTATGGATGTTCTATTTATTATACAAATAAGTGAAATAATCCTATAATTACTATTAGTGGCAGCAAACACAAGTCCAAATATTCGAAAAGAGTAATCTTACTAATCCCATGACATAAGGCTGTACTAATGGGCACTGATAAGGCTGCACTGGTGATCACTGATGGGGCTGCACTGATGGGCGGTAAAGAGGCGGCACTGATGAGGCTGAACTTATGGGAACTGATGAAGCTAAGCTGATGAGCACTGACAGACTGTGGTTATGGTCTGTGGTTTACAGATGACAGGGTGGGTCATAAACAGGAAGGGGTGTGGCCTTTACAGGAAGGGGTGGGTCATATTTAAATTAGGGGGTGCAGAAGTTTAGTCAGGCCTCGGGCAGCACAAAGCCTAAATACACCACTGCAAACAAACCCTTGTTTGTTTGATCTGTGCTGAAAGTGATGATATGTTAATACCATATCTATCTTTTAAAAACAAAAACATTAATATAAATGTAGCACCCTAAAGGGTAGGTGCTAGGTAAAAGCATAATGGGCCTTGGCTGCCTAACAGCAGGGCCATGATTTTCAGCTGGACTGTCATGTCTCCCAGGTGTGACGGCTGAGAGGGGAGTCTCCCCACTGGCTCCATGAGAGGATTCTCATTGGTCAGTGGAGGAAACCCAATCAGTGGCTCATTCAGGCCTGTATCTACCCCAGAAGGCAGATTTTTGCCGCAGAGGATTCTGGGAATGGGTATAAGTTTGAGGGGAACGCATGACGCAGCATCTTTGGTGGGAAGCAGAGCCCCAGTAGGTAGGGTATGGCTGTCTCTCCTCCTGGCAGAAGGATCGGGTGTCTCAGGTGGCTGCCTGAGAGTCCAGAGAGGGAGCTGAGCTGGGCTGCAGAGAGGATCCGGTGTGCCGAGGACCAGTGGAGATAAAGGGGTTCAGTTCCAGGAAAGCATGCCAAGTTCATGAGTACTGTGAATTGCCCCTGCGGGTCTGCCTGAAGTGTAGAGGGGACCGCTCAGGTGAAGGTCCCAGGGATCCAGGAGCCAGCTAGTGTTAAAGGGGGTGCCTAGTGCAGAGGACCCTGAAGTGTTAGAGGGGGTGCTTCGTGAAGAGGACCCTGAAGTGTAGAGGGGGTGCCAGCAGTCGGGCCCTGAAGAGTTAAGTGTACAGTGTTAAGAGTTGCAGCAGCACAAGCAGTTACAAAGAGCTACCTCAGCCAGTGAAGGGCTGGAGGAAGCTGTTCACCGGACTTATGAGCTAAACAGAGTGTCAGGAGTAAAATCTCTTACAGTCCTGGATCTTCTGAGTTAATCTGAGGATTAAAGTCGAAGTTTCAGCACAGTTCAGCAAAGCAGAATTTTCAAGCACCAGGGGAGTGTTGGCCGGCATTCAGCTGGCCTCAAGACAGCGCTAACAGCCATTTTTCTGTACAGTGTCCCAGTTGAACCTAGTTGAGCCAGAGGAGTATCCCACTCATTCCCTTCTCCCATACCTATTACAAAATAAACAAAACAAACCAAAGATGCCAGAATGGTCATTGTCTCAGTTCTCACACTTGGGTTTTCAACTTAAATGTCTTGGAAGTGGTAACAATGGCAGAAACATATCAGGCCCAATGCCTGAAATTTTTGCTACATAAAAAGTAGAAATACTATTGTTATACTGACAAATTAGTAGATCTCAATAAGTGTAGCAGGAGCTGGCAACATTTTTGAACACTGACATGTGATGTTGCTCAGAACTGCTGGGTAACAATAGACTGCAGACTGTAATCAGTATCAGAACAATATATGGATTTTGGTCGCTAGCCATACAGTTCTTGGATCTGTACTTTCAAATTGGATAGTGTTTGCAAGCTGTCACCCACTCCTCTGTGCCAAAAAACTATCTGATATTTTTAAACTACAAATTTGCTGCAGGGTATTCTAATTAAAAACAAATCCCTGTGCAATTAATCCATTATATCTAGCTCTAGATGGCCTAGAATACAGTAAGTATGAATATGACACCATTGGGTTGATTTACCAAAACTGGAGAATGCAAAATCTGTGGCTGCTGTGCAAAGAAACCAATCAGCTTCCATTTTTTTTTTTTTTTTTTGTCAAAGCTTTATTGATCAAGCTGAAGTTAGAAGCTGACCGGCTACTATGCACAGCTGCAACAGATTTTGCACTCCCCAGTTTTAGTAAACCAAACCCCATGTATACAGTATGTTCATTTATTAACCACTTAAGCCCCAGAAGATTTTACCCCATTCCGATTTTTTACTGCGTGACTTTAACGGACAATTGCGCGGTTGTGCAATGCTGTACCTAAACAAATTTCACGTCCTTTTTTCCCCACAAACAGAGCTTTCTTTTGGTGGTTTTGATCACCTGTGCGATTTTTTGATCATGGGCTATAAACAAAAAAAGAGCGTAAATTTTGCAAAAATAACAATATTTTTCACATTTTATTTATATGAAATTCCCCAAAAAAATGTTAAATTCAAAATGTTTTAACATTTTCGGCCAATTTGTTTTATGCTACATATGTTTGGTAAAAAAAATTGCAAAAAGCGTATTTTGATTGGTTTGCGCAAAAGTTATCGCGTTTACTAACAAAGGGAAAGATTTTTATCATTTTTGGTGTTTTTTGTTTAACGAGTAATGGCAGCGATCTGCGTTTTTTTTGCGGGACTGCAACATTGCGGCGGACAGATCGGACCCTTGACTGACATTTTTGACACTTTTGGGGTTACCAGTGACATTACTGCAGTAATCAGTGCTAAAAATATGCACTGTTACTGTAAAAATGACACTGGCAGGGAAGGGGTTAACTGTATTGGAGAGGGAGGGGTTAAGTGTGTCCTAGGGGCGTGTTTCTAACTGTAGTGGGACAGGTCTCCTATTGTAAAAACAGAGATCAACGGTTCTACATAGTAGAACCGTCTGATCTCCATTTTTACACAGGGGGGAATGACAGGCGGCTTGTTTACATAAGCCGCCCGCCTTTCTCCCGCTCTACCGACGATCGTAGTGTGACCGGCAGGCATCGGGTCTGCCGGTCACACGTGCGGACTCCTCCGTGAACGAGCCGCGGCGGGCGCGCGCTCGCCCGCTATTGGCTCACAAACCGGTCACAGGCTAGTGACGTATATATACGTCACTTTGCCTGGCCGGGGCTGACCGCCACAGTATATCTACTTGCGGCGGTCGGCAAGCGGTTAAAGTGGAACTATACTTCCATTCAGTTCAGTTATGCAGTGTCCTAACGTTTTCTGCTGGCCGTCGACATCTCTGATGGGCCAGCTTCTGGGTATTGATCGCTGGTCCCTTTCATTGGCTTGGCTGATATGACGCATTTGCGGGAGCTCAATCAGCTTTGGAATTGTCAAATTTCTACAGGGGCGGACAGGCAAGTAGCTAACTTTAATGCAAAAGAGTCAAAATACAGTGTCTTGTAAAAAGTACTCATACCCCTTGAAATTTTCCATATTTTGTCATTTTAACACCAAAAACATAAATGCATTTTTTTGGGGTTTTATGTGATAGACCAACACAAAGTGACAAATCATTGTAAAGTGGAAGGAAAATGAAGAATGGTTTTCAGATTTTTTTACGGATACAGTAAATGTCTGAAAAGTGTGGCGTGCCCAGCCCCCCTGAGTAAATCCTTTGTAGAATCACCTTTTGCTCCAAGTCTTTTTTGGGTATATCTCTACCAGCTTTACACATCTAGAGATTTACATTTTTGCCCATTCTTCTTTGCAAAATAGCTCAAGCTCTGTCAGATTTAATGAAGAGCGTCTGTGAACAGCAATTTTCTAGTCTTGCCACAGATTATCAATTGTATTTAGGTCTGGACTTTGACTGGGCCATTCTAACACATGAATATGATTTGATCTAAACCATTCCATTGTGGCTCTGACTGTATGTTTAGGGTTGTTGTCTTGCTGGAAGGGGAACCTCTGCCACAGTCTCAAGTCTTTTGCAGACTCTAACAGGTTTTCTTTTAAGATTGCCCTGTATTTGGCTCCATCCATCTTCCCATCAACTCTGACCAGCTTTCTGGTCCCTGCTTAAGAAAAGCATCCCCACAACATGATGTTGCCACCACCATGTTTCACGCTGGGGATGGTGTGTTCAGGTTGATGTGCATTGTTCGTTTTCCACCACACATAGCGTTTTGCTTTTAGGCCATAAATTTCAATTTTGGTCTCATCTGACCAGAGCACCTTTTTCCACATGTTTGCTGTGTCCCCCACATGGCTTCTCCCAAACTGCAAATGGGAATTCTTATGGCTTTCTTTCAACAATGGCTTTCTTCTTGCCACTCTTCCATAAAGGCCAGGTTTGTGGAATGCATGACTAATAGTTGTCCTATTGACAGATTCTCCCACCTAAACTGTGGATCTCTGCAGCTCCTTCAGAGTTACCATGGACCTCTTGACTGCTTCTCTTGCCCGGTCTGTCAGTTTAGGTGGACAGCCATGTCTTGGTAGGTTTGCATTTTAGCAATACTCTTTCCATTTTTGGATGATGCATTGAACAAGTGCTCTGTAAAATGTTCAAAGCTTGGGGTATTTTTTTTATAACCTAAACCTGCTTTAACCACTTAAAGACCGGAAGGTTTTACCCCCTTAATGACCAGGCCATTTTTTGCAATTTGCCACTGTGTGAATTTAACTGGTAATTGCGCAGTCATGCAATGCTGTACCCAAACAAAATGTATGTATTTTTTTCCCCACAAATAGAGCTTTATTTTGGTGGTATTTTATCACCTCTGCTGTTTTTATTTTTTGTGATATAAATGAAAAAAGGCCAAACATTTTGAGAAAAAATTACATTTCTACTTTTTCTTATAGAAAATATCCAATAAACTAAATTTTTGTCATGCATTTAGGCCAAAATGTATTTAGCTACATTTCTTTGATAAAAAAAATCTCAATGAGTTTATTTTTATTGGTTTGCGCAAACGTTATAGTGCCTACAAACTATGGTGTAAATACTATCTCATTTCTTGAAGTGCTAAAATGGCAGGGCAGTACAAAACCCCCCAAATTACCCCTTTTTTGAAAGTAGACACCCCAAGAAATTTCCTGAGAGGCATTTTGAGCCCATTGAATATTTATTTTTTTGTCACAGGTGTTTGAAAAATGACAAAAAAAATAAAAATATTGTCATTGAGATGATGAGATATTGCTCACGCATGCCATGGGTATATGTACAGTTACACCCCAAAATACATTCTGCTACTTCTGCTGAGTATGGGGATACCCCATGTGTGAGACTTTTTGGCAGTCTACCCATGTACAGGAATACACTATATATTACCCAATTGTTCGGTAAAATATAAAATATGAACTTATGCAGAGTACATAGATACCAAACATGACATTGCTTTAAAATTGCGCACACCTGTGCAGCAGCGACAAACTACGTGTATTTTTAAAAACCTTAAAAAGCCTTTGCAGGTTACCATTTTAGATTTACAGAGGGAGTCTACTGCAAGAATTACTGCCCTTGATGTGACGTTCACGGCGATACCTCACATGCATGCTGCTGTTTATATATGACACCAGACCGATTCTTTTGTTCGCCTTTGCGCGAAAACACGGGGGACATGGGTGCTGGAATTTTTTATTTAGCTTTTTATTATTTTTTATTTTGCTTTTTTATTTTAGTTTGACATCTTCCCTTTCATTTTTTTTTTTTTTTTTTTTATCATTTTCATTGTTATCACAGGGAATTTAAATATCCCATATACTAGCAATAAGTAGTGACAGAAAAAATTGGGGTCTATTAGACTCTAGATCTCTCTTCTGCCCTTAAAGCATCTGACCACACCAAGGTTTGTTTGATAAGATGCTTTCCGAAATTCCTAATGGCACTGTTTATATCTGGCGAAACTGAAGTCATGAAATGCTCGTAGCTTCCAGTATTTTAGGCCATAGAGATGATTGGAGCTGTTCTGGTCTGCAGTTTCAACTGCAGTTTTGAGTTACCTGGTAGGACAGGAGAGCCAGAGAAAACCATAGAAGGCAGCGGGAGGGGGGTGTCCCCTTCCACTGCTTGTAAAAGCAGTCCAGCGGCTAATTAGCCGCTTGGATTGCTTTTACATGAAAGCCGACCGCTGGCTGTAATAAACGATACCGAGATGATGCTTAAATTTGCAGGCATCATCCTGGTATGACTACTCAAAGTCCAGTGACATTCCAGTACGTTGCTGGTCTTTTTTGGGCATATATTGTAAGGTTCTTTTTTATGTGCAGCCTGAGGGCTGCACAAAAAAGAGAACCTAACAGATTCCTCCATTCACATCGATCCATGTGGATGAATAAATCTTTGCCAGAAAGTGTGTGGTATGCCCACCATTAGACCTCCCGATATCCACCCACTTCTAATGATGGGCTTACAGGCAATGTTTTTTTTTCCTTCAGCCCATGGGCTGAAGAAAATAAAAATAAAAAAGCAAATTCCTCCATTCGCATTGATTAATGTGGATGAAGAAATCTTTGCCAAGAAAAGTGTTAAAAAATATATGGCAAAGCATACAGGAGATCCACCCTCTGTGTCCACCCCATCCCCTATGCTTCGCCATATATGCTCTTTTTTTTTAACTGCGGTGGTGAAAATCATTGATTTACGTATATGCTGAGAGCAAATGCTGTTGCTGTCAGAATAAACAAATCAGTGCTGCAGCTGATGGGCGTACCTGCAATGCAAACAATGGTTAACAATAAAACACAGTGACAATAATAGTATACAGTGCAGTAAAACAGTAGAATGGTGGTATCTGCAAAGCAAACAATGGTTAACAGTGAAAAACACAGCAACAATAAAACATTACATTATAATAGCATACAATATCGTAAAACAGTAGAATGGTGGTATCTGCAAAGCAAACTATGGTTAACAATGAAAAGACTGCTCTATGTGCCTGTCTTTGAATTCTTGGTGACTGGGTACACTACTTGTGCTAGCCACCGCACCAGCTTGAACTGCACTTATGGGACTCGCCACGTCACCAAGTGTTACTGCAGTCCTGGTTTGACTACGAGCAGGATGTATTAGGCCGCTGGTGCTTGCCAGGTTCACAAGAAGGTTGGGCGGCACTAGTACCTAGGTATGCTGCATACGAGAACCCTGTGATTGTTGCACCTCGGCAACAGAAGACACCTGACTTTAGCAGGGACCATGACTCCATCATCAGACTATCTGTCAGGGTGCGGCTGCTCTCTACAGGTTTGAATACTGAGCCTGATTCTGACAGTTAGGCTTCCCCATCGCTCTCATCTTTCATGCTCAGTATCCTGTAGGCATCTTCACTAGTGTACCTGTTTGGACATTTCGGCCAATAAATTTATAGGTACCTAATGTGACTCCTGGTAAAAAAGCACCTGATTGTCAAGGACTGTTTGAACTGCTACCAAAAAATGTAACTGGTAGTGTTAGCAGAGATCAGGCCTGACTCTGCTATCGCTTTAGTTTAGTGTGCTGTGTATTGGAAGTGACAGTAATCTGCTGATACTGCACTTCTTTGGGGCTGGGTGAAGGGGCTAAATGCAGGTGCTGGCAGGTGTCGGGGCTAATCCTGCTAACGCTGCATTTTGGGAACACTATACTAAACTTTTGGGGACCATGGTATAGTTCTGATCAGATCAAAGATAGTGATCCATTCAGACTAGTAATGGAGGTGTTTAGTGTGTGTGTGTGTGTGTCACTGGCAATCAAAGGGATAAAATGTATTACTAAATATGCGGAAGGGAATCTGACTCTGTCCTGGATTGAAGCTTACTAATGTTAACGCTAACTTATGTCACCTGTGACACTAATACAGTAATCAGAATAAAGATCTGTACACTATAATAGTGATACTGTGACAAGGGAATGAAGGGGTTAACCGGGGGATGATCAGGAGGTTTAATCTTCTTTAGGGGATATATGGCGGGTACCCTAAACCTATCTGGGACAGACACTAACTACCATTAACTGTCACACTAACTTGCATCCCAAGTGAAACTAATACAGTGATCAGTAACTTATCTGTATACTGTATATAGTGACACTGTGACAGGGAGTGAAAGGGCTAACTGGGGGGTGATCAGGGGGTGACAAATGTGCCTTTGTGTACTGGTGTCAGTATAGTGCTTGTATACTCACTGTCTGATGGTCTCTTCTCTCACGCTGGAACCGAAAAGGGCTCCAGGAGAGAAGATTGCATAATTTCCTGTGAATTTGTTTATATCACACAGACACAGGACGTTCTTTAATTGGTCAGAACCGACCACCAGGTCCATGCCAAAAATCATTGGCCTGGAGCTGATGACTGATCGGTTCTGAACCATGTCGGCAAATTGCGGGGACAGCAGGCGCGCACGCCCCCTGGCCCCGCAGTGCGACCGTTGTACAGTTACGTGAGTTCGCGCAGCCGAGTCACCTTGCCGCAGTTAAACTGCGGCGGGTAGTCGGCAACTGGTTAAACTTCTCCACAACATTATCCCTGACCTAATAGTAAGTAAATGTAGTGTAGCACAACTTATCAATAGATGCAACA
>NC_138771.1:259340377-259687877 GCF_965119305.1 Pelophylax lessonae | reverse complement strand
AAGGATCCCTTGTTGGAAGTGTGCATGTTTTTCCAATTCCGCCGGTTTTTGCCATTTTCTATGGGCGAGACAGCGGATTTGCAAGCGGTATTCAAAAAAAAATTGACCCAAAATCGCGCTGGCGAAATTTTTTGAGCCAATTTGGCGTTGCGCATGCGCACATTCGCGAGTTCGCAGCTCACGGCTGGAGGAGCTGTTTAACCTTTCCACACTTTCGCAGATATCTCTCTTTCTAAGTCAGTTTTTGAGATTTTTTAAACGCAAGTCATCTCCAAATTGACTTCCACACCTTCCACAGTGATTTGGGATTTTTGGGGGTACAGGGGAAAATTTGGCTAAACTTTAGTCGAGCTTTTAGCTGGCGTGGTTTTAAGTCGCGCTCTGACCATATTGCATCTTAATGAATCTCACACTAGGCGCTATTTTCCGCCCGCCGTTCTTTGAATGCCAATTTCAGACTTAAATAATCGCCGCTTCGCAAAATCACGCCGAAACGCCAATTCGCCGTACTATGAATCAGGCCCTTAGTGTCTAAGGAACTTGAGTTTTGGTTTGAGAAAAAAGTCGTATATTATAATGCGCGTAGTAGTGGGAACACAAGAAAATTAAGAAAATTAAAATGCAAAGAAAACACTAATATTTCTGGAAAATCAAGCGCTAGTTTTGCTAGTTTTGAGAAGTATTGGAGACACAGGAGACTTGGACATGATGATTTTGAATGTATACATATGTTTTCTTTAAACAATAACATAAAAACATTTTAATTCATTTTAATACAATAAATATTAAATACTGCCTAAAAATATTTAACTTTAATCATTTGCAGGCAAAAGGTAGAGCTCTTTGCAATAGGAGAATAACTATAAAAGACAGTTTTATAGGTTTTTTTTTTCTTTTGCCTTTTAATAATAACATACAGTTACAAAAAATCCCTCCTATCTTTTCCTTAACACATCTCCATATTCAAATACTGTATATAAACATATGCGTAAGGACACGACAAACAAGGGAAAACAGACATACAGGTTACATTTTAAAACGGTCTCACATTCCTAAACAACCAACTTTATATCTTTTATACTTCCTTTCCCCATTCCCATTTTTATTTTACCCCCTCCACACCCCTTCCCCTTCCGATATTACTCCTTCTCCTTTCCCTTTCTATTTAAATTGGGCCTCCTTGTCTCACGATAAATCTAAATGTAACCTCTTCCCGGCTGCACTATAGCCGAAAGGCAACAACACCACAGTCGCATATTTCCGGGAGGGCGTCTATTGACATCCTCCTGTGATCGGGTTTCCCGCGAGCCCCCTGCGGCATGCATCAGCAGGGATCTGCGATTGCTGTGTCATTCTGACACAGCCAATCACAGATCAGGGTAAAAAAACAATCACAAAGGCTCTTTACCATGTGATCAGCTGTTTCCAATCACAGCTGATCAGAGTGTAAATAGGCTTTGCTGGTTATCGTCAGTCCTCCTCTCACGCTTACACCGTGTGAGGAGAGGAGAGCCGGAAAGTGGCAATCCACACAGGGGACATAAACACTGATAATCAGTGCACTGATCATCAATATCCTGATTATTAGTGCAGCTCCAACAGTGCCCATCAGTGCTGTCAACCAATGCCCATTAGTGCTGCCTTTATGTGCCCATCAGTGCTGCATGTCAGTGCCCATCAGTGATGTATATCAGTGCCGCCTATCAGTGCCCATCAGTGCCACGTATAAGTGCCCATCAGTGCCACCTCATCAGTGCCCATCAGTGCAGCCTATCAGTGCCCATTAGTGCACCCTCATCAAGGCACATCAGTGAAAGAGAAAAATTACTTATTTACAACATTTTATAACAGAAACTAAGAAAAACTTTTTTCAAAAATTTCAGACATTTGTTTAGCAAAAAAATTAAAAATAAAGTGGTGATTAAATACCATAAAAAGCTTTATCTGTCTAAACAAATGGTAAAAATTTTATATGGGTACAGTGTTGCATGACCGCACAAAAGGCGACAGTACAAAAAACTGAAAATTTGCCTGGGCAGAAAGGGGGTGAAAGTGCCCAGTAGGCAAGTGGTTAACAGTGTCCACCAACTAAATTAAAATATTTACATTAGTGCCCACACCCACACTTTCCATTTTCCCCCTGCACACGCCCCTTTTTTATAGGTATTACGTAAAAATAGTTGTGAGAGCAGATACGCCCCCTCCCCATCAGGAATGGTAACATCTGTCAATTCAACCAGCCTAAACTTTACTCATGAAAGTAGTTGCTAAAAATATCACAATGCCTGCAACCCACCAACAGAAAACACCAACAATACTAGCTAAAACCCACCTTTCTAAAAAGTAAAAGTGTGAATGTTATGCAAAGAAAAATATCAGTGTCACCTTGATGGGCATTTGTTGTGGTTTCCTTTTCCGCATGTAATATTACAAGATAAAAATGATGGTTTAACTGTATTGTGAAATTTTGTTTTCTTTTATATAAATGCATAGCTGACCATAACATTACCACATCATACAAGTATTATATAATGTTCCTGCCTGAAATTCTGAACTGGCACATGTGACTCCTGTGATAATGAATAAATATCTGATTAAATGAAACATAATCATACTGCCGCACAGCACTTCAAAGGCTATTACACATCACAGACCTCCTGTTCCCCTTCAAGAGGCTGGAGAGGATCATAGCTGACCTAAGAGTAGAAAATCCTACAAAGCTGAAGAGTTGTTAGGGTTTTTAAATTACAAGTGGGACTTTCATGGAAAATGGGTTTCTTTTATCATTATCATTATGGTACTCACAGAAGTAGGAGGGTGGTGGAAGTTTTGAAAGTGATTCTACATAAATCAAACAGATCAGAATTCTGACAGCCAACATTCATATATAGATATATAAAAACAAAAATGCATTTCATTTAATAGCACTGGCAGATAAAATAGGTACAGATTTTACTGTAAATGTTGAATCTAATTAATTATTTAGGAAATGATTTGAGAGAAAAAGCAAAATAGATCAAGTTTATAGAGTTTATTCAATATGGAAAGTGCAAGGAAAATTAATGTTGTGCTGTTCAATTCCAGCAAGAACATTTCATGATTCACCTCTTTAGTCTCGGTTCACACTTGTGCGATGCGGGAAGGCTGCGAATTCGCAGCCTGTTCCCGCATCGCAAACGCACATCTGGCAGTTTACACTGCCATATGCGATACGCAGGGGGTGTCAATTAAATGTTAATGACACCCCCAGTTTGATTGCATATCGCAGTGCGATCTGACAGTTCGCACAGGATCGGATCGCACAAGTGTGAACCACTGTGCGATCCGATCCTGATGCGGATGAAAAAAAGGGTCATGTGCGACTTTTGTGCGGGTGCAGTGCAAATTTAGCCATACAAAGTGAATGGCTGAATTCGCACCGCACATCCGATCGCATGTAATGAAGGAGCAGTGCGCTTCGATATTACATGCGATCGCCGCACTCGCAAGAGTGTGAACCGGCACTGATGTATAAAACATTCAACAGTGGCTAGAAAAAGTCTCTACAAAGAAACATATGGAGGGGCAGGCAAAAGAGCGCAATAATAAGGCAGTGATTAGGGACATGGAACAAAACTGTGGGTATGGATGCATCAGTGTGGATGCTGGTGAATCACTTTAAATCCATGGACTCCAGATACAGTATACACGAATCACCAGATTAAGGTCAGATCTTACATCTGACAGATCAGCTTGCATATTTCAAGCACACTGATTTGACCTTTACTGTTAACAATCACAGTGATTTGACCTTCACTGTTAACAAGCACAGTGATTTGACCTTCACTGTTAACAAGCACAGTGATTTGACCCTCACTGTTAACAAGCCCAGTGATTTGACCTTCACTGTTAACAAGCACAGTGATTTGACCCTCACTGTTAACAAGCACACTGATTTGACCTTCACTGTTAACAAGCCCAGTGATTTGACCTTCACTGTTAACAAGCACAGTGATTTGACCTTCACTGTTAAAAAGCCCAGTAATTTGACCTTCACTAAAAATGATGCTAACATTTCTAAAGGGGATTAAATTCTGTTATGTGCCACATCCCTAAAACTTGGACTTTGAAGGCACTGGTTTAGTATCAAGTACAAAGCATAATAATAAATTGTATAAAACAGACAAAACATATAAAACAGCCTTTTGAATACATCAAAAACGTGGTATGAACAGCTTTACAATTGCACCAACTCTGACAGTGTTAGCCCCTTCTCTGCCAGTGTCATTATTACAGTAACAGCATATTTGTAGCACTGATTACTGTAGTAATGTCACTGGTCCCCCCAAAAGTATAAAAAATTTCAGTTAGAGGTCTTATCTGTCCGCCGCAATATCGTAGTCACGCAAAAAAATTGCAGATCGTTACCATTACTAGTAAAAAAAAAAAACTATAAAAATGACATAAATCTTTCCCGTAGTTAATAGACGCAAAAACTTTTGCGCCAACCAATCAAAATACGCTTATTGCGATTTTTTTTACCAAAAATATCTAGCAAAAAACAAATCGCACATCAAAAAATAAAAATTGGGGATTATAGACAATCACTTCAGGTCCGGTTGCAAAAAGAAGACTCAACTCTGTATACAACTGCAAGAAAACTTTATTGGTAGTGCAATAAAAGACAAATAGAAAAAAACACATGCTAAAAATATAGCAAATGATGTAGACCTGACAACCTGCTGTGGCAGCAAATTCACACAAGCTAGCACACATGCACACACGTCAGAGAGTCTCATCCATCCACTCAAAACCACTCACACCAGATCCCTGTGATAGCGGAAGCTTGTCCTAATGACATGCGGTGTGGTACAGCTTCCCAGAAAAGTACTCTTGGTGCAGTCTATGCCAATAGCCAAGCTCTCAAATTAATGTGGATAAAGGACACTGTCTTCATGAAATTAGGACATATGAGGCAGCATAGAGGAAGCATTAATGTTGTGTAAGTCAGCCATCTAGACATCAAGCACAATGATCAAGTATGCCTTATCCCTCCTGTTAGAACATGGGGAAGTACAGTAGACAGAGTTGGATGAAGGGTTGCAGTGATGTAATTGGTAGGGTATATCACCCAATAACTAAGGGCCCGTTTACATAAATGCAAAACCTCAAAAGGAATATGCTGATCAATAGCCCTGGGTCACTGTAATTGGAGACCCACAGACGTCCTCTTGAAGATGGAAGAAGTGTCCTAATGACATTGGCAGTATGGACCTGGGGTGTGGTGATAACAAATAGCTGGGTCAACGGACAGCTGATGGAACGGCTCTGGTAAATGTGGGCAATGTAACAGTGGTTTGAACAGCTGAGATGTAGAGGGGAGGGGGAAAGGGGCGGTTTTGTTGTCGATTGGCTTAGGTAACAACACAGTCAATTACCACACAGGCGGAGCCCTCACCGGGCCTGAGTCTCTCTTATCGACCCCTCGGTTTTCACGGATGCTTCTACCGATGCTTCTACTGCACAGTCCGATGCCTCTGTCACTGCTGTGTCCAGTTATTCAGCTGTGGTATCCTGCCGCCTCACACACTCAGAGACCGTGCTAGGGACGCTGTCCCTCAGTGCGGCGTCACTTCCTGCTCGTGACCTGGAAGCGTACCCCGTGATGAAATGCCAATGTCTGCAGAGATGGTCAGGCGTGGCTTGGTTCGATGGAAGGGGCCCAGCCTGTGACGTCAACAAGTTTCGCGTGCCTGACGCTTGCTTCGTCAGGACATCACGATGCCCGCAATACTTCATATTTATATGGGCTTAATCATTTGCCACACCTAGGTGTGACTTACACGACATTAATGATTCCTCTATGCTGCCTCATATGTCCTAATTTCATGAAGACAGTGTCCTTTATCCGCATTAATTTGAGAGCACGGCTATTGGCATAGACTGCACCAAGAGTACTTTTCTGGGCAGCTGTACCACACCGCATGTCATTAGGACAAGCTTCCACTGTCACAGGGATCTGGTGCAATTGGTTTTGAGTGGATGGATGGGGCCCTCTGATGTGTGTGCATGTGTGTGAGCTTGTGTGAATATGCTGCCACAGCAGGTTTTCATGTCTACATCATTTGCTATATTTTTAGCATGTATTTTTTCTATTTGTCTTTTATTGCACTACCAATAAAGTTTTCTTGCAGTTGTATACCAGAGTTGAGCCTTCTTTTTGCAACCGGTTCCGAGGTGATTGTCTATAATCCCCAATTTTTCTTTTTTGATGTGCATCAGTCTTTGGTTGCGGAGGCTCCCCAGTCCTAGGTGGCCGTTTGGTACGAATACATTTAGGAAGACATATCCTCCAGTTTCTTTATCTGGGGGAACAGTATCCCTGGAACCTTTTTAACCCCCATTTTTTCCAGAAAACAAATTTACCTAAAATGTTAAAAAATTTTGATTTTTAAATTTTTTTGGGGGAATGTTATATAGCAGAAAGTGAAAATTGTTGTTTTTTTTTTCAGAATTGTGGCTCTTTTTTGGTTTATATCGCAAGAAAAAAAATCGCACAGGTGATCAAATACCACCAAAAGAAAGCTCTATTTGTGGGGAAAAAAAGGACACCAATTTTATTTGGGTACAGCGTTGCACGACTGCACAAATGTCGGGCCTGGTCATTAAGGGGGCAAATCCTTCTGGTCCAAAAGTGGTTAAATGTATTTTCAGTTTCTATAAGGGGTTTAATATACTGTTGCTTAACTGTTGTAAGTATGGTCACACTCCCTCCACAGCAGTGTCATTCTAAAACACCAATTGCAATTCCTGGATCAATAAAAGTAAACATATACAGAAATGCAAGGGCTACAATTGCTGACTGCCTTTTGAAAATGCTATTTGTCTGGTTGTTCTGGGAGGAGGAAAGTCAGAATTTCTGATTAGCCCCCTGGCAGTCTGATTATGTCAGAATTTTTGATCTCAAAGTGGTACATTGTTTTGCATGGAAATCTGTTGTTTTATATTTTAGGCCTGTAATTCTTAGGAATAACTCACTTAAATATGTCCAAACAAGAGTCTAGTAGACATCCCGGGTACGATAAAGTTTGAAACACAAAATCATAAATTATAATATAATAATAATAAATTCTATTCAATAATATAATCAAACCAAAAACACTGATATGTGTACAAACAAGGGGTGCGATATTACTAGTCACTGTAATAATGGTTTAGTAAACATATCGGGTATGAAAGGTTTTGAAACACTGGACTGCACAATTGGGACAATAGAATCTGGTTTCCTTTCTTATCTTCCTTCCACTGTCATCTCTCTTCGAGCAACAAACCACGCACATCCTTGTAGGTGCTGACTTTTTCTCAGTTGGTGTGATTTAGTCCATGAAGTGACGACCATTCAGGCGTTCCAGGTTGAAAACGCAAACAGTGAGATGTCCAGCTCTATTCACAGCCATTGATGGTGTTTGGTGATTCAGAAAGATATGTTCTTCAACTTTCCAAATGAAGTCCGAATGAATCACAGGCTTGTCACTCTTTTTTTTTTTTTAGCAGAATGTAGGCGTTTCACAAGCCTTGCTCAAGAAGATGTCTGAAGATCTTCTTATAGTACTTATTTTGCTGTTTCCTCATTGCTGGGTATAATGTCATTGCTTGGTCGGCTCTGTCGACACCTCGCATGGTGTTGTCATAGTCTATCACTACTTGTGGCTTCATTACTTTTTTACCACCTTTCATGCGTACCATAACAGTGGAGGTATTGTGCACTGTACTCATTAGGCACACATCTTTCTTGTCCCACCATCACAGTGCCATAATTTTGCCTTTCTGCCAGGCAACCTGGCAGCAAGTACCCCAAGCCTGGGATCCCATGAGTTATCTGCAGACTTTGCCCTGGGGTCATGTGATAATATCAGGACTCTGACACAAAGTGTCTCACCATAACCATGTAGCTTGCCTGGTTTCCAGGACTTATTCTGCACTTCAAAAGCCCCCTAGTTCAATCTGAGGCACTGGTTACCCGACCCGGGTCCCCTGGTGCACCCAAAGCTGTGGCAATCGCATCCAAATCATGGCAAGGCACAAATAGTACTCTGCCATTCCCCAGGAGCTTACCATGACCAGGACGATGAAGGCAAATGCATCTACTAGTTACCAAGGGTATGTCCGGACATCCACGCTTTGGAGCCATAGGAACAACACACTGCCAGATGGACTCAACCGAGGCAACCATAAAACCAATCTCAGTCAAAGTATGGAACCCATATAAGGCACATGAAGATTCAGAACTTTCAGACCCATTATCAGGTGGACATTTAGCCTTTGCATGACAATCCGACTGAGCAGCTGGTATTGAGTCAATAGAACCCGGCTGGGTGGTAGGTAGAAGATAACTAAGATCAGGCTGGTCATTGGTAAGAGGATCATCAGGAGCAGGCTCGAAATCGAGTATGGGACCATCAGGCTGGACATTTGGCACTGGATCATCAGAGGCAGAGGAAGGCGGGTCATCAGACAGCAGATCATCAGAGGCAGGCAGGTTGTTGGGGGAAGGATGTCCAGAGGCAGGATGGGCATTGGGCACGGCCCCTTTGGCTGGGCATTGGGCACAGGTCATCAGGCTGGGCATTGGGCACAGGGTCATCAGGCTGGGCAGCAGACACTGGGTCATCAGGCTAGGCAACAGGCACCAGAACATTAGGCTGGGCAGCAGGCACTGGAAAATCAAGCTGGGCAGCAGGCACTGGGTCATCAAGCTGGGCAGCAGGCACTGTGTCATCAAGCTGGGCAACAGGCAGAGGTTCATCAGGCTGGACAGCAGGCAGAGGCACATCAGGCTGGGCAGCAGGCACTGGATCATCAAAATGGAGCTGATTAGTTGGCGTGGAAGCAGACTGGAGCAGATGGGATGGCATGGAAACAGGATTGGATAATGGCGGGATTGTGCAAGTTGGGAAAAACATTTGTTTCTTTTTGCTTTTAGCCACGAGGTGAACACAGGGCTGTGAGTATCAGTTTGATTGGAGACTTTTATGCAGGCTTTAGGCTGCCTGTAGTAAATATTTTAAATATATACAAATTTCACGATTTTTTAAAGCATAGCTCAAGGCTGAGTTGTTAAGCCGACGGAAAAGTTTTACAATTCTCAATTCTTTAGTAAAGGGATTTGATTCTATAGTTCCCTTGACTCTCAATTCACTTGTGCTGCAGCTATGGACAATTCTATAGTAATGATACCAATTTAAAAAAATGTGTATCTTTGTTTTACAACCGTTTGCAAGACAAACTAACTTTCATTAAATTATGCCCATATTTAGGATTGAAAGAGGATCTATGAGCCAAATACTCATTCTTGCAATAGCCAAAAGCTCTTATGCTATCCATACACTATACGAAGAATTGTTTTAACTCATTTTCAAAAAACGAACACTCGGCTGTGAGAGCAGACGATTGTGCCATCATGTAATGACCACATTTTGATCGATAAATCGTTCAATGAACATAAATTAATCAGTTTTTCGTTAATTTTGTCACATATGACTGGAGAACACAGTTTGGGTGAGTAACACATTAACCTTTCAATTTATTGTTATTGTTCGGCAGAATTTTCCAAACTGTTCCTTCGATTTATCAGCTCTGAAAAGTTAAAACTGATTTTCTATTTGTGCCCAATAACTGGACGAAAAACGAACGGACCAAATGACATATTTTCGGCTAGTGTATGGCCACTGGCCAGCATTAAAATGACATACACTTACACCTGCTATGTAAATCTATGGGAACTTACACAGACTATAACTCTGCACTGACGAAGTCTATGACGCAACGCGTACGGGGGAGGAGCCTGCACGTCATCACACCGATTCCCGGAGACCACAGGCAGGGTTTGATGTTCTGACAGTCCGCACTACTTTAAGTGCTTTAAAATGTAAGCGCGATTTCATTGTTTATGTTTAATAAATAGCCCTACAAAGCAGAGAGCACTAGATCTTGTTTTTATTTCCACACCGATGCTGTATACAAACCCGGAGAGAGTATCAGGATGCGGTGATTGGAAGGCGAACCAGGCTATTGGGATTTTTCCAGAGTGTGTATTGACTCTGAGGAGTCTTTCCCTGAGGTGAGCTGCTAATCTGTCACTAGTCACTTGGAGCACTTTGAGTGAAGCATGCAGCACCTTTAATCACGTTTATGGATGAAGATTTTGGTCACTATTTTTCATTTGTTATTTGGGACAATTAATATTGATTTAAAATCACTGTTCACAATCTATTTATCACTTGATATCACAGATATATGGACTAAATTGTGGTATTATTTTGAACACCAAACATTTTTATTTATCTCTAATTATTGATGTTTACTTGGCGCAGCAATATTATTATTTTTTATAACTCTGCACTGCTATTTAACCCCCATACAGATAAGCCACATGTATCCCTTAAAAAACACCTTATTGTTGGAGAATGGGTGGACAGGTGGGCAATCTTTCCCATTTTTTATAGACATGTAAAAATATAATTTTTAGGATCATATCCAAGATAACAGGAATAATGACAGCCCTGTCTCTTGGTTTAGCTATGCAGAATTTGGGTATTTAAGTTATTCCCCATTCTTTAAGGACAATGGCTGTCCACATACTCCTCCCAGCCAGATTAACAATCACCAGACATTGGAGAGCCAACCAATTTAGGCAATTAAGTAGGTCGCCTTTTGAGCAAGGAAAACAGTCAGCTTTTAATCTAAAAATCAACATTTGAGTGTCTTTGTTTCAGAGAGGAAAGCTACCAAATACTGTATTCACCCCATACACAGTATTTAGGTAATTTTACTAGGCAACAGTCATGGAGAAAGTAGACTTTAAGTAGAAAGTAGGTTTTAATGAAGAAATAACACTATTTCAGAGAGAAATGAGCAAGAAATATTTGTGAATGCTGGAACAGTGGAAAAGGACCAGTGGAATAGGCTGCATACTAGTAGACATAGGGTATAATTTATCCTGCCACTAACACTATTTTAAATTTTGCAGCTGATGCACAATAGATTATAAACTTGGATACTGAAGAAAAAAAATAAAACATTTTCAGCTGAGGTCCAGCCCCGTAAGAAATAGGGCACCATTACAATGCTGTAGCACCAGAATATGCCAGTAAAAGCAGCATGAGATGGTAATGGTGGCAGACCAGTGGCAGTGGCAAGAGATGATAATGGTGGAAGGATATGGTAATATGGTAATCGTGGCAGGTCAGCAACATTGGCAGGATAATGTTGGTAATGTTGTAAGGAACAAACCTTTTTTTGGGTCAGATTCTGATCAAAAATGTATTTGTTGGCATCAGCTGCAGGGGTTTTCTACCCATTTCTGATCCAGATTTATATAAGTTATCCAGTCAACTGTGTCAGGAGGCAGGTGGATTTGTCTAACTGTCACAAAACTGCCCTCTGCACTGAATGCCCTCATTGTCAGCACACTGGCTGAAGGGTAGTCCAACAGCTCCACTACATACTGAGCAAGCTCTTGCCTGGATTCCAAAAGTCCATGGGGTCATCAGTTCAAAGATGTCTGCATCCACCCTGGTCCCCTGGAAAATCTGATATCATATCACCAGGCCTGCCAGCTGCAGTTTGAAACTTTACTTAAGAGGATTTCTGAGGCAGCTGCTATCACCACTGCCCTTCATGTCCACCACCTGAGGATCTAAAGCATGTTGGTCATGATAGGGGATCCTGCTATTGTCTGGAAAGCCAGGCAAGAGACATTTCCCCTTGTATCTGGGATCCTAAAGAGTGGCATAGCTACATCAGCATGAATGAACCTATTCACCACAAATTGCATGCAGCAAAGGTCCTCCGGTCCTGAGAGGTGTTACTGGCACTTCTGGGATTTGGAAAGGACTGAATGCACCCATTGAAGCCTGCTCATGTCCTCCTCATTACTGCACGTAACCCAACTTTCCTCTTTCTTCACACTCCTTCTCTGTCTGCAGCATCTTCACAGGAATGAATTCAGGTGTGAAAAAAATTGTCTGGCCCTCAGAAAGCCCTCCTCTTCCTCCTGCTGTGCCTCAGGTGCCCATTCTTTTACACCGCATAGTGTGTTCTCCATCAGAAACGCCAGAGGGACCCAGTGGCTAATCCCTGCTTCACCCTGAATCATGAGCCATTGACTTGTGTAATAACCCCAAATCCCCAGAACTTGTCCCCATTCTCAAATATACCTGGGTTTGCTTTTAAAGCAGATTTGGTGAAATTAATTGGATGTTACCAGTTCTGCCATAAGAGTGTGTGTGTTTGTGTGCATGTGTATATATATATATATATATATATATATATACAGTGGTGATCGAAAGCCTGGGCACCCCAGGTAAAAATTTGTATTAATGTGCATAAAGAAGCCAAGGAAAGATGGAACAATCTCCAAAATGCATCAAATTACAGATTAGACATTCTTATAATATGTCAACAAAAGTTAGATGTTATTTCCATCATTTACACTTTCAAAATTACAGAAAACAAAAAAATGGTGTCTTCAAAAGTTTGGGCACCCTGCAGAGTTAATATCTTGTACTGCCCCCTTTGGCAAGTATCACAGCTTGTAAATGCTTTTTGTAGCCAGCCAAGAGTCTTTCAATTCTTGTTTGAGGTATCTTTGCCCATTCTTCCTTACAAAAGTCTTCCAGTTATTTGAGATTTCTGGGCTGTCTGTCACGCACTGCTCTTTTAAGGTCTATCCATAGATTTTCAATTATGTTGCGGTCAGGAGATTGTGAAGCCCATGGCAAAACCTACAGTTTACACCTCTTGATGTAATCCCCCGTGGATTTCGAGGTGTGTTTAGGATCATTATCCATTTGTAGAAACCATCCTCTCTTTAACTTCAGCTTTTTCACAGATGGCATCAAGTTACCATCCAAAATT
This sequence comes from Pelophylax lessonae, assembly GCF_965119305.1. Taxonomy (NCBI): domain Eukaryota; kingdom Metazoa; phylum Chordata; class Amphibia; order Anura; family Ranidae; genus Pelophylax; species Pelophylax lessonae. Next base: position 259,674,980 of record NC_138771.1, on the reverse strand, counting down.
TGCTGAAATTTTATTGAATCAATTTTTCTTTCTACTTGTGAGATGTTCCCTGTGCCACTGGCTGCAATACAACCCCAAAGCATGATTGATTTACCCCCATGCTTAACAGTTGGACAGAGGTTCTTTTCATTAAATTCTTTGCCGCTTCTTCTCCAAACGTACCTTTGCTCATTCCGGCCAAAAAGTTCAATTTTAACCTCATCGGTCCACAGAACTTGTTTCCAAAATGCATCAGGCTTGTCTATATGTTCATTTGCAAAGTTCAAACGCTGATTTTTGTGGTGAGGACGTAGAAGAGGTTTTCTTCTGATGACTCTTTTATGAAGACCATATTTGTACAAGTATCTCTTTATAATGGAATAGTGTACCACAACTCCAGTTTCTGCCAGATCTTTCTGGAGGGATCGTGCAGTCAAACGTGGGTTTTGAATTGTTTTTCTCACAATCCAACGAGCTGTTCTGTCTGATATTTTTCTTGGTCTTCCAGATCTTGCTTTAACTTCCACTGTTCCTGATGACTGCCATTTCTTAATTACATTCCGAACAGAGGATATTGACATCTGAAAACGCTTTCCTATCCTCTTATAACCTTCTCCAGCTTTGGGAGCGTCAACTATTTTCAGTTTCAGTTTTCTAGACAACTGCTTAGAAGATCCCATGGTGCTGATTGTTGGGGGCAAGGTCAAATGAGTCTGGGCATTTAAAACCTTTGAGATTGACATCACCTGGTCTTGTCAGATGATGATTGAGAACAATCCATGACACTGGCAGGTCTCAGCCTTACAAAGGGGGCAGTGCATGCTATAAATTCTGCAGGATGTCCAAACTTTTGCAGATGCCATTTTTTTGTTTTCTGCAATTTTAAAAGTGTCAATGATGGAAATAAAATCTAACTTTTGTTGACATATTATAAGAATGTCTAATCGGTAATTTGATGCCTTTTGGAGATTTTTTCCATCTTTCCTTGGCTTCTTTATGCACATTAATACAATTTTTTACCTGAGGTGCCCAAACTTTCGATCACCACTGTATATATATATATATATATATATATATATATATATATACACATACTGCGACCAGTACCTTTTCTTGATGGAGGGGAGGATTTTTCCCTGGTGGCGCTGCTCACGGGCTAGCGTTTCCTTCCAGAGATCTGAGTGCACAGAATCATGCATGCCATCCTAGCAGGACCTGGTATGACACTGGTCCCCTGTGCTGTATCTCTTGCAAACTCCTTACGAATTCCTCTTCCATGGTGGCTGATAGCTGTACCTCTCCTCTTATGGGGACGCTGCACGAGTGTTAGCTCGCTCGATAACATTACCAGCGTCTCTGAGAGCTGCTTCTCCTCACACTAGGACGCCATCCCACCGATTGGCACCAATGTAACAGATCAACCGGCACCCCAACTGGGTACCTCCATGAAAAGTGTGAACCTAATTGTTCTATTTGCTCTGCATAGGTCTTGTAATATTCATTGATGAATCCATCTGGCCCTGGGGCTTTGTGGGAGGGGAGATCTCTGATAGCTTGGAGAATTTCTTGGTGGGAAAAATGGCTGGGCTAGCGATATTGAAGGAAGTTGGCGAGGGGGCAAGGAAATCCTGTATTAGTTGCGGAGTGGGGTGGGGCTCAGACATAGAGAGTGAGAGGTTGTAGAGTTTTAAATAAAAGGTGCTAAATTTGTCTGCTATATCTGTTGGGTTTGTTAGTTTATGTCCCTTATCATTTATAAGGAATGGGATTCTGGTTTGTGCGATTTACTTTTATATTGCTGGGCCAGGAGTTTCCAAGTTTTATTGCCATGGGAGTACCAAGTAAGGAGGAGGCACTTAAGGTAAAAGTTGTGACCATTCCAGAGATAGCAGCTGAGATCATTCCTCAGCTTACCTAGTTCCTCGGTGTTAGCTAGAGTGGGATTTAGTTTATTCAGGGATTCAAGCATTCTGATACTGTGGAGGAAGGAATTTATTGTGAGGGTTCTCTTTTTCTTTTCCTGGGCACCCAACTGTAAACAGGTATCCTGTATGTCAGACTTGTGAGCGTTCCAAAGTGTAGTTGGGTTAGGAACTGAACCAGTGTTGGATGTAAAGAAAGAAAATATCTCAGATCTGACCTGTTCTTGGGTCTCCAGCACTCTAAGGATTGAAGCGTTCAAATGCCATAGGATGTATCTAGGAGCAGAGGGGGACAAAGATATGGTAATGGATACTGGGGCGTGGTTCGACCATGTAATAAGCCTGATCATGGACTTGGTGATTTTTCGAAGCAAGGCCTTGGAAGTCAAGAACAGCTCAATCCTAGAATATGATCTGAGGGGGGGGGGGGGGGGGGGTAAACAGTATGTGTGGCCTGTACTCTATCCTGGACTGCAGCTTCTCTCTGTGTCACAGCCACATGTGGAAACAAGAGCTGCGGCTAGGAAGACCACCTTACACGTAATGGCTGTTGTACAAGTGAAGGGGGGAGGGGGGGGTGGTGGTGTAAGTGTGCATGTGTGTCTGTGTATGTACATGTCTGTGTGTGTGGACATGTCTGTGTACATGTCTGTGTGTGTGTGTGTGTGTATGTGTGTGTCTGTGTAAATGTCTGTGTGTGTGTCTGTGAGTATGTGTGTGTGTGTGTATGTACGTGTGTATGTACATGTCTGTATGTGCGTGTACATGTTTGTATGTAAGAGATGAGTTTTGAGATGTGATTTAAAGAGGGGTAGGAAGTCAATATTGCAGATGTTAGGAGACTGGGTGTCCCTTAGTGGTCCGGCTGTGCAGATGAAAATTAAGAAGGATGTGTGTTGATATGCAGGACTTCAGAAAGGTATGGAGGAGTGAGGATTATGAATGACTATAAAGGTAAAAGTAACAGAATCTTGAAATCTGTAACGCTCCTGCGTTTTTATTATAGGCTGGATTTGCAGCTGCAAAATCTCCACTCAGTAGTCATGTAGAGATGTGTTGAATACCAGATCCAACTCTCCAGGACTCATCACCGTGGGCCTGTCAGCTTCAACATACAGATATATACACACTCAATGAGATGTTCCTGGAGTGATAGGATGTATATGATAGTATGAAGGTGATGTGCTGAAGGGACAGGTGTGAACAGTGACAAGGTGTAATGTTCCGGTACCTTTGGTACCCTAAATTACTCTTTTCACAAGTGTATGCGCCCCACCATTCTCTTTTGGAAAGGTGCGCATACACCTTTAAGACTGAAGCTGTCATCACTCAGCGCCGGACTAGATGGCTATTTAAAGCGTCGGTTCTCACTCACATGTGTTCGTTCAAACACCCTTACCTGGATGCTAACTTGGCTTGAAGCTTTCGTGCTTGCAAGCATACCTCGCTGACGGAACCTCGCTGCGCTGATCCCTGCATCCCGCTTCCGGATCATCCGCTCCTCCTGAACCAACCTTCGGCTGTATTGCTATTAGTGCTAAGTACCCCGCAGGGGAACCCTCTATAAACTTATACTAAGCTTACACTATCTAGCTCTGCATAGTAAAGACTATTTATCACATCTAGATTGCTAGCTCTTAAGACTACTGCTACTTATTCCTGCACTGGGTTGATCACTCTTGTATGTCCACCTGCTACTCTGTCATCTGCTACCATACATGATTTCTAAACCTACCTGCATTCATCTGCTACTGTCTTACCTTCAAGTGTCTGTCACCTACCACCTCCACTCAACCTGTCTCTTAAATCTTCATCACTTTGTTACTACATACATAAAGTCACTCTAGGAACCAGCTTGTTGAGTGTGTGTATTTACTAGCTGAATTAAGACCTTCCACACATGATGAGTCATTGAGGTTGGGAATGGTATCTCAGCATCTCTCTTACATGACTACTGAAGTGGAATATTTCTGCAGCTGAAAATCCACACCATACATGAAACGCAGGAGCGTTACACACGGATGGTAATCACTTGATAGGCTTGTACAGGAGAGTTCAAGATGGTATTTAGGAATGCAGATAGGTTAGTATCGAGTATGCTAACAGGTGGTGAGGACAGCAGATGACAAATACAGGATAGACTAACCCAGTGCAAGGATAGATAGCAGTAGACAGGAGAGCTAGCAATCTATGCAGCAGTGCAGATGATAGATGGTAGTAGGCTCAAGAGCTAGCAATCTATGTAACAGTGCAGATGATAGGATAGTATGGATAGGTAGTAACAGTCCTTAATGTGCATAGGTAGATAGTACAATAAGGTTATGGAGGGTTCCCCTGCGGGGTACTTATCACTTGTAATGTTAGTAGTTTAGAGAGGTCCAGTAGATAAGGAATGATCCGGTAGCGAGATACAGGGATCAGTAGCGAGGTTCCGGTCTGCTCCAGGTAAAGGGAATAGCTGGAGGTTCCGATCGAGAGACAGGCTTGAAAGCATGTGGATAACAAGGCAGGTTGAACGAACAATGTGAGTGAGACCGCCGGCGGTTGAAATAGCCGCTCTGCGGCGCTCAGCAGTGACATCATCGTTCTTAAAGGTATATGCGTACCACCTGAAGAGAAAGGTGGGACGCATTACAGAGAAAGTGGTGATTAAGGGTACCGGAGGTACCAGAATCTTACAAAATCAATACGATATTTGCCTGGAAGCCAGTGGCAGTGCTGAAGGACAGGAGTGATGCGATTAAAGGAGGGGGTTCTGATGATGATGCAGGCAGCAGAGTTCTGAACCAGTTGAAGTTTATACAGGGACTTGAAAGGAAGATCAAAAATTAGGGAGTTGTAGATTGAAATATGCTGTCCGAGTAACATGATTGCGGCTTGGAAGGATAGTGCTCTGTCGAGGATGACACCTAGACTCTTTACCTGGAGGGCGGAAAGATTGGAGTTATTAATAATAACTGAAAAACTGTTAAGCTTTGCCAGGGTGGATTGGTTGCGGGGAACCTCGGTTTTATCAATGTTTAATTTAAGAAAGTTGGAAGAGAGCCAGGATTTAATTTCCTGTAAGAGATTTGGGTGGTAATTTTAGTGGACAGGTAGAGCTGGGTGACATCCACATAGCAAAAGAGGTGGATGTTAAATTTATGAAATACAGTACGATGCCAAGAGGAAAACGACAGATTATGAACAGGAGTAACCCCTGGATATAACCCTGGGGTACACCAGTAGAGAGTAGAGATGGTTGAGATTTGAAGGATTTAAATTTAATTTAAAATGGAACAGTTTTATTTTTTTTATTTTCTTTCTATTTTCAACTCTTTATTCCCAGTCTATTGATGAACAACTATAGGGCATCTCACTATATCCAGAGATCAAATTCTGAAATCTAATTACACATCATTTTCTGCTTGGAAAAATCCAAAACATTCAGAGAAAATATGGAGTTGCAATGATATCCAAAGGGTGGGCATAGTGCGCGTAGCTGTTATATCCTTTTTTTTTTTTTTTTTTTTTTAGAATGCTCGCGCATGCTCCCTGGCCTCTCCTAGATTGTTAGGATTGTTTTGTCTCAAAGCATTATTGTTTATTGGTATGGCTTTTAAAACTGAGGTTTTTAGAAACCAGGTATTAAAGAAATAATAATTACCAGAATTCACATGAAAATATTGAAATGCCATGCATTCCTTCCTTGAGGAATCATTAAGGTATTATGTTAAAATTAGTACAGAAGCAACATAAAAAGGAACTGTCATTTCTGACTTCTTGGTACTGTCATCCTTATCTTTATCCCATTACTTAGAGAGTCACCAACCAGAAACAAGCAATCAAGTGCTGGGAAAATGGATACTCATTGGTTTGTTTCCTTTCAGTAAATAGTGATACAAAATAAACTGTGCCCCTTTAATATCATACTAGGACTAGCAGCTCCCATAGCTCTGTTTTTTATAGATTTTCTTGTTATTGTGAAATGCAAAACTCACTTCCCCTCCATTTGAGAGTGGGCCATGGTTTCATTTAAAATTTTTAAAGTAGATCTCCTATAGTGTAAAGATATTTTTATCATTGGCACAGCAGATGCAAAACTCATTTATCAGACAGCTGTAGGAATGTTTGATATTTAGGTTGGATTTGCAGCTTTCGGCACTGAGCAAACCTAAGTGTACTGAAGTTATATTTATTCTAACTGAATGTACATTTTCTTCATTTCTAGGTTATTTCAAGAATAGATAAGTAAGTTGCTGGTGGAGGGTATATAACTGAGTGTATTATATACATGTCGAATATGTAATTTTGGTTGGATGGCTAGATCAACAGACCTGAGATTGAGTGACAATGCAAATCTTTTCAGTTTGACTCAAAGTCAAAGCACAGAGCAGGAGATTAATTATCCCTATAACACCCACAGCTTCAAGGAAACAGTAATCTATCGGTTGGTTAAGCAAGCCAAAAAAATAAGATTTAGGAGTGGAAAACAGACACTGAAGGAAAGTCATTATATTATGTCCCTGTTGTAACTACAATGTCCTCCTATAAATTTAACAACTAAAACACATTCACTCTTGATATATTTAAAAAGTACAATTTGTTACAATGCCCTAATAAAACATCTATTACACTAAAACAAATATATATTTTAAAGCTTTCATTTTGATCACATATTGCAAAAAAGGAAGAAAGTCTGTTTAAATTAGGTAACTAATGTAAAATAAAGTGTTTATCACATGAAAAAGATTAACACCAATGTGAAGGGCGTTTGGATATATTAAATGAATCCCATAGCATGTTTAAGTGTCTATCATTATACAAAATCTCAATATACAAACATGTAAATATACAAAGGGTATCGTAGATTTGAATAGCTCAAAAGATTCCAATTCTGCACAAAAGATTCCAATTCTGCACAGCTATCTCCTGTAGATAAGAGCTATAGGCGGGAAATGATCAAAGCTAGAGCAGACAGAATATGGTGCAGCTGTGCATGGCAACCCATCAGCTTCTATCTTCAGCTTGTTCCGTTAAGCTGTGAAAATGAAAGATAGAATCTGACTGGTTACCATCCACAGCTGCTCTATATTCTGGCTGCTCCATTTTCAGTGAATTCTGCCTATATAGTGCATCTGTCATTCTAACCTCTCCTTCTAAATATTCTCTATGTCTGACTTTCACTCTGATGCTTTGGCTTTACTAATTTCAAGTTGATAACCTGGAAGAGGTATAGAGATAAGGAAGAATTATTTTTTTCTGATTTTGTTTGGATGCATGTTTGTTTTGGGTCTATATAAATTCACCTTTCCTTTGCTCCCCCACTGTTCCTTTTAGCCACCAAGAGCAATGGAAATACCCATTACACAGAGAAGTATATGTGTCTCCCTGCGGCAAAACGATTGGTGAAGTGGTGAGGAGTGAAAGGAAGTAGAGGAATAAATTGAACCTATTGCTTTGCTAGCATGGCTCATATGTCTTTTTGAAGCCTGTGAGTCCTAAGGATTGCTGCAACAGAGTATATACAGCTTAATAGTCATAGATATAGGCATTGTAGTAGTAATTTCAGAGAAAAAGTCATTTAAAATGGGACAGTTTTGTTTTTTTAATTTTTCTTTCTTTCTGTTCTCATCACTCTATTCCTGGTCTATTGACGAACAAATATAGGACATCTTACTATAGCCAAAGAAAAAATTCTGAAAACGAATTACACATAATTTTTTGCTTGGACTATTGCAAAATGTTGAGAGAAAATAGGGAGCTCCAATGCTATCCATTAGGTGGGCATAGTGTGCATAGCTATTATATCGTTCTGGAACACATGAGGGGTAAATAAGTTATTTAGCTTCCTTCATGAAATTTTTAAGAAGGACTAATACCAGAATATACTATTTTTGTAGTAAAAAGTAAAAATTATGAAATATTTAATTGCCATTATCATCTTAAAATATGGGCATATTAAGATACTAAACTGAAGCTGTATACTGTTGTAAAGATGGATTTTGAATCCCAATCAACAATAATGTATTATTTATGTATGTACAGTATATGATATTTTGATACATTCAATTTACAACTGAAGTCCAAGCAGACTGAAAGCAAGATATCCTAGTACAACTTGCATCTGCATGTTGCTTCAGTAAAAAAAAATGTTAGGACAAGGAAAAATATTATGGTATCAATAGACCACATTATCAATATCATGTCCCCAAGGTCAATTGTAACAATTACTTTTTTCTAATGTGCTTTTATACCTAATTTGACTAAAAAGACACAAAAAAATGTATTCCATAGTAAGAGAGCACTTTAGAAGCTGGTCCCTATTAGAAAACAAATCCACTTATGGATTGTGGTAGAGTAGGCGAAAATTAAAAGGTCCATTCCTATATTGCTTTCCATTCATATAAGCTGTAGTACTGCTTCTATAAATGGAGCATCTGGGTGCAAAGGGCAGACATAATGGAGCTCTTTTAAAAAGAGCCTGTGACAGCTTCCAAGGTTTTATTAACCCTGTCTCATTGGAAAACAGTGATGGGGGGGGGGGGCATGGTTGAAGGAAAAGATGCATCAGCACACAGGACACATCTTACTATCTGTAAGTTATGTCCCTTGTGCTGATTTTTGAATGTTGTTATTTTGGCTGTACAAGGTGGACAGTTGGACACTACCTGATGCTTTTGACACTTTGTGGGAACCAGTGACACTAATACAGTGATCAGTGCTAAAAATATACACTGCCACTGTACTAATGACACTGGTTGGGAAGGGATTAAACGTCTATGGTGATCAAAGGGTTAAATGTGTGCCTAGCTAGTGTTTGTGTGTACTATGTATGGTGCTTTTACTAAGGGATGTAATTGATTTTTTTCCCTGCTTTGTAGGGAAGGAAATTCCATTTCTTCCTCCTTGTCGGGACAGAGCTCTGCCTTGTTTACATGGACAGAGTTCTGTCCTGTGTCTCTCTTTGGTGATCAGCGTGTGCACATGCATGCCCCCTACTTGGAGTGCAGAATCCCCTTTATACGGGATTCTGCACAGCGCAGCCATCATGTAGAAATTCATTTGCTATAGGGCGGTCAGCGCAGACTCCATCGTGGAGGACGGATCAAGGCTTCCCACCCCCTTCTTAAAGGTACCCTACCCCCTGCATTATTGCAGCAGGGGAACTCCTTTTATTGATCTGGCCTACTTTGTTTTATCACTTTGGATTTACAATAAACTTTGAATTTTTATGAGCTAGTCTCCTAGTGCTCATTGGTTAGGGCACTGCTAGTGGATACCAGTATCAGGTAGCCTGCTCCTGTCAGCGCTTTACCTCTAACTGTGTGGCTTACATCAGAAGATTTGTCCATCTACATTGTTTAGCATGGGTGGAGGAATCTGTTGGGATTTGTTTTGCTCAGCCCATAGCAAAAACAATTAGCGTATGTATGGCACGCTTAAGTCTATATTTTTAAACTCATGTACCTGGTCAAGGTTATTGTTTTAAAAATAGGTATTTAAGAGCTGACATATAGTGACATTTTGAAAATGAAATAGTGAGCACAATAATCTGGGGATACTCACATAAGTGATGTTAAAAGAAAAAAAAAAAAATCTCCTAGGCAGCATAAAGTATTTTTTAAGGATCTGTGCACCCCTCTCCAGTATAATATGACTCAAGGTACTTTTGAAATAAGTCAGTTACTGATGATGTATAATAGAGAAGGTATTGGTTTGAGGCTATCATGGACTTTCATTGTACCATACAATGATGTCATAGCTATTTATTTATTCCAGTAGCCTACTTCTTTTTGTGGGCAAATTGAGCGTGCCTTGAAATTCCAATGGAATTCTCGCTATATCTGTGTTCCCTTACTAAGATAACAAATGTCCAACTATATATATATAGGCATTTGCAACTATTCTCACCCAGCCTAACTTATGAGAGGAGGTAGCCTGGATGTCCAGCATCTTTTGCTACAGTGTGTGAATCATTAAAACACATTTTTATGCTTCCTATGCTTTATAATTATACTGTATATATTTATGCCCCTACCTATTGACATTAATTACTCTTTTATAAGACTGTGAACTTGTGCGCCTCCTGGTGTAGTGCTCTCACATTTGCCGGGATAGACTTGTACATATGGGTCCATAACACCTGGTCACGTCCTGGGAAAGATCATGTGCAATTCTTGTAACCCAATCAGTATATTATATTTTTCCACATTATGCAAATGTTATAATTATCTCTTTCTTTTCTTATTTATAGAATTCAATGTGATGCTTGCTCTATAATATATATTAGGCTCCTGAAGAACTGGAAATTCATCCGTAAAACGTGTCGAGTGCCAGATACACAGATGTTATATGACAACTTGAAAGTGCTAGCCCTTCGGTGTCACTGCATCTGTGCCTTTATCGAGTCAGTGAGTGTCTTACAGATGACACGTACAATTTTGCTTGTTTCTTTACATGTATGTCTATTTTAGGTGTATCATTATTGTAATAAATTATATTTTTATACCTACGCTGTGTGTGTTAAGCCTTTGTATGGTACTATGAAAGTCCTTGTTAGCCTCAACCCAATAAATTCTCTTCAGATATAATAGGATGTAGGTACTATTTAACAGCATTTTTTATCTGCCATATTTTTTCACATGATGTTGTATCTTAGACAGACACTTTGATGTCTTGATGATAATAATAATAACAATAAGTGCATTTTTATTTTTCTTCTGTGTTTAGGTCTGTTATTTAATTTTTGCATTGAATGACATGTGAAAAGCTTCTCTGTGACAATTGTTTCAAATATAGCTTAAAATAAATGCCCACAAAGATTAGATTACATTCTCCTGATCCATAATGCATGTGAAGCACCCCCATATAATTCACAGAGGTAAGGAAACTGATTGCCAGCTTTTTCCCTAACAAAATGGTGCTGGCACTGTTCACAGGGAGTGAAGCCATGCACCTCCTCCACATAAAAGCCACTGCCAGAAAGTCACACCTCCCTTCCTGAAATAGCCATTGTGAGGACTGTCTGCAGGGAATTTAAGCGGAGTTCCACCCAAGAGTGGAACTTCTGCTTTATGACCTCCTACCTAGATTTGACAGGCACACGCTCCCACTTCCACTCCGAATGCCTTGGCTGCTCAAGTGGAAGTTCTCCTCTCCTCCTCCCTTCCTCCAATCTTCTGGGACACGTCACAGGTTCCATAAGATTGCCCGGCCATTCACGAAGTGTAGTGCGAAACCGACTGTGAAGCCGCAAGCTTTCATAGCTGGGTGCCCACACTAGTAATGCCAGGGAGAGCCGAGGGAGAAAAAAATGGCTTTGGGTGACCACATCACTGGATCGTGGGACAGGTGAGTGTGTGTTTATTAAAAGTCTGAAGCTACACCTTTTGTAGCCCCTGACTTTTAATAAACACAAAAATGGCTGGAGCTCTACTTTAAGTCACACCTCTACCATGAAAAAAGAAAAAAAAAAACAGGGACAGGACTACCACAGGGAGTTAAACCACAACTTTCCTACTGAGAAAAAAAAACCAGTTCAGGATAGTTTTCAGGAAGTAGATTCGGAATTCTATCCTCAAGAAAAAAGCCAATGCCGGAAACTGTCTGCAGCAAGCTAAGCCACGCAGTTCTCATACGACTCATGTATTTATAGTTACAGTTGAAACATTGTGTGAAGCTGTTCACATCTAACCATTCTTTGACATCTATAGCCTGCTGGAACTGAAGTAAGATGCACTACAGCCTAGCCTAATTTTGCATTGAAAGGAACTGTTTACTAAATTTATATATGATTGCTTTTTCATGCAGTACCTTATTTATTATGCACAATTTATACTGTGAAAATGATTTGCTGCTTATCTTTGCTTTCCCACTGAATATTTGGTTAAACTTGTCAAGGTATTCCGTCAAACCAATCTTAAATTAGTCCTAGGCAGAAATTACAAAATCATGCTGTGACGACGTTTCCAATCAATGATTTTTCACTCTATAATGAACTCCTCAAATAAGCTATTAAAACAGCTGAAACAGATTTACCCACCTCTATCTTTTGTCCCTGGAAGAAATTACCATTCAGAGAGAAAAAATAAATGTCAGCATTGCTTGAGGTTGTATTCATCTCTTTGTTTTACTTATTTATTTCTTTTTAATAAATGTTGGCGAAATACTTACAATCTCTGCAGGATTCAATTACCGCTCCATGCTCATTAGCACCTCCATTATATCATCCCTTACATAATGGTTCATTCTGTTGTCATTAATTGAAAAATTAGATAGTCTGTATGTTTTTATTGCAATTTCTAATTATGAATGGGTTCTTCAGCACTATAGAAGGAGAATCACAGGTGAATGACTTTTATGTGTTGGCGGTCACACTTAAGAGCCCTATTCACAGCGGAGTTCTTCATGTGGTCTCAGAGACATTTAATCTGCCTATTGCAGCTTTGCCGAGAATCTTAGTTTTACATGAGTGCACCTTTCTCAAGAGCTGAGCAGACAGTCTTTTATCCGTACAGAAGAACTGGAAGATAAGAACAGAGAATGGGAAAAAAAATAAATCTGCTGTCAAGCTATTATCATTCACTTTACATGGTACGAAACAAATATAGCTGTCACTTTCAAGAAGTCACTATAGATAAATTGAAAATGTATATCATCCTCACTAAAGCATGGAAAAACCTACCTATTACTCAGTGAGCCACTCAGTTCATGCAATGTATATTACCAAAGGACAAATTAATTAGCTTGCTCGATAGCTAGGGGGCTGGCAGAGCTTATCAAGTCCCTAAATCAAGAAAAAAGGAAACAAATGCAAAACGACACTGGAAAGGATGTCAGCTAATCACAAGTAGAACAGCAAGAGCAATTGTTTCAATCTTGAGCATGGCACAGTACATACTACTAAATCTGCTTTATTGCTTAAATGATGTGAAAGGAAAAAAATTATATATCCATACAAATGCCATAGCTCTACTATATATGTACAGTACCTGCAATATGCGCTATCAAATTGTAGAATTACATGGAACTTTCAGTGTTTTCAGTGTTTCACAGCATGTAAATTCTTATAGTGTACTAAATAATATGTACATTTAAATTAAAGTTTCATGATGTAAACTTTTAGTTAGCTTTTTACAATTTGTTTACACTGTTTTATTGCTAAAATCAATATTGATATAAAAAAACCTATACCGAGTGAATGTGAATGCAGCCTTTCTTGACTCCCTTTCAGAAATCCTAGATGCCTGGCTGCCAGGGTTATTCAATAACTTCAAAATTGGGTCTCTGGGATTGATTTACTAAAGGCAAATAGACTGTTCACTTCACAAGCGCAGTTGAACTCTGCAAGGGAAATATCCCCAGAGATTACTCTGTAATGTGCATGCTTATTCTAAGTGAGTGACTCAAAGTACTGGTGCGCATTGGCATCAGTGGCAAACAGGCAACTAGGTTTTTCAAAATATATCCAGCAATGATAGCCTTGCAACTGGGCATGCTCGGAAACATGTCCCACCGACATCACTTCTGGTTTCCTGGATTCCATGCTGGTCCTGACAACAGGGTTCTCCATCTCGAATAAGAGACACTGGGTTTCCCACCACTGGTCGGCAGGAGCTTCCACCTGCAGGTGTCTTTACTCCTAGGAGGCATCCCACTGGACGTTATAGATTTATTGATATGCCTGTTTTTCACTTCCATATTGTCAGTATTTTTAACTCTTCCTTGCCATTAAAGTGTTTTATTACCGCACTTAGATGTGTCTTCTTCTCTGCTTTGCAGTGCTGAAAAATGGCACGCTTTTTGGGTTGCTTAAGGGTAAAATCTGTAAATGGACAAAGCTTTTAGCTTTCTTTAATGTTGTCCTACCTATATGTTGGTAATTTATTTAAAGCTTAACTCCTCTTTTGTTAGGAAAAAAGTATTCCCCTCTGGGTGATCTGTGTACATTACAAGGTCTTTAACAAACTTTGTTGCAGATTCCTACCTTTTGTTATTCTGAAGAAATCATTGTTTGTTCCTTTGTGCCTCTGTGCCGAGTGGGTCTAATGGGAGTGGTTTCATAATTATCTATCAGCTGTGGCAGCTGTAGGGCTCTAATGATTAAAACTGCTGTGCCTGCATCCCTTTAGACGTGTTCCTATTGGGAGTATCCCACCAAAAATGAAATTTTTGTTGCAGGGGATGCCAGAAATCTGACTTGTATCTTAGTGCGGACTTCTGGGAAAACTGGTGAGCCAATCACACAAGCAGGAAATTATGTTTCTGGGGTGTGGTCAGTATACATTCTGTGTACAGAAAAGCTCCAGGTAGCCATATTGCATTCCATTTTTAGAAAATTTCAACAGCTGCAGATTAAAAAGGAAAGGTCATTTTAATAACATTCAATCACAATATGATTTGTGTCGCAATTGTACAGGCTATATTGTTTTTTTCATGGATGTCCTTCCAGAAGGCATTGGGCGCCCTCTGTGACACAGCTGATCACAGATCAGGGTAAAAGGGCCAATCCCAGTGGCCCTTTACTATGTGATCAGCTGTGTCCAATCACAGCTGATCACAGGTAAACAGACTTGCCAGTTATCGGCTCTCCTTTCCTCACTCACCGTGTATTTGTAAGGAAAGGAGAGACAATAACAGGCAAGACAGTCAGTACATTGTTTTCACTGATAATCAGTGCAGCCCCATCAGTGCCAAACAGTGCTGCTTATCAGTGCCATCTTATCAGCACTCATCAGTGAAGCGTCATCAGAGCACATCAGTGCAGCCTCATATTTTAACAGAAACCCAGAAAAACTTTTTTTTTTCAAAATTTTCGTCTTTTTTTGTTTAGCCAAAAAAAAAAAAAAAAAAGTGCTGATTAACCACTTAAGCCCCGGAGGATTTGGCTGCTAAAGGACCAGGGTTTTTTTTGTGATTTTTTACTGCGTGACTTTAACGGACAATTGCGCGGTCGTGCGACGCTGTACCTAAACGAATTTGACGTCCTTTTTTTCCCACAAACAGAGCTTTCTTTTGGTGGTATTTGATCACCTGTGCGATTTTTTGATCACGCGCTATAAAAAAAGAGCGTAAATTTTGCAAAAATAACAATATTTTTCACATTTTTTTATATGAAATTCCCCATAAAAAATGTAAAAATCAAAATTTTTTAACATTTTTCGGCCAATTTGTTTTATGCTACCTATGTTTGGTAAAAAAAATCGCAAAAAGCGTATTTTGATTGGTTTGCGCAAAAGTTATCGCGTTTACTAACAAAGGGAAAGATTTTTGTCATTTTTGGTGTTTTTCTTTTTAACACGTAATGGCGGCGATCTGCGATTTTATTTGGTACTGCGACATTGCGGCGGACAGATCGGACCCTTGATTGACATTTTTGACACTTTTGGGGGTACCAGTGACATTACTGCAGTAATCAGTGCTATACATATGCACTGTTACTGCAAAAATGACACTGGCAGGGAAGGGGTTAACTTTATTGGACAGGGAGGGGTTAAGTGTGTCCTAGGGGCGTGATTCTAACTGTGCAGGGACATTGCTATTGGTGTAAAAGCAAAGATCAACAGTTCTACATAGTAGAACGGTCAGATCTTCACTTTTACACAGGGAGAACTGACAGGCAGCTTGTTTACACAAGCCGCTCTGTCTTTCTCCCTTCACAGGAGCGATCTGTGACTGGCGGACATCGAGTCCGCCGGTCACACGCACTGACTTGTCTGTGAACGAGCCGCGGCGGGCGCGCGCCCGCCCGCAATAGGCTCGCAAGTCAGTGACAGGCGAGTGACGTATCGATACGTCACTCTGCCTGGCCGGGGCTGACCGCCGCAGTATATAGTCGTGCGGCGGTCGGCAACCGGTTAAATACCACAAAAAGGAAGTTCTATCTGTCTCAAAAAAATCCAAAAAAATGTCATAGGGATACAGGGTTGCATGACCGTGCAATTGTCATTGAAAGTGCGACAGCACTAAAAGCTGGAAATTGGCTTGGGCAGAAAGCAGGTGAAAGTGCCTGGTAGGCAATAGGTTAAAGTGTAATCCCTGAACCAGTTGTTACTATATTTGGCAGCTTGTTGTGCTTTATACACTTTTCCTAAAAAAATGGTATCTCATGAATCAGTTGCAATGTTTTCTACAGGAGATCCTGCCAGGATGCAGGACTTGCAGGATGAAAATACTAAGCCACTGCTTTGCAATCAGCAGCAGCTTTGTCATATGCCATGTGAGCTATTTCAGTTAGGGCTCTTTCACACGGACGTTCCGTATGTCCGTATATCACCCCATCCGTTTGCGGGTCATATACGGACATAATGCTTGTCAATGGGATTGTGGATGTCAGTGGATGACCATCCGCTGACATCCGATCTGTGTCCTTTCAGTTCTGTTCTGTTTTTTGGAACGGAACAGAACCCTATTTTTCTTCCGTTAAAAAAACGGAACTGATGCAAAATCGGATGTCAGCGGTGTCATCCGCTGACATCCGCAATTCCCATAGACTAACATTATGTCCGTATATCATCCGCAAACAGATGGGATGATATGCGGACATACGGACCAGATGACACAAGTGTCATCCGTGTCCGTAAAAAAAAAAAAAAAGTGCCACAGCGGCCAAAAAATCCGGAGCGGCCGTGTGAAAGAGGCCTTAGCCTTTGGGCTGTATATCTAATAGCTCTGATAGGCAGCTCAGTACATACTTTTGCATTAGTCTGGAATGGTATGCTGATCTGTAGGTGAAGCACTCTTTTTTTTAATATTACATGCGTAACAATGCTATTCTATTGTTTTTTTTTTTTTTTGGCTTTCCCTGTGAGTGGAGTATTGACAGCATGAGCCAAACAAACCCAAAATACCCATGCATCCAGCACATGTGTGATGAAAATTCTAGGTTGTCCACAGGCATGAAGTGCTAGTTTCCTGGTGCAGTCCTTTCCAGCTGTCAATATTTTCAGACTTAGAATGGGGAATAATTGGAGAAGTTAGGAAATCCTTATTTAATTGCTTTCATTTAACCTGCAGTAAGTCACACAACTGTGGGTAGAATTTACACTCCACATTTCCTTCCCCTTTTCCCTACAGCCCAAACAGGAAGGCTCACAAGACCTAAACAGTACAGTTTATCTGTTTATGTTTGAAGATGGGCCAACAGACACCACAATAAGTAGGACCATGGCTGCACATTCAACTTTTCTCTGAACTCTATGGCTAATGCCCCATACACACGTGCAGATTATCTGCAGACTTTTGTCTTCAGACTTACCAAAACCATATAATATGAGGTCAAACCTAAACACTTTCAATTTGTATGCAATCCGGCAGGCCCTTGCACTACATAGAAAAGGTAAGTCTGCAGACAAAAGTCTGCAGATAATCTGCACGTGTGTACGGGGCATAAGTATCGGGTTAGCGTTGGATTTTGCTTTTTGTTAATGCCAGTGCTATTTCAGTAAATGTGAAGCAGCAGCAATAGTAGCACAATGGTACCTGTTTACCTTATTTAGCCATTTTCATTATTACGTCCACTGGTCCTGATTTACCACAGAATTGTGTATAAATATATTATTCTAAAAAAAAAAGAAAAATTGCCAATGATGCAAGAACAAATGCGCAGAACTGCTAGTGGGACATAAGCTCATCATACACGTGGAAGCCTACGTATTTTCACCTGTGCAGTAATAGTATGCACCAAATATTTTAGAATGTCTTACCTGAAAATCCCTACCTAGTACATACAATGGGAGATATTAATTAACATATTTTTGGGGTGTATGTTTGCATGTTTCATTTCAGTTAAAGTACAATACATGGTCAAGGGGTCATGAAAGGTGCCCAGTATTTATTTTACTAGGGAGGAGGATATTTTGGGCCCCCCTTATTATTATATTTCATAACAGCGTGTGCAATTTTAAATCATCTCTTAAGCAAGTTATTTAATGGATTTATGTTTTTCCAAATGTTGAGCTTGAAGCCACCGAAAAAGTCTTTCCCTGAATGGTCTTTGTTAACCAATCTTGAGCTCCGGAAGGTTTTACCCCCTTCTTGACCAGACCATATTTTGCTATTCAGCACTGTGCTTTTTTACATAGCAATTCCTCAGGCATCCAACAATGTACCCAAATGTAATTTATATAAATTTTTCACACAAAGAAAGTTTTCTTTTGGTGGTATTTGATTAGCACTGGGTTTTTATTTTTTATTATATAAATGAAAAAAGACAAAAAATGATTAAAAAAAAAAACATTATTTTCTACTTTCTGATTTAAAATATATGCAATAAAATCAAAATTTACATACATTTAGATTAAAATTGCATGTCTGCTAAATGTCTACAAAATCCAAAATGTGTATATTAATTGGTTTGTGTGAAAGTTATAGCATCTACAAACTATTGTATGCTGTGCATACTGGAATTTATGTAGCGTTTAAGCAGCTCTGACTTTCTGACTGCCTATCACATTTCTTGAGGCGTTAAAATGCCAGGACAGCACAACCACCCCCCCCCCCCCCCAAAGAGCCCTTTTTTGGAAAATAGACACCCCAAGGTATTTGCTGAGAGGCATGGTGATTCCATAGAAGATTTCCTTTTTTGCCACAAGTTTTTGGAAAATGCCCCCATTATTTTTTTCTTTACACAAAATTGTCACTTTAATTAGATATTTCTCACACATGCCATGGGTATACATGAAATTACACCACAAAATACATTTTGCTAAACTCTCCTGAGTATGGGGATACCACAGGTGTGGGCCTTTTATGTAGATCCAAAATCCCATGAGCACCTTCAGGCTGTCAAGGGGCATTAATTACGTATTGGATTTCCTGACTACCTATCACATTTTTAGAGGCCCTAGAATGCCATGACAGTATAAACACCTCCCATAATTACCTCTTTTCAGAAAGTAGACAGAACAAGGTATTTGTTGAGAGGTATGTCTTTGGAAGATCTTATTTTTTGTCACAAGTTTTTGGAAAATGAAAAAAGTTGTCACTGAACTGAGATTCTGCTACTTTTCTTAGGTATGGGGATACCACATGTGTGAAATGTTTTGGGAGCCTAGCCATGTACAGGGACCCAAATCGAATGAGCACCTCCAGGCTTGCAAATTTGCACATTTGGTTTCCTAACTACCTATCTGTTATGGAGGCCCTAAAATGCCAGAATAATACAAACACCCCCCCCCCCCCCCAATGGTGAGTATTTTGCAGCTTTAATTTTTTTGAAAAATTAAAAAAAAATACATTTTCGTTTTCGGTCTACATGAATGAAAGACAAGATGAATAGATTATGTTTGTACTTCTATTTTGCTGCTAGCAGTTCTTCATTTCACAAGCATCCCCCCCCCCTAAGTGGAGTGGTAACGAGCCGTTGAGGGGAAGCCCCTGCGATTAGGTCACATGGTGCCACAGCAGCCAACTTTTTGAAGGAACAAATGTCTAAAAAGTGGCACGCTTACATAAAAGTTGTCCACGTACAAAGAGTACCCCATACCGAACAAGGGTGACAACAAGTCCCACACTATCTTACCACTGCTCCCCATGTGGTCTTGGCATCTGGGGGGCTTCACTTGACTGTCTTTTCCCTCATAAATTACAAAGTGGTATGTATAGCCTGTGTCCCCCCACAGAGCTTATACATTTTGACCTCATATCTAGCATGCTTGTTGAGGAGATATTGCTTTTTTGCAAGCCTGCCAGTACAATATACAATATGCAGATGTTTTTTTGGGTTGTATATACAGTGCCTTGCAAAAGTATTCGGCCCCCTTGAACTTTGCGACCTTTTGCCACATTTCAGGCTTCAAACATAAAGATATAAAACTGTAATTTTTTGTGAAGAATCAACAACAAGTGGGACACAATCATGAAGTGGAATGAAATGTATTGGATATTTCAAACTTTTTTAACAAATAAAAAACTGAAAAATTGGGCGTGCAAAATTATTCAGCCCCCCTTAAGTTAATACTTTGTAGCGCCACCTTTTGCTGCGATTACAGATGTAAGTCGCTTGGGGTATGTCTCTATCAGTTTTGCACATCGAGAGACTGAAATTTTTGCCCATTCCTCCTTGCAAAACAGCTCGAGCTCAATGAGGTTGGATGGAGAGCATTTGTGAACAGCAGTTTTCAGTTCTTTCCACAGATTCTGGATTGGATTCAGGTCTGCACTTTGACTTGGCCATTCTAACACCTGGATATGTTTATTTGTGAACCATTTCATTGTAGATTTTGCTTTATGTTTTGGATCATTGTCTTGTGGGAAGACAAATCTCCGTCCCAGTCTCAGGTCTTTTGCAGACTCCATCATGTTTTCTTCCAGAATGGTCCTGTATTTGGCTCCCATCAATTTTAACCATCTTCCCTGTCCCTGCTGAAGAAAAGCAGGCTCAAACCATGATGCTGCCACCACCATGTTTGACAGTGGGAAAGGTGTGTTCAGGGTGATGAGCTGTGTTGCTTGTACGCCAAACATAAGGTTTTGCATTGTTGCCAAAAAGTTTGATTTTGGTTTCATCTGACCAGAGCACCTTCTTCCACATGTTTGGTGTGTCTCTTTGGTGGCTTGTGGCAAACTTTAAACCACACTTTTTATGGATATCTTTAAGAAATGGCTTTCTTCTTGCCACTCTTCCATAAAGGCCAGATTTGTGCAGTATACGACTGATTGTTGTCCTATGGACAGAGTCTCCCACCTCAGCTGTAGATCTCTGCAGTTCATCCAGAGTGATCATGGGCCTCTTGGCTGCATCTCTGATCAGTCTTCTCCTTGTATGAGCTGAAAGTTTAGAGGGACGGCCAGGTCTTCGTAGATTTGCAGTGGTCTGATACTCCTTCCATTTCAATATTATCGCTTGCACAGTGCTTGTTGGGATGTTTAAAGCTTGGGAAATCTTTTTGTACCCAAATTTGGCTTTAAAATTCTCCACAACAGTATCTCGGACCTGCCTTGTGTGTTCTGTGTTCTTCATGATGCTCTCTGCGCTTTAAACGGACCTCTGAGACTATCACAGTGCAGGTGCATTTATACGGAGACTTGATTACACACAGGTGGATTCTATTTATCATCATTAGTCATTTAGGTCAACATTGGATCATTCAGAGATCCTCACTGAACTTCTGGAGAGAGTTTGCTGCACTGAAAGTAAAGGGGCTGAATAATTTTGCACGCCCAATTTTTCAGTTTTTTATTTGTTAACAAAGTTTGAAATATCCCATAAAATTTTGTTCCACTTCATGATTGTGTCCCACTTGTTGTTGATTCTTCACAAAATATTACAGTTTTATATCTTTATGTTTGAAGCATGAAATGTGGCAAAAGATCGCAAAGTTCAAGGGGGCCGAATACTTTCGCAAGGCACTGTACATCTTTGGGACAGGTCATTTAAGAGAGGCCAAATTTTGCAAAGCCAATCATAGTCAAGGTCACCCCAGGGATGACAAAGGTTATTGTCCCTGAAATGCACGAAACACATTATTATCTCATATCTTTTCCTGGCCATTGCAGCAGAGAACACAGGTATATGGTGAATCAGTCTGTGGACCAATATGACCACAGTTCAATCATTTTTGTAATGCCCATATTAAGGGTTAGTCCCAAAAAAGATTTAAATTCAGAAACCGTGAAAGGCTCCCACTAAAAAAAGTTGGCAAGGTATGAATTTGGGCTGGCGGCAATGTACTCAGTGGCGTCACTAGGGTTGGTGTCACCTGGTGCGGTAAAACATGGTGTCACCCCCCCCCCTATATTTGGGCCGGGCAGCAGCTCAGCGTTGGAGTTTTTTGAAGCAGGTTGCGACGGTCAATAAGGCCTACAAGATAGCAGGTTAGGCACTTCCTAATGGCTCAGTCCCTAGGAGCAGTAACGGATAATGGCTGACAGGCCATCCTGCCAGACCCAGCAAAATTGCAGCAGTGATCCCTCCGGTTATACGTTCGCTCCCTCTGGGTTAACCAGGCTGACTTTGGTCAGTAGTGTAGCCCGTCTGTACCCTGGCAGTGACACAGTCTCTCTCTCTCTGGTGGTGCTGGGAAGTGTGGCCCTCTCTCTGGTGGTGCTGGGCAGTGTGGCTCTCTCTATGGTGTAGCACTCACCCCCTCAGCTTTTTCCCAGGTTCCCAGTCCTCAATCTCTCCCCCTAGCAGAGTGCATTCTGGGGGCTGTGGTCTGCTCCCTGTGGACAACAAATGGGGCCACCAATCTTCCGGGACTACATGTCCCATGATGCCCCCTAGTCTCTTCTGATTGGCCCTCCGTGGTGGCCAGCGGGAAGGGAAACAGACCGGGCAGTAAGCTGGGCGGCAATCAGATGAGAGCAAGTGTCATCCGTGTCCGTAAAAAAAAAAAGCTGAAGCGGATCAAAATACGGTCCGCCCCGTGTGAAAGGACCCTTATGCACAAGGTGCAGGGTTCAAGAGAGCGGTAGGTACAAAGTCTATTCATATCTCACTATTGCACCTCTTGTTAGCTATAACCTCTACACACACACACACAAACACACAAACACGTACACACACACACACACCACATGTACAAAACACACACACGTACAAACACACACAAACCACATGAACAGACACACACATGTACAAACACACACACAGCAATACATACACACACACACACACACACACATATACATATACGTACAACACACATGTACAAACACACACATGTACAAACACACACACACATACGTACAAACACACACCACATGTACAAAACACACACACACACAAACCACATGCACAGACACACACATGTACAAACACACACACACACACAGCAATACATACACACACATACATGCAAACACACACACACACACGTACAAACACACATGCACAACACACATGTACAAACACACACACACACATACAAACACACACACATGCACACACACACACACCACGTGCACAAACCACATGCACAGACACACACACGTACAAACACACACAAACCACATGCACAGACACACACATGTACAAACACACATACACACAGCAATACATACACACACATACATGCAAACACACATGCACAACACACATGTACAAACACACACACATGTACAAACACACTCCTCTGCTCCCTCACCCCCCCCCCCAAAACTCTATCATCTTCCACATTGTTACCTTTGTAAAAGCACATTTCTGTAGCTGGCTGTCACAGCTTCGTTTTCCTTCTCAATGCACTCTCACCTCATTTTCAGTTCCCAAACTCCCGGAGCAGGAAGGAGATAAGGATTGCAGTGCAGCTCACACCTCTCTTGCTCTTGGACAGGCTTCACTCGGTCAGACCAGCAGCACTTATCCTGGTTCTAAGTGCAGAGCAGAACGTGGCAGAAATCTTACTTTCACTTTTAACTGCCGAAGCCAGGCTGTGAGTGCAGGGCTAGTACTACAAGGCTGGGAAACCTCTGGGTACAGTATTTGAGTGAATGGATTCTGAGCCTTGGCATCTTTTCCCGCCAGCAATGTTTAATTGCCGGCTGTTTCCCCATACGCTGGTTGCCTCACAAAGGGGCGGGCCTGGGTAGAAGTCCCGCCCATCCCGACATCACAGCTTGAATTTGACAGCTGTACGCTCTGCAGCCTCACAGAGCACACCCAGGGGGTTTATCTGCCAGTCTCTGGTTCTGCTCCATTTTCACACTTGCACTGGAAGTTACTATTTAAATGAACAAATGTAGTGATGCGGGACAATGCCCTTGTACAGCGGGACAGACGTTGCGGGCATTTCAGGAAGGTTGGGAGGAGGTTTAGGCTTAGGTGGTGTCACCCCTCTGGCGGGTGTCACCCGGTGCGGACCGCACTCACCGCACCTGCCTAGTGACGCTACTGAATGTACTGTTGAGTATAAACATTACATTGATTCACAATGAAATTATAGAGGTCCTTGAAAAACAGTTCAAAAAGGTGCTTGCGCCCTTCTGCATCTGAGCATAATCATGTGTTTCCAGCACTTCAGCAACATGGGGTTGGGAGTGCCTGATTTTAGCAGGGTCCTTGTCTGAGCTTGCTGTCAGGGTGCAACTTTTTTCAACAGGTTCATATTCTGAGCCTGATTCTGACAATAAGGCCTCCCTTGCTCAGAATCCTGTACGCCTTCTAACTAGTATACCTTTTTTTCAACATTAACTTTACAGGTAGCTAGTGGTAACTTTGAGAGAAAGAGCTCCTGGCTAGAAATCAGGAACTGCTTGTGAACTAGAAGTAAAATTACCTGCTAGTGCTAACAGATATCAGGCCTGATCTTGCTAACAGTGCGGTTTTGCAGACAATGAATCAGAGGTGGCATGATCATAAAAATTATACACTGACACTGCACTTGTTGGGGGGGGGGGGTAAATGCAAGTTCTGGCAGTGATCAGGATGGTTCCTGCTAATACTGTATTTTTTGGGACACTATACTATTGGTGACACTATTACATTTCTGACCGTGACCAGGATACTGATCTGAAACAGACACTATACTAGTAACTGCGGTGATCAGTGACTTATAGTGTGACTGTGATAGTTAATGCATCAGTCCCCAATTGCCTGCCACACTAGGTGCTGCTGTTAATTGTGTTAGCTGGAGTGATATATTCCCTTAATTGTAGTGTGAAGAGTCTTTCTTGAATATGTCCAAATAAAGGTGATTTTATCAGATGTGCGGCCGACCAGATTTTTTTCTTCTACAGGGACTGATGCTAACTGACACTGTCTGGGAGGGACAATAACTGACACTGACATCGCTAGTGTCACTTATACAGTGATCAGTGAAAATACTGTACACTGTCACTGTACTAATGACATAGACTGGCTTTTTCTTCTTGATCTCAGCTGTGAACAGTCAGTGAGATCAGAAAGCAAGAACCAGACAGATTTGAGTTGTGTGTTTACAAAAGGCCCGTACACACGTACCGATTGTCGGCCGAAACTGTTCGGCCGCCGAACAATCGGCCCATTTTCGGCTTGTTAGTATGATGCTTCCGACAGCCGACAGCGCACTTTCAGCCGAACAGAATCTGACGTGCAAGCATTATAATTTTTGTATGCCGACACCAGAACGGCCGATTGTTCGCCAGTCAGTACAGAATTCGGCCGACACACATCTACAAATCTCAACACGCATGATCGGAACCAAATAACGTCCCGGAAGAATATTCTCAAGTAAACTCAACATTTTTTCCAGAAAGAACTTTCGGCTCGTGGCAGTCCACAAAATATGTGAAATGCGGAGCACATGCTCATCTTGATAAATGTGAGAAGAAGGAAGATGCTGCTCATAATTCAATACTTTACAAATAAAAAGGCATGTGTTCTGTTATGATGAAGATAATGTTTGTCTATTCTATCTGTTGTATCAAATTGTAGATTTTAATAATTTTAACTCTTCACCATTATCTTTGTATTTTGACTGCAAAGATCTAACTATTGATATGTCCCTTTATTCTTTTATGAATTAATGTATAAAACATATTTTGCTGGTTATGCACAATATTCAACATGTTAACAAATTAAGATACGCCATTTTTTAATTGCAATCTTCTTTATTTTTTTAAATCAGAAAAAACAAACAGAAAACATTAATACTTTCCGTATTATAAAAATAAACATAAAAAAGGTCCATTTGGACTAAATTAACGTATAAAATGAGAAACAGGGGTAAAATAAATAATAGGGTACAAAAATTATAATTGCCTATAGCTATACTCAGGCTGCCATGAGGGCATGTTGTCATCATGCTGGCCATATTACCACTGACTGCCATGTGGCATTTGGCGAGGTGGTGGCTGGTGTTGTGGAGGTGGAGGTGGAGGGCACGGGTGCTCATCGCACGCGTGGCTATGCTCTGTAAGGCAGCCCCTTTCGGCCTTGTGCAGCACATCCAAGATTATTTTTTGGGCATATTGGCGCTGCAGTAGGTCCACTTGCCCTAAAGTTTTGCCCGTTAGATTCCCGAAGGACTCATGTGCTTCAGGTTTCCGACGGAGGGCTATGATGACCTCGCTTATGAACTGGTCGGTGATCTCATCCAAAAGGGCATTAAAAGTTTCTCATTTGTCCCTTGTTTGCCCAGTGTAGAGCTCTCTAGTGGGCAATCATTGTCTCAGGTGTGAACAACAAGAAAGAGAGGGGTGAGAGATAGAGAGAGGGAGAGAAAGAGGGGGTGTGAGAGAGAGAGGAGGGGGGTTGCAGAGAGAGAAGGGCCTGAACTTGCAGAGGGCTTGATGTAGGGCATCGAGGGTGAAGCGGTGCAGGTAAACAGGAATAAGGAAGCCACCTGCCTTGGCCCGGAGTGAGAGACCAGAGACATGGAAGCAAGGATGGATGTATCATTTGCAGGAGCTGTTAGTTTGTTAGTTTTTTAAAAAAAAGGTTGAGCCAGAGGAATTCTGAGGCTTCAGCAGTGTTTGTTAAGACCGGAGGTGTGCTGGGGATGCAGCAGTGTTTGTAAGACCGGAGGTGTGCTGAGGCTATAGCAGTGTTTGTTAAGACCGGAGGTGTGCTGGGGATGCAGTGAGAGGCAGTCTCAGTCTCCTGGTCTGTTGGCTCAGCTGCTCTCAATGTTTTACACCTGCATGAAGCAGCTCTCAATGTTTTACACCTGCATGAAGCAGCTCTCAATGTTTTAAACCTGCATGAATCCACATGCAAACTGGGGGTTCTGGGGTGTGCAGGCTGAGTGGATTTTGAAAAAATCACTAAAACAATGCCAATGTTTTTGCGACCCCCCCCCCCCTGGCCTGCGCCCCTGGCGGTTGCCTGTCATGCCAACCCCTTGCTATGCCCGTTTACATAAAGGGTCAATTATGGTTTTGCTTATAATTTTGTTACATGATTACATTTTTAGCAGACAATATATTGTGAAATGCCATACCTGAGTCAAACTCTCCTCCAGGATATCTTCCTCCTGGCTGGGATCAACTGAGACTGAGGCCTCTGACAAAGTAGAAGGCAGTGTTGAGATGGATGGCCTGGATTCCTCCGTGTCTGCCCGGAATCGCAGGTTGTCAAAGTACCACAGCCGTGGTACAGGGACATCATCTGCAGCAGCTCAAGACTTTGTGGCGTCCTCAATTTTTTTCACCTCCCGTCTGTAGGCAGTCCTAATGCTATTTATTTGTTTTTTTTTTATGTATTGTATATCTGCCCTCTGATATATGGGCTTGTACAAGGCCACTAGATGTTGATAGGCCTCTTCTTTTACATGCTTATTTTTGTAGGCTGCAGATTTAATTTGCCACAAACAGGGCAGTTGCCTGTACTCCTCAATGAATTGGAGCAAAAATTCATGGCTGGTGAAAGTGTCCACCATTATGCAGTACAGTATATGCCTGCAAGACACAACACAACACAAAACATAGTATTTTGTGACATAATAAAGATATTCACAATAAAAGCTGTATAGGGCCCAAAACACACACTTTCTAATCAAATAGTCGTACCTTTGTTTGCGGGGAAGAGTCGTGATTCGCCAATCGCTCGTGCTCCAAACAACGATATGTCCGCTAGCGAATCGTCGACAGAAAGATCTGGCATCCTTTAAATACAGCGCATGCGTCAACTCCTCCTCCAGTGGCGGGCTTGTGCAGGGGTGTGTACGTGCCGAAGATCAGGCCTACATGCGACACACACACACCTGAGGCGGTGGAACAATCTTTGGCAAGAAACATGTCTCAAAGATCTGAGAGTTCAACTACTAGTGTGGGCCGAAGTGGCTGGGCCACCAGAAAAGCCAAAGCTACACCCATGACCATGGGGGAAATGGTGGAGATGGTTGGAATCCTAGAAAGGATGGACTATGATGGCAAGTTGGAAAATTACGAGAGGCCCAATGCCAGGAAAGACCGCATTATGGACAAGGTGGTGGCCTGTTTAAAGAAAAAGTACGGTGTGGAGCGATCCAAAGACCAAATCAGGAAATGATGGTCTGATCTAAAACTTTTGTGAGCAAGATCAGCTTGGGCAAATACATCGTATTCTGAAAAAAAGTAAGTTAGTTATTTTTTCATGCAATATGTTTTTTGGAAATTTGGTGTATGTTGTATTAACATGTCTAGATTATAATGTCTATATAAAAAGTACTATTACTCATTTTATTGGTCATGTCGTGATTAGATCGATCTATTGTTGATTTTTTAGTATATTACATTAAAAGACAGGAAGCCATAGTTAAAAATATATATATTGTATTGCAACGAATGTTCTTTCTTGGCACGAATTTTCTCTGCAAACATTCCTATTATTCACATATTATTATTCTAACCTTGAAAAAGGAAAAAAAAGAAAATTAAAAGCCAAAGAATGGGAAAGGAGGAGGAGAGGTTTGGCAGCTCCATCTGCAGTGGAGGAAGAAGCAGAGGACATGGGCCCAGATGCTGGCACACATTCTCCAAAAGGTAATTGGTTCCTATGCACAGTCAAACATTAATGTACCATATTTTTATGAGATAACCATGTACATGTCTTAATATTTGTTCATAAAATAGCTATCAAGCAGGGCACCATGTCCTAACAAATGTACCTCTTGTGACTTTTATGATATGGCAACTTTTTTGTATTATGTAGATCAAGACATTCTTCCAGAGTGCATAATGGTGGAGCCAACAAGTGTGCAGCCACCAGAGCAACATGAAGGTTGGTAGGCACAGATTTTTGGGTAGTGGGATAATAGAAATATGTGTATTTGCAATGATTGTTTAACCTTATATTCTTGTATTCCCTTACAAATTTACATTGCAGATGTTCCCTCATGCGAGGATGTGTCATCTCCAGCCGGATCGGATGTTCATATATCCGAAGCAAAATCTCATGGCAACTTGCCAAGCAGCCTTGCCGGCACATCTGAAAATGTTGAGGATCATGGACCAAGTGTCGGAGAGCCAGTTGTGTGCCCACGTAGGTTTTTTAATAATGATTTTTAAAGTGTATTTGTCATTTGCTGTATTTGATGTAATGCTTCAAAGGAACGACCTGTTTGTTCAATAATGTAAATCAGGTGTGGCAAGCTTTGAAAATATGTGTCCATTATATAATCATATAGTGTAAATTCGTCATTATTTTTATTTTTTTTTAGTAGATTTGTGACTATATGATTATATATTACACACATGATTAAATCGTTTTGCGCACCTGATTGACATTTTACATAAAACATATGTTTTTGATGTTTGCAGGTTTCTAGGCCCCTTGCACATGGGGCATGAGCTAAAAGATGTGTCAAAGCTTTGTTTAACGCCAGAAAAGCAGCTTTAAATACGTGTTTTCATTATTTTGGAGAATTTGCGTAATCGCACGTTTTGCCATGTTGCTTTTATCAGCGTTATTTTCAGCCTCCATTTGTAAACACTAGTTCCCTATGGGAGCCTCTTTATTTGAATGGAAGTCGCACCGTAAGTCGGATCAGGATGATCTGACTTGCGGGGCCACTTGCGCTGTGAAGATTATTGAGGGGGAACTACACCGAAAAATTGGATAACCCGCCGTGGGTGTCCCCCCCAAGTTCCCAAGCAGGCCCTTTGTGTGTGGTATTGAGTTTGAGGGTAGGCCCACACCAAAAAGATGGCGTTGGTTACCCCCAAAATCCATACCAGACCCTTATCCAAGCATGCAGCTTGGCAGGCCAGGAAAGGGGACGAGCAAGCGGACCAAACCCCCCTGGACCACAACAGGACACATGCCCTCAACATGGGGGGTTTTGTTGCTTTGGGCCAGGGGGGGCTCTGCACCCCACACCCAAAAGCACCTTGCTCCCATGTTGAGGAGGACAAGGGCCTCATCCCCACAACCCTGTCTCGTGGTTTTGGGGGCAGAATCCAAACAGGGAAGACCGCTCTAGGTGAGGCTGGAATCAGGTGCCGGTCGGATCCGCAATCCAGGATAGCTTCAAACAACAAAAGGAATGACCGCACTTCCGATAAGTTTCAAAAAAGGAGTGTCTTTATTCCACATCAATCGAATTGGCAAATACAGATACACGCTGTGAGTGCAAGACAATCGGTGGATGCGTTTCACGACTGGATGTGTCGCTTATTCATCACCCTGGGTGATGAATAAGCGACACATCCAGTCGTGAAACGCGTCCACCGATTGTCCTGCACTCACAGCGTGTATCTGTATTTGCCAATTCGATTGATGTGGAATAAAGACACTCCTTTTTTGAAACTTATCGGAAGTGCGGTCATTCCTTTTGTTGTTTGAAGCTATCGTGGTTTTGGGGGGTCATGCGGCCAGGGGGTTCCTAGGACTTTGGAAGCAACCTTTAACAAAGGGTGGCCCCCAGATCCCAGACCCCACTCCCTATGTGAATGGGTATGGGGTACATAGTACCCCTACACATTAACCACATGAAAGGAAGTGTATGTGAATAACGACAGGAGACGTTTCTGAAATGTTCTTAAATATCTTCATCCGGTCTTCTCCACTCTGCTCTTTGGATCTTCTCCTCTCCACTCTTCTGCTGTCCAATCTTCTGCTCTTATGTTGTCTGCTCTTTTGCCCTAGGCTCTTCTTCTTCCTCCTGTCCTCCTCCGATGCTGTTGCCGTGGATTCTGCCCGTCTCTGGTCTCTGCAGCTTAATATATATACATTACGACCATGCCCTCACAATGACGTCATCATGCGTTCACACCCCTAATGAATATATAGTAAGCTCCAGAGACCGGCAGAATCATCAGCAAGACTTCCCGCATCGCATAAGTGTGACTCAACACTCAAGGTACTAGCAGTCCTAGGATTCAATATGGCATTGATATTGCCAGTAGCAATCAGTGTAGGGAGATCAGTGTAATCTATAGTGTATTGCTGGTTCGTTGCTCTAGTTCACTTTACATTACCTATATATAACACTTTGAGATAAACAATGATCAAGTTTCACATAACACTGACATATCCTAACATTGGTGGGCAGTGAGAAGGATGTCATAAATGAACACAACATAACAGGTGTAGGTACGTTGTTAATACCCTAATGTATTATATGAAATATATAGTATGGGCACCTTCTGGACAATGACCACCAATGTAAGGTGACATTAGATGAACCTTGGGTGTGACCTAGTTCTCAATGTGAGAGGGTTTGTGGAAATTTAATGGGGTGCAGAAGGCCCTTGTATTTACACCACTGGATAAAAAATAACACATGGCCATCATCACTTTGGATCAGCTGGGGAGAGACTACAGTAAAGAAACACACTGATGAATGTATTAACCCTTCCAACGTCACACATATGTAACACATGATTAACCCAAAAAATTATGTTTGGCATATGTGCCCAAATGATTAGAATCCACAATACAGAATCATTGCAATTTTGGTTTAATGTGTCGAAAAATCTGATATCTCTGACATTATCTTGTGTGTAAAATATTTTAGAACATTAATGGGTGTGTGGCAGTGATTGCTGCCAGGACACAGCTCCTCTCCCCACAAAATATTCCAGATATTCCTGGCGGATCTGACGGGCCCTTTGTGATGCCAATCCTGAACGTCCAACTTGCATTGAGGTCATGGACTCCATTTGCTCACGAGGTTGTGCCTCTCCACTTGTACCTGGCATAGCAGGGTCAGTATCCAGTTGCTGCATAAGATAGTTTTCTGCATTCCTGCGTAGAAAGTTGTGTAAAATGCAGCAACAGAGGACCACGTTATCTACTTTGTAGAGTGCCAGGTGTATGGATGTCAGGAATATCCGGAACCGGTTGGCCATTATCCCGAAGGCATTCTCAACAACTCTGCAAGCTCTGGACAACCGGTAGTTGTAGATCCTTTGCCCGGGGGTGAGGTTCCTCTGAGGGTAGGGCTTCATAAGATGCTCCCCAAGCGCAAAAGCATCATCTGCTATAAAAACAAAGCTCATGCCCTCAACGGTTTGCTCCCTGGATGGCAAGTTCAGAGTGCTGTTATGAAGACGACGAGCGAACTCCGTCTGCTCAATAACTCCCCCATCCGAATTGCGGCCATTTTTGCCAATATCCAAAAAAATAAACTCATAGTTTGCATTAACTATGGCTAGCATGACTATACTAAAAAATCCTTTATAATTATAAAAAAATGCGCCGGAATTCGGAGGGGGGACAATGCTGACGTGCTTCCCATCTATAGCACCCCCTCAATAGGAAACTGTGGGGGGAACAAAAAAACAAGATTTAGTGCTTGAACATCAAATTATTAATACACACACAGTTGTCTGTTAAATGCTTATGCAACTTTGATAAAATATAAACAACAGGAAGGCAATCGTTTGGATTTGGGGATGTAACATCTACATACATTTATTTTACACCTCCTGTTATTATATTGTAAAGGGCCATACACACTATAAGATTCTCTGAAGACTTTTTCCTTCAGATTTACCTTTTCTATGTAGTGCAAGGGCCTGCCAGATTGCATAGAAATTGAAAGTGTTTAGGTTTGACCTCATATAAATCTTAAGGAAAAAATCTTATAGTGTGTATGGCCCATTATACTCACCAGCTAGAGCAGAGATTCTCAAACTACGGCCCTCCAGCTGTTGCAGAACTACACATCCCATGAGGCCTTGTAATTCTCTGACATTCACAGACATGACTAGGCATGATGGGAATTGTAGTTCCTGAACAACTGGAGGGCTATAGTTTGAAGACCTCTGAGCTAGAGCTTTATATATATATATATATATAATACATATTTGTATATGCTGACTTTTAGATTTAGCATGTGGGTGGGGGGATGGGTAAGTAAAACTAGGCATTTATACATCAATAAGGGCTTGTGGTCAGTGAAGGTTTTAACATCATTACATAAATATACACAATCATAGGTGGGAATGGATGGACTGATGTGTTTAAGATAAATCATAAACTAGGTACTAAAACATTGGCCAAGGAATAATTGTTTGAGGGAAAGTCATAAAATGACACAGATTCAAAATACTGTTAACAGGCAATGCGTTTAGGGACACATAGGAGAGAATGGTGGGGTGGTTAGTGGGTAATTTTACAAATGCTTAAGATAATCTACATCTTTACTACTAAGTGCATGCGGACAGAGGGTAGTTACAAAATAATGGCCTGTGTAAATTGCTGTACATCCAAAAACATCATAATTCGGGTGAGATGACTAATACATGTAATGTAATGTAAAAAATAAAACATACCTTGATATAGTCCTTCTGCAAGACCTTGATGATAGCAGAGCAGGTCTCAGGGATGATGATACCAAGTGCTTGGGGGGAGATGCCTGTGGTGAACTTCAGATCCTGCAGGCTTCTCCCTGTTGCAAGATACCTCAAAGTCGCAATTAACCTTTGCTCAGGAGTAATTGCAACCCGCATACACGTATCCTGCTTCAGAATATAGGGGGACACCAGGGCAAGAAGACGGTGAAAGATAGGATCCGTCATCCTCAAATAATTCCTGAAGTCATCAGGATTATTTTCCTGGAGCTCCCTCAGCAAGGACATGTGGGAAAATTGATCACAGTTAAGCAACCAATTTTTCGTCCAGGAGGTCCGGTTCTTCTTCCTCAGAGCCAAAACTCCAACGCTAACTACAGCAAGGGTCGAATCCTCAGTCTCCATAATGAATTCTCGAACGATGTCTCGGAAAATAGCGAAATGTCGTCAACCAAACAAATGCTACCGAAATCAGCGCGAGATGCCCAGAAGGGTCACGGCCAAACACTCACTTCCTCTTTTGTAGCGGCGGACGTGCGTGGAACGTGCGTTGAACGTACTGACGTCATTTTCTGTCGGCCGACAAAAGTACAGGGCAAGTCTAGAGCACTTTTCAACAGACAAACAACAAACACGACAGCCGTGGACATTTCACGGCCGATCGGTCGGCCGACGATCGGTACGTGTGTACGGGACTTAACACACTGATCTTTGTGCTGTGAATGGCCACAGCCATCGGCAGGTTCACAACCAAAATCATTGGCTGTGAGCCTGCTGACAAACTTGTGCTGTGTCCAGCAACGCGCGGGTACATTGTAGTGGTGGAACAGAGCCACCGGCTAGCAGTAAAAGGTAAATTGCTGGTTGGTGAGTGGTTAAATACAGTATCTGTTTTGCAGTGGTACATGGGTCCTATGGCTGTAACCTGCTCACCATGTCGACAATAGCTTGTTTTTTATCCAAGAACTTATTTACACCATTCCCATTCAAGTGCAGGCCCCTGAGGAAAATAATAAGAAATACACTTTTTTTTTTTTTTGCTGCAAAAATACAGAGCTTTATTTAAGTGGCATTTAACTACCTCCCGCCCGCCATATAGACAAATGATGGAAGGCAGGGTGCTCTCTTGTTCTGCTTATGCACCCACGAGGGTGCGCAGAGCGGCAATCTGTGGTGCGCTGTACCCCTGGGTCACCATGTATCCCCGAATTCGGTAAAGAGCCGATGACGCAGCTCTTTACTCATGTGATCAACTGTGTCCAATCACAGCTGATCACATGTAAACAAGGAAATGCCAGTTATCGGCTTTCCTTTCATAAATCTGAGTGTGAGGAGAGGAGAGCCGATCAGGGCAATTTCCTCACAGGGGAGACCTGCACAAAGATGCCCTGACTATTAGTGCAGCCCCAACAGTGATGCCAGTCAGTGTCCATCAGTAATGCCAGTCAGTACTCAGCAGTGATGCCAATCAGTGCCCAACAGTGCCACCTATCAGTGCTGCATATTAATGTCACCTCATCAGTGCCCTTCAGTGTCAGTGCAGCCTCATCAATGCTCATAAGTGAAGGAAATAAATTACCTATTTACAACATTTTCTAACAAACTAAGAAAAACTTTTCGGTCTTTTTTTGTTTTTTTTTTTTAAAAAATAAAAAAACTCAGTGGCCATTAAATACCACCAAAATAAAGGTCTATCGGTCTCAAAAAAATTTACAGAAATATTATTTGGGTACACGCTGCACGACCGCCCATCTGTCTTTCAAAGTACGACAGTGCTGAAAGCTGAGAATTGGCCTGGGCAGGAAGGGGGTGAAAGTGCCCAGTATTTAACCACTTGCCGACTGCCGCACGACTATTTACTTTGGCAGTCAGCCCCTCACAGGCAAAGTGACGTAGATCTACGTCGCTAGCCTGTGAGGGTCTAGGGAGCGAGCGCGCGCCCCTGGAGGCGCGCTCCCGCCCCTGGAGGCACGCTCCCGCTCCCGCCCCTGGAGGCGCGCTCCCGCTCCCGCGTGGTCATGGACCCCCCCCCCCGCGCGTGTGACCGGCGGACCCGATGTCCGCCGGTCACTCTGCGATCATCGCTGCAGAGGGAGAAAGTCAGGCGGCTAGTGTAAACAAGCCGCCTGTCATTCTCCCCTGTGTAGAAACAGTGATCACACGGTTCTACTATGTAGGACCGTTGATCACTGTTTCTACAGCTCAAGCCACAGCCAATCACAGTTAGAATCACGCCCCTAGGGACACACACAGCCCCTCCCTCTCAAATAAAGTTAACCCCTTCACTACCAGTGTCATTTTGCAGTAACAGTGCATATTTATAGCACTGATTACTGCAGTAATGTCACTGGTAACCCCAAAAGTGTCAAAAATGTCAGTCAAGGGTCCGATCTGTCCGCCGCAATGTCGCAGTACCGCAAAAAAATCGCAGATCGCCGCCATTACGCGTTAAAAAAAGAAAACACCAAAAATTACAAAAATCTTTCCCTTTGTTAGTAAACGCGATAACTTTTGCGCAAACCAATCAAAATACGCTTTTTGCGATTTTTTGTACCAAACATATGTAGCATAAAACAGATTGGCCAAAAATGTTAAAAAATTTAGATTTTTACATTTTTTTTGGGGGAATTTCATATAAAAAAATGTGAAAAATATTGCTATTTTTGCAAAATTGACGCTCTTTTTTTGTTTATACACATGATCAAAAAATCGCACAGGTGATCAAATACTGTTTGTGAGAAAAAAAGGACGTCAAATTTGTTTAGGTACAGCATCGCACGACCGCGCAATTGTCCGTTAAATTCACACAGTGCCGAATCGCAAAATAGGCCCTAGTCAGGAAGGGGGTAAAATCTTCCGGGGCTTAAGTGGTTAAGCGGTAAATGTATAAAAAAGAATAAAAGACTAATAAAAACAAAATGAAGACCTGGTTCCCTTATTTTATGTTTATTATACAGTAAAACCTAGAATTGAGAGTATCTTGGTTTGAGAGCATTTTGCAAGACAAGCAACATTTTTTAATAAACTTTGACTTGATAAATAGGCGATTTCTTGATATACAAGTAGCGTCACTTCACAACTGAGTAAAAAAGAGAAGAGAGGTGCCTCTAAGTATAGACATATGGTTACATTTAATGAAGGTTTAACATGTAGCAACTCACATGGTTGATGATTAAAACAAAAAAAAAAAAGGCTTCTGGGGTAAAGCTGTCCACATAGACCATCCTCCACACTGCCCACTCTCACTGCATGTGAATGTGAGTTCCTAAATGTTGTACCTTCATTAAAATCAACCATATTGCTACACTTAGAGGGGCCTCTCTTCTCTTTTATACTCTGTGGCTCCTGCTGGATTTTGCTTCTACTCCCCTGGTGGAGGCTGCTATTTGTGGATGAAAATTTAATGGTTACAAACTATCACATTGCTATAATCTTTTTATATGGAATATAAACTAAAGGACTTATAAATAAACGGTTGTGAAACAAATCATCTGAGCTTCCAAATATTTCCAACATGCAGCATAGGCAGACTTAAAATAACTTTCCAAAACACCTTCTGTTACTCCTCCCGAGCATGTGGATACCACATGTGTGAGGCATTTCCAAGACAAATGGAACAAGTAAAACAATCCAAGGGTACTTTCAGACTTTAGGAACATAAATTGTGCATCTAATTTTTTGACTACCTGTCACATTTTTTAATGCTTTGGAGCACCAGGACAGTAGAAACACCCACAAAATTACTATATTTTTGAGGGAAACACTCCAAGGTATTGTCTAAAGATTACATTTTTTTTGCCACAATTTTTTGAAAAATGCAGAAAGAAAATGAAAACGACATTTTTATATAGAGCAGTCAATAATAAGACATTTCCCACATACAGCAAGGGAATACTTAAAAGTTCACTCAAAAACAAATTCTGCTACTTCACCTGGTATGGGGATACCACATGTGTGAGACTTTTTCAATGTTTGAACTGCTTATGTACCTGACATTGCATCTTATTATACTTACATGTATGGCAAACATACTCAGTGGGACGTGCAGATGGGTTAGTACAGGTGGCAGGCAGATAAATGGTCCAAACAGGTAAAGGCTTACTCCAGGTTGCAAGAATAAATGTTGTTGATAAACAGGTCCTTATAAGTTCAGGTGGCAAACAGAAATGTGGTCAGTATGGAGGCAAGGGATCAGTACAGGCAGCAGACAGAAACATGGTCAAAAAACTGGCAAAAGGTCAGTACACAAGAGATCAAATACAGGCAAATGGCAGTGTCAGGCACATGAGAAACACCTTCACAATACCTTCACTAATGTCTTAATGGGGTAGAGTAGCAATAGAAGCAGTCCTTTATGCAGAGGCCAGGTTGTGAGGGACAGTGGGGACAATAGTCACATACTGTATTGTCTCATTTGAACTAAAGTATAAAGGCGTCAATGTTGTTTCTTTTATTAGGACGTGGAGCATGTCCAGTGTCAAAGTGGTTTTTCATCTTACTAACGAAAATCCAGGTAACAGTAGAAACCACACAGCAGTTAGAATGCTCCTTCACTTCATCCACATCTAAAAAAAAGAAGTTTTTGCTTGACATTTAATATAATAGGATAGGATAGTAGGAGAGTTTTCAGCCTAGTCAGTACAGTATTAGGGATTATTGCTGTGAATAGAAATTGCGAGGGAAGAGCAGTGGTGTAGGGAACCAACTTTAAAGCGGAACTCTGGGAAAACCAAATGATGTCAAAATACAAGAACTGTGCTGGCTCCTATGGTTATCAGTTTAGCAAAAGGGTTGAGGCTTGGCAAGGGAGTTACTTACAACTTGAGTAGAGAATATTTACTTTCCAAATATATTTTTTCAATTAGCATGATGAATGTAAGTAGAACCCTCAAAAATGTGCATGGACATTTGAGAAAATATAATTTTGACTTGCACCTGATTGGATGAGGTCAGTGCAGCTTTACCTCTTTCACTAAGGTATGTGCAAACTGACTTTGCACAATGAACATACTTTACTCATGTAGTTGGCAAAGTAAATAAAGATTAATCGCTCAAAAACCATAATTGAAAAAATGGCAAAATCATTTACAAAGAGAACATACTCTACTCCTTTATTAAATCAACCCTTTTGAATTACAGAATATAAAACAATGTAAAATGAACTACAAGGAAACCAGCAGACAAGTAACTCATTTCAAATAAACATTTTGCCAAATGGTAACAAGAGTAAACGGGGAACAGGGAGTCTCATTCTGTGTGGGCTGGGAGCAAGAGCAAGCACACATGAGTGTCCTCATAGCAAGTGGCTTGCTGGGGGGGCACTCGGTATGGGGGGCAGGAGAACTGAAAGGGGAGCTGAAAAGAGAAGAATTAGGGCTGCTCTGCACACAGCCATTGCACAGAGCAAGTAAGTATACCATGTGTGTTTGTTTTTTTTTTTACTTTCCTTTAGTATCACTTTAA
The DNA here is from genome assembly GCF_965119305.1 of Pelophylax lessonae. NCBI lineage: Eukaryota > Metazoa > Chordata > Amphibia > Anura > Ranidae > Pelophylax > Pelophylax lessonae. The sequence goes on along the minus strand of NC_138771.1, from coordinate 259,636,500 downwards.
ATAACAATATTATAAACAGTAGAAAAAGCAAGGATCTCACAGATAATGCCCAAAGCCTAATTAAGCACAAAACTAACACTAATACATAGCCCAGCTGTTTCATCCTGTGTATATGGGTGGGAGCTCCACAGAATCTAAAGCTATAAAACGGGGAATAATAAAAACAAAACAAAAGGCAGAACCCAATAGTGCAGTATGTAAGAGATTTTTTGAAAACAAAAAAAGGATACACAGTTGAAATTGTACTTAGAGAATGAACGGAGATGTAAAGCAGCATAATTATATGGCTCCTAGAGCGGGAGTCAGTGTGAAGCCACTTGCCTGCATGAGAAGCCGACCCAAACCCTGCAGCCTGTCAGCCCTCTCTGATCCTAGGAACAGCCCAATAATCTCCTCCTCCACTTCGCATGTATGGTGCACAGAACACGTTTCAGGGACGCTCCTCCCCTTCCTCAGCTAAGCCCATCAGAAAAGTGTTGGTAATGCTTTTTTATATTCCCCTGAAAATGTATTACAATCTTTAACATAAAATTAAAGAAAAAAAAATACTGAAAATCAAGGGCAGCAGGCCAGCACTGAGAAGTCTTTATCCTCAATCTTTGCTCTAGGGTGGGGATTCTGCAGTGCTACCACAATATTATTCCAACCACTGTTCCTGTTGGCTAGGCTGTGGCAGAAAAACAGCCATCTCTTCAGGTGACAAATAATAGATAGTAGACACAGGATCTCCACACTCAGACTCTGTACGGAAATGGACCTCCTCCAGGCTGTTGCTTCAGCTTCTGCCCTCAGGGAATACTATACGAAAAGGCACAAAACAGAAAATGAATAAAAAAACATTCAAATGAGAACCCACTAACACAGTATTCATGTAGCTCTTCATTCTATCTTCACATTTAACATTTCAAAAGGATAGGTTCATACTTAAGCATCATTGTAACTAACCTTAGGCTCCGTTCACATTATAGCGTATGGATCACGGGCAGAACCGCCGCGGTTCCGCCCGCGATCCGGAGATTATTGCAAATCGCGGGAAGCCTGTGCGTTGCCCGTTGATTTGCAATAGACCCCCAAACGCTGAGTGATGTTGCCACGATTTCCGCCTGCCGAATCGCGGTAACATCGCACCAAAAAAATCGCGGGACGCAATACGATCCAAAGAAGCTCTTGTACTTTTTTGGTCGTAATGCGTCCCGCATTTTTTTTGCGCGATGTTACCGCGATTCGGCAGGTGGAAATCGCGGCAACATCGCTCAGCGTTTGGGGGTCTATTGCAAATCAACGGGCAACGCACAGGCGTCCCGCTATTTGCAGTAATCTCCGGATCGCGGGCGGAACCGCGGTGGTTCTGCCCGTGATCCATACGCTATAATGTGAACGGAGCTTTATGGTTTCCCAACTATAGTTTCTAGAATATTCTATTTCATTCTTTTTCTTAGTGTTAGTATGTGAAAATAGCTGCAGTTTGTGGCGCATTTAACCTCCTCAGTAAAGGCAATAATGAGTAATTTACTACATTTAACATTTTGTCATTTGCCAAATATGTCTTTAAAAACCTGCTTACAATACATGCTAGGCACAATTTTTTTAATGTAATTTCTCTTAGCTAGGAGATTATCTCTTCACTACTTGGTTGTACTCAGTGCCCTCAGTGCCCAACCATCTACAGAAAGGGAAGTAAATAACTGGCAGGTAGTCAGGGGGAGGGGGAGAGGGGGCTCCCATTATAGGGTTTCCTTCCAACGAAGAGAGAATACGGAGATTTATTCACATAATAGGTTTACTCCTCTACAGGACTAAGGCTATAACTATTCTGATTGCTGTTATTTTTTAGAGGAAGGAAGGTCCCTATGGAGGGGACCACAAACCCAACCCCCACTGCCTCCTCCAAGGACTCCAGTCCAGAACCTTGCATGGAGAGGAAATTACCATCAAATAGACAGTTCCAATCACAGCCTAGGCAAAATAAAAAATCGAGAGGATGTAGAGGAGTACGAAGGTCCAAAAAGACAGAGACCACGATAGGTGCAGGAATTTATAACTTAAGTGGTGTTCCCCTTACAGAGGATGAGTTGAGAGTCCTAGATAAGGGTTTAAAATTTGCACAGATAAGAAATTTAAATAAGTTCCAAACCTATGTAAACATCCAAAAATGTACCAGGCTGTTAGGAATGCTTCCTGAGCACACTGATGTGCTGTCATGAGTCTGCAATCTAAAGTGTAACCTAGAGCAGACTAATTGCAGTAATTGGCAAACAGGCTGCCTTATTTAAACAGCTCAGAAGCACTGTGTCTTTGCTGTCTTGTCTGCAGCTCCTCCTGTGTTCCTGAAGCCTGCTTCCTGTTACCTGTTTGATATCCATTTTGACCTTTGGCTTGTTCCTGACCTTGTTGACCTGCTGCCCGTCCTGACCCCCAGCTTGTTTGACCATTCTCTCGGATCTCCCTTGTCTGCTTATCTGCCTTCAGATCTCTACCGGTTTCTCCCTTGGTGGGGCGACCCTGAGGACTGTGACCTGGTATCCACACGCAGCAAAGTCCATCCTCACCACTAGAGGCTCTGGCGAAAACCGGTGGATACTTAGATTCCGCACCTCAGGTTAGCCTGTGTCACTTACCTTGGGGGTTCCCGTCTAAGCTCCGCCCTCCGGCACACGTGGGGCCTTCCTTTGCCATCAGGCTACCACCTGTATCCCTAACACAGGCAGTTGAGTATCAATACTTCCTCTCCAACCCAATTGCCAGAAACTCTGTTTCCTCTAACAACCATTCCCTCTTGAGGAACAAATCAACTTTCAACCCACCTGGTCAAGACATCAAACATTTGGAAGTATTTAGGAACATGGTGTGTAGGGACCTGGATAGATTGAAAGTGAAAAAGGCCTTTGATTCTGAATTTGTCAACCCAATTGCCAGAAACTCTGTTTCCTCTAACAACCATCCCCTCTTGAGGAACAAATCAACTTTCAACCGACCTAGTCAAGACATCAAACATTTGGAAGTATTTAGGAACATGGTGTGTAGTGACCTGGATAGATTGAAAGTGAAAAAGGCCTTGATTCTCAATTTGTCAAGAGAGGTATACAGTCTTTAGAAAAGAGAAGTGATATTGTCATCCGCCCGGCGGATAAGGGAGGTGGCTTAGTTATACTAAGCAGGACCTACTATAAGGAAGAAATGTTGTGAATCCTTATTGACCAGAGTACCTATCAGATCATTTCAAAGGACCCCATGTTGGAGAATAAAGAGGAGTTACATGCTCTGGTTACTAGAGGTGAGTCAAGTGGCATCCTTAGTCACAAAGAAGCTTTATGTCTGGATCCGCTATTTTATAGGAGACCTATAATATATAGTCTTCCTAAAATACACAAAGATTTAGAAAATCCTCCTGGTCGCCCAATAGTAAATGGGATGGACTCCATCTCGGCCAGGTTAGGACAATATATTGATCACTTCCTTCAGCCTCTAGACCATCAGACAAAATCTTACCTCAAGGACACAAAGCATATCATCCAACTACTTAGTACCTTGTCTAGCTCTCCTGATACTATTATTAGCCACCAAGATGCCCTGGAGGCTGTTGAGTGGTCTTTGACCAACTCAGAACTTTCCAGGAAGTATTAAAGGTTTCTATATAGGAGTTTAAAATTCTGCTTAAGCAGAAATTATTTTTGGTACAGTCATTGCTACTACCTACAGACCAGAGGAGTAGCGATGGGGGCTAAGTTTGCTCCCAGTGTGGCCAATTTGTTTATGGCCCACTGGGAGGAAGACGTTGTTTTTTGTAATCCTCCCCCTCAGTTGAAGTGCTACAGGCGCTATATAGATGATTTGTTCATGATCTGGGAAGGAGAAATCAGTAGCCTCCAAGAGTTCATGAAAAAAATGAATAACAATAACAAAAATATTGTCCTTACCTGAAACTTACAATGTGATAAAATTGTTATCCTAGATCTGGAGATATTCAAAGAGGAGGGTTTGTTTAAGACACGGAACTATTTCAAACCAACCGACCGCAATTCTTTTATCCCTCTAGACAGTTGCCATCACAGATTGTGGTTATGCAACATCCCCCAAGGGCAGTTTACACGTCTTAGACAAAATTGTACCTCATATGAGGATTTTGTATCGCAATCTGGAATTTTGGCAAGGAGATTTCTGGAAAAGGGATGCTCACAAGAAGAGGTACAGAAGGAATTGCAACATGTTAAGAACACTAATAGAGATAGTTTATTCAATAAAATCAGGCGGAGTGGATACTGATTTCTGGATTATTCTGAATTATAATATTCAGCATAAAAAGGTAGAACGTATCATTCGGAAGCATTGGCCCATCCTCAAAGAGGATAAGGTTTTGGGCCCTGCTTTGTCTGAGCACCCTAAATTCGTATATCGGAAAGCACCCTCCTTGAGAGATAAAGTAGCTCCAGGTGTGGTGGATCCTCCCCAGACTAAGGAGAATCGGTATTTTTCCTTTTTGTCCGGATTCTACACATGTGGTAAATGTGCCACATGTAAAAGTTGTACAAAAAACATCAAAAGGAGAAAGGAATGTGTTTCCACAGCCACACAGAAAAATTACAAAATACAAAATCTCATAACATGTACCACTCAAGGAGTAGTTTATATGTTAGAGTGCGAATGCGGTCTACAGTATATTGGACGAACATCACGGGCACTCCATGTAGGTGTCAGAGAACATATAAACAATATCAAAAAGGGTTTGGTCACCCACAGTGTTTCCAAACATTTTAGGAACCACCACCAGAGAAATCCAAGTTCTGGGGCATAGAAAAGGTCAATCATCACTGGAGGGGCGGTAATTTTGTCCGTCAACTTAGCCGCAGGGAGTCTTTTTGGATCTATGAGGCCAAAGTGTTGGTGCCATTGGGACTAAATGTAGATTTCGATCTCAATTGCTTCATCCCAGATAGATCATTATTAAGAGTAATGGTTCACAAAGTTTCCGGTTTATTTTTATTTTCAACTTTTAATAAAATATTATTATTTTTTTCATAATTTTCTTTGTATATTTTTTGCATATTTTTATATGTATCTTGCATGGGGATTTTATAATGTGTGTGTATATGTCATTTTGTAAAAGCTTTAATCATTTTAAGGGCACTGCGTGTTTGTTGCCACCTGGTGTCCAATCATGATATGGCCAGGGTCACTTATGACTATTAAAATATTTACATGTAGTGATTTAATTTATCTAATTGTACGATAGCCGAAATAGAGCATATAGCATATGCCTGGGTTGCGATTGGGTTATCATTCAAGTCGCACACATAAGACTGATTGCCCATAGTCTTATGATAAGGCCACTCATTAGGAGTTCTTCTCACACCGATGGCTGCCTGGTGATCTTCCTGTTTATGTGGGAATTGAACGTTCCCTTGGTGATGGGGAGCGCTTGGGGCAGTACCTGGGCAGAGCTGTAGTATCAAGAGCCAGGTCTATGACACAATCCTTTATCCCCACTGATGAAGTCCCGCCTACTGAAAGACGCAACACATACGGGGGGGCGTCATGTGACCCGTGGCCATCTTGGGTGAAATACCAGGAAGTAACACAGTACGCTGCATGCTCTGCATTTGGCTTTTTTCTTCTGATCTAATGTGAGTGCATATTTTACCCTTTAATATTGAATAAAGTGATTAGTTAACAAAGAGCACTAGATCCTGTATCATTTTTCTTACAAATTGCGGGAGGCACTCCGGAGTTGTACATCTGGTCATTGGAGGTGTTATGCTGATTGACCCCACAGGGTCTACCTGTTGAGTATCTTTGAAGCTGTGTCTCATGACAGAGGATGCTTATGCTGTTTGACCCCGCGGGGTTTGTGCCTTAAGGGGAGAGGCAGAGAATGCTTGGTGGTGGCATTTGTGAGCACCGTGGAAAGCACACATAATTGGATTTCTTCACCAGTCTGCTTTCGGTCCCTTTTTCCATCACCTGCAAGAAAAGGGCTCTCTCCTTCTCTTATTAGGCACTTTATTATTTCCAACTGGACTTTTATATACATGTTTTATACATGTTTTATGTATGAATATTTTACTGTGGTTGTAATTGACTATTTGTAGGACTGCGCTATCCTATCCTATCCTATACTGTATGTACTCAGTGCCCTCCCTTGCTGAGTACTTGGAGAGTGCAGACCCTCCAGATTTTAGTGGTGTGTAGCAATAAAAATACCCCCCCCCCACCCACATTTCAAAAACATTAAAAAGGGAACTTACATTAGCTGGTGTCAAACTTCTTCTCCTCTGTCTTTGACACATGAGTACAAGAGGAGCTGTATATATTATATATACATTATGAAAGAGCCCTTACTGGACATTTCTGATGAGTTGTCTTTGCTTTTTCCTAAACTGAGCCTGCACCTTCTGTATAGGTGATATTTGTAATAAATTATTTTACAATACTGTGAACTTTTGTGGTCATATATATAAAGCAGTGAATGTGGCATTCACCAAACTTTCACTGGTGGTGAATCAATCACTGCCATTTAAAACACATGCACCAAAAATATTCACCTGCTGTTAAAAAGCCAGAATCACTGCTTTTTAAATATATCCCCCTAGAGGTACAGTATATAATATGCTGGCAGGGGTATTCTATAAACCACACAATGTCTAGAAGTTTAAATAACTCAAACTTTTTTTTTTCTTTAGGAAAATGTGCAAAGTTGCACATTTTAATTAAATAATGATACTGGCAGCACAGCTAAAGGAAAGAGCATTTTCAGCATGCTAAAAGATGATTATCTGACCCAGATTACTGAGGTGCCAGCTTGAAAAGGAATATGACTAAAACTGGTTATTATAAAAACTAGAAATGGAGCCAACAATAAAGTAAATGAAAATTTATGAAGTATAGAACATAATTTCATTTAATAGGCCTTTTAAACATGAATAGTGAAATACACTTTTAAAAACTGTCAAAGTTTTCAGTAAAAACATTAATAAAAAATATAACTGAATGGTTTAAACTCCTGTAATTCTGATAATATGTAGTCAGTTTCAGGTGAGCTATGGAATACAATTATATTGATCTTTAAGATTCAATTGAAGGAGGCTGCCTAAATAATAGCATTATCTAAGTTTTTACTATGAGAATATGCATATGGTATATGTCCTGTGTTATATTTAAACTTTAAAGTAAACATGCTGTAGGGCAGTGAAGGCAAACCTTGGCACCCCCAGATGTATTGGATCTGCATTTTCCATAATGCTAATGCACTCTGCAGTGTATTTGAGCATCATGGGAAATGTAGTTCCAAAACATCTGGGGTGCCAAGGTTCGCCATCACTGCTGCAAGCCTTATACTGCAAGCGTACATCATTTTAAGTATTCATGCACATGGAAATTTACAGGCATTTTCCAGCATGAATTTCACAGGGTAAACCATGTACAGTGTACAGCCTACTTAAAAAGGGAATAACTGTATGTGCATGTACTATTGTAAATGCCAGCGCTTCTTTGCATCATTGTCAACCAACACATGCGTGACAGCTGTAATTCCCGTATTTGTCGAGCATGCTAAAGAGCAAACCTAACACATTAGTAACTAATAGCACACAGGCACAGACCCTTCCTAGACATGTAGCTCAATATTTTTGTTAGCACTTACCTGAAATTACTCTAACACTGCCCATCAAAACAGTCCATCAAAAAAATTATAGTAAAAAATAAAGCCAGCCTAAGTAGTTCAAGATTGCTATCATGTTTAAAAGTAAATTGGAAATTATCACCTTATTCATTCCTGTACAATATTACTGGTAATGAGCCAAATGTACCCAAGCTCGGTTTGGTGAATGCCCAATATTTTTTGGACACTGATGATGAGAATAGCATACAGGTTTGCACCACATCTAGAAAGCCTATTTTAACAGGTTGCAATCTCTGCCAGGTTGAGCAGGCATTTAGCTTCTGATTCACTCTCACAAATGTTAACCACTCAACAATGTACGTGGACAGACACACTCTTTTGTCTGTCTCAAAGCCCCCTGCAGCATTGAATGCACTTCAGAGATTGAGCTGACTTTTGGGAAGCCCAGCAGCTCAATTGCATACTGATCATCAAGCCTAGAGACCCAGTAGTCTTAAGGCCCGTACACACGTGCAGATTGTCGGCCGAAAAGATTCGGCCGACGACAGATCGGCCGATTTTCGGCTTGTTAGTATGATGCTTCCGACAGCCGACAGCGCACTTTCGGCCGAAAAGAATCTGTCGTGCAAGCATTAAAATTTTTGTATGCCGACACTAGAGCGGCCGATTGTTCGCCAGTCAATACAGAATTCGGCCGATAGACAGCAGATTTGCAAGACTGGGCATGCTCAGAAAAGAAAAAACACAGGGAAAGTTAACCATCACATGACATCACTTCTGCAGTCGGCTGTAGTCGGCGGACAAAATTCTTGTGCAGTCTTTTGCACTTTTCAACAGACACGACAGCCCGGGGCGGCCGACGATCTGCACGTGTGTATGGGGCTTTAGAGTGTCACAAATATAGTAGGTCTCTATATTCATTCTTGCCTTGCCTCTAGATAATTAGCCACCATTGTTTACAGCTGCTGCATGCTGATAGGTATTGACAGCAGACAACCCTGGGCACTGAGGACTGAAACATTTCTTAAAGACATTGCTCAGGCAGCCATCCCACTTCCACTCATTCTTTCACTAACATAGGGCTCTTTGCATAGCCTAGGGGAACCTATGCATCACAAACTACTGTAGGCAGAGGAACCCATGTGCTCTTGTTTGCTGGGGACAATATTTCCCCGATCTACCTTTCCAACCATGTTCTACTGCTGGTATTTGGGAGACATACAGCCCTTCTGGAAGACAGCCTTATGTCATCTACAGCCTCATTGTCCCCATAATTTACCATACTCCTGTACATGTTGTGGCCTTACAGAGAATGTGTTTGGAAAGAGCAGCCCCTGCAAGAAAGTCCTCTCCTGCTGCTTTGCCTTGAGTTACCTGTCCATAATACCATGCAGAAATGCAGCTGGTACAGATGCACACATTGTCACGGGTCACCATTATTGTCATCAAAAGTGCATGCATCCTGTATCAGTAGTCACTGGTGTGGGGATATTATTCCCAGCTCCCTCAAGCTTGTCTTTGTGTCATTCTCATTCAGGTACTTAGGTACTTTTTGATGGTCATCACATATGCAGCAGCTGAAACATGTGCAAAGTTTAGTTCTACCTGGTGGGCATATCATAGATCAGGTGGTTTAAGAGCAGATACATTCCTGATATAATTTACCCAGGATAAGCCTTGCTGGGTGAGACCACCTGAAATGGCTACAAAATCCTCTGTCCTGCCACGGGAGATCATGTAACCCAGGATACCTTGCCAGAAACTGCTGCACTACCATATTGAGGATGTGTGCCAGACAAGGCCTGCGTGTCAACTTTCCCTGCAATTGTCACACACCTACATTCCTGGCATAAGGTGGGTTAACTGTCTCTGCGCCTGTCCCTGCAGACCTAAAATACTCTCTTCCCCAGTGTAACGCCTGTATCTTAGGCATACCAGCTATATAAATGTGTGGCATCTTAGCCTGAGCCATTGCTAAGCCTCTTGAATGCTTACAGGGTACTAATGGATCAAAGGATGACCCAGCGGAAGAGGGCTTTGGGGCAGAGTAGGAGGAGGGGTGGAGAGGACAGCTTTTCCACAATCACCACCACCAGCTGTAATGACTGTCTTGTCCTGTATCTTTCCCAGCAGCTATCATATAACATATAAGTCACCGAACAGGCCATGATTGATTTATGGATTCCCTGCCCCAACTTGCTGGACCACATTTATGTTGTCACCTGGACTTTGCTACTGGCAGTGTGATGGGGATGACCTAATGGGTGAAGAAATGGCAGCTAGGAACTTGCCACTAAAGTACAGCAAAAACCACAATTTCCAAAGAAAACTCCCCTCATAGCTCTACGGAAACCTCTACCTTTCCCTGTAGTCCTGTCAGACATGATGTTGATAATGTGGGGGTTATTCCCTGCATTTATTTGCAGCTATTGGAAGTGCTATATGGGACAAGTGGTGTTTGGATTCACGAAAAACGTTGGTACATGTGTGCACTATAAACTGTGGTGCTTTCTTGAGATAAACAACACCTCAATGATCTGCTGTGGTCCACCAAGGATAGCTTGTGGAGTCCATAAAGCATTTCAGGAAATATGGAAATGAATACCTACTTTGTATTATTGTGTTTATTGTGTTCTCTACAGGCTAAACAATGGAACCCTGACTGCCATTAGGTATTGGATTGAAATCCTTGGACTCATTGTCAGACCCTACGCTAGTGCAGTGGGTCCTGGGTTCCTCCTGGTGCATGACAATTCCCTGCCTCATGTGGCGATAGTATGCAGCCAGTTCCTGGAGGATGAAGGAATTGATACCACTGAATGGCCCTCATACTCGGCTGACCTAAATCCAAAAGAACACCTCTGGGACATTATGTTTCAGTCCATCCTATGCCACCAGGTTTCACCTCAGTCTGTTTAGGAGCTCAGGGAAACCCCGGCCCAGATCTTGGAGGAAATACCCCAGGACACTATCCGTTGTCTCATTAGGAGCATGCCCAGCATTGTAAGGCATGCATAAAAGCATATGGGGGCCATACAAACTACTGAGTACTATTTTGAGCTGCTGCAATGAAATTTCAGCAAAATGGACTAGCCTGCTGCATACATTTTTCATTTTGATTTTTGGGGTGTCTTTGAATACAGCCCTCTGTAGGTTGATCATTTTCTTTGCCATCAAACAATGTGACATCTTTTCATTCCTAACACAATAGCAAGTCCATATCCATAAAGGGTATTCAGCAGGATATTTTTCTCCATTGAGATCTGATGTGTTTTCAGTTGCACCAGCTTTTGCACTCTCCAGTTTTAGTAAATCAACCCCACTCTGCGGGTACCTTCACTACAAGTCTTTTCCCAGGAAGACAATAGTACTAAAACCTACCTTTGTTTGTCATTTCAAGTTAATAAATTACTTCACGTTAAAATATCAAAGTTGGAAGGATTTGTCCTGAAGGATAAGAGGGGTTTCTCTAAAGCTAGCAAAGTGCCAAATGACATGCTATTGTTTCTCAATCAGACCACAACTAGCTGTAAAATGAAATTTCTCTAGCTATTCAAAGTCGCTTTATAAGTCCAGAAAGTAATTTGTTCCAGATTCTCACCAGATTTTTAATACTCTGCTGTATGTATGTCCTAAGCCATTTTTATTCATTTAAAAACGTTTTATAAAATAGGTATACATAGGGCTAAGTCAATTAATTTTGTTTAAACAGTAGTATGGTAGAAAATGTTTGTATTTGAACTAAGATTGTAAATTGGTTGTTAAAGAGACAAAAAGAACAAATAAGAGACCAAACCTGTGTATTCATTGGCATTATTTATTAATTTAATTGAGAAAAATATTGTTTAACAAACACATTTAGGCTTCATTCACACTGATCCGACTTGTCAGGCGACTTGCAAGGAACTGCACCCCTTTCTCTTGGATCTATTTGTTACCTTAGCCCCTCATATTCCGGACATAGATTGGCATCTCGATCGGGCTTCACAGTCAAAGAGAAAAAGTGACCGCACTCAGGAACTTAATGAAAACATTGAATCATTTATTCCTCACCAGATGATTTCAGGAACTCTGGGTAAGGCAGGCAACTAGAGGAGTAGTAAAAGCCAGGCCGAGGGTCAAACACCGGTGATCAGTCCAAGAGCAAGGTAAGTAGCAGAACAGGGACGAGCCAGGGTCATACACAGGTGAGCAGGCAGAAAAAGAGTCCTTAGGCAAGTCGGGGTCATACACTGGGAAAACAGGCAGGTAGTAGCAAGATCAAAGTCCGAGAGGCAAGCCGAGGGTCAAACACCAGGAGGAGATCAGATGGTTCAGAAACAAGCCGGGTCACAACAGGAAGTCCAAACAGGAAACAGGAAGCACAAGAACACAGGAGGCTGAGAGATAATCCAGCAATAAGTCTGCTCCTATGGCCACCTTTTATAGGCCAGCAGAGGGCAGTGTCAATTGAGGCTGGAACGACCATTGCTATTACTGGCAATGTTGCTAGTTCTCCTACGGCCATTTCCCTGATGGGCCAGCAGAGGGCTGTGTCGATTGAGCCAGGAACGTCCATGACTTGTACTGGCAGAAATGCCAGTACGGCTGTATCCCTGACAATCACAGGGACATGCAACAGGTTGACAAGTTTCATGATACTGGAGATCGCTCACAGGTCTTTAGCCCCCAAGCCACCATCAGGCACAAATCCTAGAGACATCATTGTCCATTTCCATTATTATGAGAGTAAAGAGGCACTCACTTCAGCAACACGCAACAAATCCCATATTGATTTTAAAAGTGCCAAGATTCAAATTTGTATTGATTTATCACCTATCACCTTGGCAAAACAGGGAGGTCTACACCCTGTTAATACTCATCTACAAAATCAGCAGGTAACCTATCGCTGGGGTTTCCCTTTCTGGTTGTCTGCCTCCAAAGATGGGATACAGTACTCTATGCAGGATCTCCAAGAAAGTGAGGCGTTCATTCAGAAATCTGGGCCTTCCACCCCTCTCTGAAGAAGACCTTCAACTCCCCCCCCCACCAACATCATGACCACTTTCTACCTCGGAAAAATCTGGACCCCTGTTCGACAGAGATCGAAGAAAGCTTCCTCCACTCCTCAACATGCTTCTCATCCCAGACACCCTACCTGACAATTTCATCCTGATTAATGTGCAGTTCTACATTTTACATGAATGACTTGCCTTCATCCGTGTGATGCAGACTCTAGTCTCAAGATTTTATCTCCTTACCCATGGGAATATCACTAATGTGTGCATTACAATAATCTGGTTGTTTTTATCTTGTTTGCTTTATCTCCACAATTTTGCAAGTTCTTGCAAGCCACCTTACTCCTCCCCACTGTCCTAGGCACCGGCCTTGGACTCCTGAGGGTCACGTTCTCCTAAGGTCTCTTAATAATGTTGGTATTTTTTATTATTTATTTTTTTCTTTTTTTGACCTGCTTCTGATTTTGCATCTCATTTCCATTGTTGTGGTTTCCAACTCGTCAAGTGTTTATATACTACTGACTGTTTTTTCTTATACATCATGGACATTAATTGGATAATGTTTGCATTACCTACATGTTTTGAGATATGGCTTTAAGAATCATTTCTTGTAATGTGAAGGGCTTGAACTCATAATAGATGGTCATGGTTAAAGAGACTCATTTTCAAGCAGGGGGTTCCTTTAAATTTGCCTCTAAATATTTCCCTACCACCTTTGTAGCTTCAGATCATTTTGAAAAAGCTGGCGTAGCAATTTTGCCAAATATGCATTAAATCCTCTTTTCTGGATCCTCACGGTTGGTTTGTTCCTCTGAGCTGTGATCACATGAATATGACCTTTACCTTGGTTAACAAATATGCACCCAACTCAGGGCAGATCAGGTTTCTTACAGAAGTTTTTGAGAGAAAGGAATCTTTTTCACACCCCCTTATGATTATAGGTGGGGATTTTTATATTTGCATGTCGCCGACCAAGGATAGACGTTCTCTTTTTCAAACTACCCCCTCCACACATACCCACAGGTTATCCACCTCCTTTCGCAAACTTATTAGACCTCACAACCTTTTTGACTCATGGGGATTAAATATCCTACCAGTAAACACTATGCATTCTACTCCACTTTACACAATCTTTATTCTAGATTAGACCATTTCTTTGTGACAGCACCTCTTTTAACTCACTTAGTAGCTTCGAGAAATCAATCCTATTACTTGGTCTGATTATGCGCCAATAGTTTTAGATCTTACCCTGTCTGTACTGACCACAAAAACTTGTCATTGGCATCCTAATGAATCTCTTTTACGGATTCCCACTATTAAAGATTAACTATATCAAAAATTGTCTGAGTTTTTTTCAACCTAATCAGGGCACAGTATCTGAGACTTACACTCTGTGGGAAGCCCATAAGACTTTTTTTAGGGGTGAATGTATCTCTACTATGTTCACATATAAAACGTGGTGCTAATCTCCAAAGATTAACACTTCTTACCCAACTATACGCAGCAAAGACGCATCTACTCCTTTTTCCCCAGTGTAAAACGTCTACGTGCTGTTGTATCTCTACGCAACCGTATCAAGTCATTGGATATGGGTAAGATCTCAAAATCCTTGCTATGGGCTGGATAGAAGTTTTATGAATATGCTAACAAACTCCATAAAATGATAGTCCGTAGGCTTAAACCTCACCCTTCCCTTTCCGTAACTGACTTCTTACGTCAACCAAACAGCACACCTACCTATTGTCTCCATACCATGTCCAAAGTTTTTGGTGATTTTTATTACAAACTTTATAATTGTCTAAGCTCTTATCCACTTTCTCTGTTTTCACAGAAGACATTTGACTTCCTTCACAGAAGAAATTTGACTTCCTTGAATCCCTAAAACTACCTAAATGATTCTCAGTCAACCGTGTAACGGAACAGCGACCCACAATGTGCTTGTGTGCTTGCGTCAGAATACCGCTTCCTTCAGTCTTGAACATAGATATCAGATATTCTAGCCGACCCCATACAAAACTAGTCGAGAATAGCTTGTAAAAGATCTGGAACATTTATTGAACAAACTCACACTAATATATACCACATACAGGTCAGGTGAGCCTGATTACTTTATCATATGTAAAATAAATTATATACAGGAACATAATTAACCTGAGCTAGCCATTTGGGCAGAAACAATAGGTGAGTTAATTAACAAATAACAATGTGACAGATATGCTTAGCAGAAAACACATAACACCTCAATACAAAGAAGATAGCAGGAGACCACCAAGTAACAGACTGTCCGTCTCTTACATTGAAGAACATGGAACAGAGGCCAATGTGACCAGCTCTTTAAATGAACATGTTCAGAATCAAAAGGACCAGGAATAGTCTTCATATATTTCTTGAGAGATATTGTTGATAAATATTACTGTCCCATTCGAAGTAATCCAAACCATATTCTCAGTGTCCATTAAGTAGCTGTCTATCTTTTCCTAGTCACCCTATGCTCCTAATAGACACAGGATGACTTACAAATAAGAGGGGCTTAGGGAGCTGAGAGAGGGATTTCTCAGCCTTTTACTGCTGAAGAAATAGCAGAGGTTATCCGACACCTGTCAAAGCACAAATCCTTGGGTCCCGATGGTCTACCTTATTCTTATTATAAAACCTTTCTCCCTATTCTTTCACCACATATGTTAAGCCTCTTTACCTCTCTGATGAAAGGCAATGTTCCTCACCCCAAATTATTAAATGCTTTTATCACAGTCATCCCGAAAAAGGGCAAGGACCCATCGATCCCTTTATACGTAATTATCGCCCTATTACACTATTAAATTTATATTTTATTATATTTATATTAATATTTATTTATATTTTTTTATATTTTATTATATTTATATTAAATTTAGATTACAAAATATTTACAAAATCCTTGCAAATAGACTCTCACATTTATTCCCCTCCCTCATCCATAGGGATCAGGCCGGTTTTGTTGCTACTCGGCATGCTGGAGAAAATACAAGACGCACTATTGATCTTATTGATATTTTGTCCAAAACTAAATGTCCTGCCATAGTTCTAATACTAGATGCTAAAAAGCATTTGATCATTTAAATTGGCCCTTTATGTTTGCATTCCTTTCCAACTATGGCTTTTCTGGTCCCTTTATATATGCCTTACAAGCATTATATTCAGACCCCCCACCTCCCAAGTGCAGCTTGCCTCTTACTTGTCGCAACCATTCCCCTTGAGTAATGGCACCAGGCAAGGTTGTCCCCTGTCACCTTTTTATTCTCAGCTTGGAACCTCTTGCTGCTGCTATTCGCTCTCATCCTGATATTCAAGGGGTATCTTTGCAACAATAACAGTATAAAGTATCCCTTTTTGCTGATGACATCTTATTGACCAACAAGCTAACATGTTAATAAGGAGATTTGAAGAGAAAGGCTACAATTCCAATGACCTTATTAACACTAAAGAAAATATCAGGAAGATGGACAGAAAAGAATTACTGAAGGACAAATCTAGAGATCGTAACAATACCGACAATTACAGTTTGGCCTTTATGACAGGTTTCACCAGGCAATATAAACAAGTCGAACACATAATAAAAAAACATTGGCCATTACTTTTAAAAGACGACACACTAAAAAATATCCTACCGCAGAGGCCTAAATTTATTTACACTAAACCAAGCACTTTAAGACTTAAATTAGCGCACAACGTGGTAAATCCCCCTATTAAAACATGTACCTTTTTAGACCAAGTTGGTTATTTTAGCTGTGGGAGATGTGCAATATGTAAGACCTCAAGGCATAGGAAGCGAAAAACTTCTGATTTTAGATCCTTTGCCTATGGTAAACAGTTTACCATAGACAAATTTATCACATGTTCATCTACCCATGTGACATATTTATTGTCATGCCCTTGCGGGCTACAATATGTGGGTAGAACAACGAGGGAACTTAAAGTCAGATTACGAGAACACGTGACCAACATTAAAAAGGGATTCCGACACCACAGCGTATCCAACCATTTTAGGTTGGCCCACAATAAAGACCCAAGAGGGCTGGCCTTTTGTGCCATAGATAGGGTTGAACCACATTGGCGAGGTGGTAATCTAAAGAGAGCAATCTCTAAAAATGAAACACAGTGGATCCACCGCCTCGGTACTCTGCAGCCCCGGGGTCTTAATATAGATTTAGATCTAAATAGTTTTTTGTCTAATTGGTGACACCCCTTTCTTTTCTTCCTTTTTCCCTTTCTTTTTCCTGTAATCCGACTGAAAAATATTTTTATTTATAATTCATTTTTTATTATTTATTATTTTTTATTTTTTTATTTTTATTTTTTATTTTTTATTTTTATTTTTATTTTTATTTTTTATTTTTATTTTATTTTATTATTTTTTAATTTTATTTTTATTTTTATTTTCTTATTTTTTATTTTATTTTTTTTTTATTTTATTTTATTTTATTTTTATTTTATTTTTATTATATTTTTTTATTTAATTATGTTAATATTTTTTATTATTTTATATATATTTTTTATATTTTAATTTTTTTTATATTTTTTTATATTTTATTTTTTATTTTTTATTGTAGTTATTTTTTATTATTTAATTATTATTTATTAGTATTCTCTTTATAATAAAAATTAATAATTTTTCTCTTAATGACCACTTTATATTTATAGGATATAATAATTTTTAACTATTTTTAAAGATTTTTATAAATAATACATTCTGAGGAATATTTGATGTTTTAAAATCAATTGCTCATGTTAAAGATGAATTGCAATGGAGAAATACTATAGACTAATGATATAAAACATACTATAAATTAGGTAATCTAGTGATATTAATATCCCATTGCTATTTATCATAAGATAATGTTAATTGTATAATATGTTTTTAAATAAATTTAATGTATATGTTAGTTACTGAATCGGTAACAGGAAATGAGGTGGTGGCATAAATGATCGCTTTATGGGTCTGATGGCATAAATAAAATAATATTATAGACATATATCTTTGCGGAATAGAAAATTGTCCACGGACGTAATGGCCAGTTTAGCCCTGTGGGGACACGCTTGGGATAAACATGGGCAGGAAGTAAACACTGAATTTGTTCCACCCCCCTTTCTGGCCGATTGGCTACAAGCGGAGCATGATAAGTATAAATGCGAGCCGCTTTACCGGAAGTGATGTCTTTGATAACGCCCACAAGGCGGGCGAAACGCGTCGACGCACTTCCGGGCAGTGGTACGCTACAGCGTCATTTCCTGTTAACCACCGTGAACCGCACGCCGGCAGCGGACACGGAAGAGAAGGACATCGCTGTTTTTACCGATTAATGCCTAACTATACCTTACTTTTGTGAGTACCATTACTTTTTTAAACTTATAATAAATATATTACGGGCTTCACGATGTTTGGCTTCTTTCCTTCTTTCTGATCACATCATTTGGGAGAGAGTGGAGAGGAGCTAATAAGGAGCCCATAGTAAAGGATTGCAGCCATCCATCCATCCGGACAAGGGAAACCTTTAATCTCCGTATGGCTGCCCCGACTTTCTAAGCGGAAGATTATATATGTTTAAGGCTCATTTACATCCCAAATTTGGTGAGTGCATCCCCACAGGGGGACTTTCTTTGAAGAGCACTTGGGCACTTTATTTGGACTTTGAGCACTTTTTTGCACCATAAACTTCTTTGGAAGAATATAAATTTGGACTGCACCTTAAACACATTTTGCACTTTATTTAAAATTTATGGACACTGGATTATATATTTTTTTGTTGCACTTTATGAATTTTCTGATTTGTGCATACATTTAACCATATTCGTTGTAGTAATTTATGCATTCATGATTTTATAATTGAATTATATGCACTTAATTTTTAGTACAATTTTCATCACATCATACCTTATTTTTTACCATTCAGCACTTATTTATAGATTTTACCTGCTAGCGCTGCCTATTTGTCTTTTAATCTTATTGACATTGACCCATTCCCTCACAATCCTATCGTTCTTACATAACACTTTATCAACTTTTGGCTCTCTATCAGGCTTCAAGATCAATCCCACTAAGACAGAAGCCCTCCCTAATAATATCCCCCGACTCACCACCTCTCCAGCAAAATATCAACTATCATTGGTACTCTCATGCACTTAAGTACTTAGGTGTACATCTGACTCCCTATTACTCTACCCTTTATCAGGCAAACTTCCCTCCCTTATTCATAGAAATGAATCACCTGTTGAAGCACTAGACTGCCCTCCCTCTCTCCCTTTTAGGAAGAATTAACATTCTCAAAATGTTTATACTCCCGAAGCTGTTGTACTCTTCCAATTTTGATTCCTCTATCCCAATGGAAATAAATTCAAATAGGCTTTCTTGCTTTTATATGGAACAATGCTTTCCATCAGATATCAGGATCGGTAGTCCAGGCTCTGCGAACCAGAGAGGGTTTTGGGGCTCCAGATCTATTGAAATATTACTATGCCACCCATTTGCGGGCTGTCATTTCTTGAACATCTAGATATGCTCCAAATAGGTGGCCTAAAATTGAAATGGGGATTACGTCTCCTGTACATCCATGTTCTCTGTTATGGCCATCCTCTGATAAACACATACTTCCACTGAGAAGCCTATGTTTAGCCCCGATATTATTCAACCTGATGATCTGAAAGCATTGTTCTGGAAAGTACTCTTTCTGGAAAGTACCAGAAGCCTATGTTTAGCCCCGATATTATTCAACCTGATGATCTGGAAGCATTGTTCTGGAAAGTACTCTTTCTGGAAAGTAACAGAAGCCTATGTTTAGCCCCGATATTATTCAACCTGATGATCTGGAAGTGTTGTTCTGGAAAGTACCTCTCTTCTCCCTGCCCTCCACTTTTGAATGTGTTATTTAATCCAGATATTCCTGATGGCTTATCCTACAGCCGTATGCTCCCATGGATTCAGGCAGGGGTTTTCCATCTCTGTCATTTTGTCCATCCATTGAACCAAACATTTTTGTAATTTGCAGATATCCAAACTAAGCATCATATTAAAAAATCACTTTTTTACTCATACTTTCAGATTTTCCTCTCCAAATCCCTTACTTTATACTTAGACAAACCAACCAGTTTTGAATTATTATGTGCCAGGGGTCCATACAAGCCTCATTTAATATCTTCCATCTATAAAATTCTCCATGAGGCTACCTCCTTAACTGAAT
Organism: Pelophylax lessonae; assembly: GCF_965119305.1. Taxonomy (NCBI): domain Eukaryota; kingdom Metazoa; phylum Chordata; class Amphibia; order Anura; family Ranidae; genus Pelophylax; species Pelophylax lessonae. Next base: position 259,616,674 of record NC_138771.1, on the reverse strand, counting down.
ACACTCATTCTTACATGAGCAAGTGGTCCCATTTTCTTCAACAGTTTATCTCGCTAGCAAATTGGGGAAAAATCTGGGACTCCGCTTTTGGGGTATCACGCTGTGTGGCACAGAGAGAAACTGCTTTCAAAATTCTCCTTTTCTGGTATAGGACCCCAGACATTTTACATGCTTGTAACCCAGAGATGTCCCGGAGCTGCTGGAGATGTGGCACTGATGTTGGCACTCTCTATTACATTTTTTCGGACTGTCCCAGCATTAAGCCTTTTTGGGTCTGTGTCCAAAATACCTTGCACAGTCTCTTAAATATTTCTATTCTCTTAAATCCTATACATTATCTATTGGGTCTCTCTTTCTGGGCACCTCCAAGCCTTCCAGGAAATTGATGGCATTTGTATTATTAGCAGCTAAACGTGCCATTCCACGATGTTGGCTGTCTACCTCCCCCCAACATGTTCTCAATTGGTATCCACTATAGCAGACATACGCAGAATGGAACATTTAACTGCATAAACCAATAAATCATTGTCTAGGTTTAATAAGATTTGGCAGGTTTGGGATAAATCTACTTACTGTCCTGAAGCAGCTTTCTCGGAAACTTAGGTAGACATATTTTCTATTAGCTGAATCCAATTTTATATATTTACTCCTTTTCTATCCAGTGCTCCATGGTGTTTTCTTTATTCCTCTATCCCCTTTTAGTTCCCCTTCTTTTTTTATGTTTTCTTTTAATATTTGCAATAATTTACTAATACTTTCATAGACATCTATGCTGTTCTACTATATATTATGTTTTAGCTGATTCTTATATTTGAGTCCTGTAAGGTTTTGAATAACAAAATCAATAAAAATACAATAAAAAGAAAAAAAAAAAAGATTTAACATATATTTCCACTTTTGCAGCCGCATTGGAATAACACCTATGTAATATTTGTTACATGTTCTCATTCACATAGCATAACTTAAAGCGGAGTTCCGGCCACAACATTTTTTTTTCAATAAAAATACCCCCGGGACAGTCAGGGCTAGTACATTCCACAATGGATAGCCTCTGCACTGTCCAGGGTCGCACTTACCTTTTAGAGAAAATACTTACCTTGAAAATTTCTTCTCCAGCGCTGCCATCTCGGATGTGGGCAGCTGAAGCCAGCGTGTCCTCTTCTGCGTCCTCTTCTCCCATAATACGCCTGCACCAGCCCCGCTCGTAACTTCCGGTGCGGGTGCGTCATCCCTCCACAGCTTCTGGGCATGCCCAGAAGCTGTTTAGCAGGGAATGAGGCGCCGCACCGGAAGTGACGAGCGGGGTCGGTGCAGGCGCATTGATTCCTGGGAGCGATGACATTCAGCTCCCAGGAATCAATGCAAAGAGGAAGTGATGGTGCGAGCCGCGGCCGCAGAGGGAGGAAGTGGAAGAAAGGTGAGTATATTTTTCTTCAATAGCAAGGTAAGTAAACAAAAAAAAAATCGTAACTATCCATTTCTTTTTCAGGTGACAAAAAGCAAGCGGATGGCCCAAAATCGATTATGTCGATTTTGTGGCCGGAACTCCGCTTAAAAACAATATTTGAAAACTGCTGCTTGCATTCTAATTGCTCTTTTTAAAAAAATCCAAAACTTAAGCTTTCCTCTAATATGCAATGTTAATGAGGGGGTTGAGGAGTTTGTTTTTATCATAATTAACTCTGTATGTAAACTAGATTTGAGCACTAACAAAGGGTTAAAGCTCTAGAAGCTGCGTTGTATGTTAACGAAGGGAAACTCAGTGTTTATTCAGTCTTTGTCTGGGGACAGACTCACTTTGAATTTGAATAGTTTGCCCAAAGGCCTGCTGCAAAGAAACATCTTAGACCGGCCATAGACAGTTTGAATCTCAGCCGCTTCTGCAGGAGTTGATCGATTAACATAGGTACATCTAGCCTGCTGGATTTACTTGCAATTATCGCTAGTGGCTGCTATAGCCATTAGCAATAATCACAGTCTTTTCCAGGGGTGAATGGCTGCCCCCCCCCACCCCTGCTGGGAGCAGAAAATAGCTTGACAGGAGGAACTCCCATGTCAGCACTGTTTGTGTTGGCCGGAGAATAGTGCAAATTTGCACTGTCTATGGCAGTGGTCCTCAACTCCGGTCCTCGAGGCCCACTAACAGGCCAAATTTTAAGTATTACCTTGGGGAGATGCAGACTAGAATACTGCAATCACTGAGCAGCAAATGAAATCACCTGTGATGTAATTTAGTTATCTTGCAAACCTGGCCTGTTAGTGGGCCCCTAGGACCGGAGTTGAGGATCACTGATCTATGGCATGCAGAAAAGGTAACAAAATATATTTTTAAATAATTTTTATGTATGCTGTGTGCATAGGAACACATTACAAACATATATTGAGGTTTTATCAAATTTGACGGAAGTGAAAATATACTTTAAATGTGACCAAGAAAAGGTTCGTATTCACTGTCACCGCAAAATACATTAATACAAGAATAAGGTTATAGTGACAAAAAAAATAAATACTTTCAAATATTGTGAATTCTGCAACTGCTAAAGTTAAGCTAAAAGCATTTTGACATTTCAGATATATGTTTTAAAAAGCAGGCATTATAGACATTATAGGCATTTTAGGTTTGTTTTGATTCAAGGCCATTTTATCTAATATGTCTTTAAAATGTTAGGTGCAAAAAAACATTATTAGTGTAATAGATAAGTTGATCATTACATTAGCTATAGAAAAATAAAAACTATAGAAAAAATGATACATATAGGCAAAAATAAGGGATTGTGCAGCAAATGTGCTTCTGCCAATGTATGAAAAAAGCACAACATAAACCTTTATACATATGACCCTCTGTAATTACTGTAACACAAAGCATGATGTGCTTGTTATTCTACCACTTGATATACTGCGGCAGGCTGGCTCCGCGAACTGCCGTACCTGTACAGTTGTTCGAGAGAGCGCTCCTGGGGGGCGCACCCGCCCCCATTAGGCAGGGGGAAGCCAATCCTAGGGGCCACAATTGCCACCGGGCACCAGCGATCGCTCCCTGTGAAGGGAGAACAATGGTCTGCTGTTCTAAACACAGCAGACCGTTGTTCTCTATGGAATGAACGCCTGTGATCCTCCTATTTAGGATCACAGGTCTCTGTGTTGATTCCACATGTTCCTCCCCCATACAGTTAGAAACCCCCCCCCCACTAGGCTCACACTTAACCCTTTGATTGCCCCCTGGGTTAACCCCTTCCCTGCCAGTGTCATTAGTACAGTACCAGTGCATAGTTTTAGCACTGATTACTGTAGTAATGTCACTGGTCCCCCCCAAAAGTGTCAAAAATGTCAGTAAGGGGTCCGATCTGTTCGCCACAATGTCGCAGTCCCGCTAAAAATTGCACATCGCCGCCATTACTTGTAAAGAAAAAATAAAAATTACATAAATCTTTCCCCTAGTTTAGAGACGTGATAACTTTTAGCGCAAACCAATCAAAATACACTTATCGGGATTTTTTTTACCAAAAATATGTAGCAGAATACAAATTGGCCTAAAAAGATGAAATAAATTAGATTTTTAATTGTTTTTGGGAATGTTATATAGCAGAAAGTGAAAAATATTTTTTTTTCTCAGAATTGTCGCTCTTTTTCTGTTTATAGTGCAATAAATGAAGATTGCACAGGTGATCAAATACCACCAAAAGAAAACTCTATTTGTGGGAAAAAATAACATCAATTTTATTAGGGTACAGCGTCACACGACCGTGCAATTGTCAGTTAAGGTTGCGCAGTGCCAAATCGCAAAAAATGGCCTAGTCGGGGGCAAATCCTTCCGGTCCCTAAGTGGTTACGGGACAGCACAGTGGCTGACTGGCATTTCATATCTACCAGGGTTCCCTCTGCATAGGATTTGTGTGTTCCAGTGTTTGCATTGATTTCATTAGGCTGCTTCTGTCTATTAAAGCAGCCCTCACCAAAACTGGTACCTGTGTGCATGAGTGTATGACTGCAATTAAGATATTACACTGTAGGCTTGGAGCAAAGACTAGAGTGAATAGTCTATGAGCATTGTAAAGTTCAGCAACATTTGCTATTGGTATAGATATAAATAAAGTAAATAAATTAATTCAGAAAGTATGTACACTTCTCATTTTTTATTAATGACTTTACTATCTAATCAATTACACTAAGCCCACAAGAAATTAATTAAACTACAAAGTAAATGTAGATGGAAATACAATGCTGTAACGAATCCAGTATATAGAGGTGACCTTTAAGTCACTATTTTCCATAATCATTTATTGTTCTTTTTAGAAAATAGGTGAACTAAAATGGAATAAAAGGTAACCTTCCTGTGCTATAATTAGTAGTCCCAAATATAGCAGATCCCATGCAAATATTATTAGATATCAGTTTTTTAAATATGCCTGCAGGTAAGATAATTGCTAAGTAAAATATCTGGTCTTGATTCAAAGGTTAAGAAAATAAAAAATAAAATATGATATGTTCAATAAAACAGTTTATTTGCATTCAAAGGTATAAGCAGTAATAGCAATGATGAGATTATATTAATTTGCACACAAAATACATCACTTCATTAAAAATTAGTTAAGGAAATGGTCCCTTCCAAATGCCATGTTATGGATTGATGTACCTCCTTAGACCCTGTCTTTCCAGGCAGTATGGTCAACTGCTAACTTGGCACCACCCACAGGCAACTTTACTCTGCAAAAAGACACAATCCAATTTTAATGTAGATATCTGTAGTACAAAGGATGTTTTCTCCAGTATTTTGACGTGTAAGAAGACAATGACTTTCCTAAGCCCTGTACTAACACTGACTGAGAGAACAGGGATGATACAGGGAAGGTCTAGCTGGGACTAAACAGACTAGCAATAAACAGTAAACATTAAACAGTGCTCCAGGGTCCCCCTAGCCCCTCTCCCCCATTTTAACCTGAGCGAGATCCTGGTCCAGTGATGTGCGACTCTCTCCTCTCTCTCTTTCCTCACTGGGCAGATTGTTAGCAGGAATAGCTATTGTTTACCACTGCGGTCAATCAAATGCTGTAATGAGGGAACAGGGGGTGAGACTGGGCCACCTGGTCTGTGTCTATAGATGCAGACACGGCAGCTCGGGATGTGCCCCATAGAAAGTGGCTTTCTATGGGGGCACTCACTGAGAGGAGTTCCGGCGGTGGACCCTAGAAGAGAAGAAATGAGGCTGCTCTATGCCCATTATATAGGGCAGATAAGTATACCACGTTCATTATTTTAATTAAAAAACCTGAAACTTTAATGACTTTGTCCTCAGTGGCTCACCAGTATTTTTTAGCTTTTTAGGGCCTTGTGTAATTTCTTATTCCTTCTACTTTTTGCACTGACACAGCTTGCAAGTCCTGAAGGAGATGGAGTACCAATTACTAAAAATAAAAGGTTTTAGCAGAAATAATGTTTTTGCAATTTTTTGGGTACTGCCCACCAAACATAAGATTGTGGATATGCCATGGCCATGTCGTGCCATGGCATATGTACATCCCCTTCAGCTTCCTTTGCAGTTTAAGGAGAATTGCTTTGGAGCTAAGAGTAGAGTATAATGTCAGGCACTCTGAGCTCCAAAGCAAGAAGTTTGGATGGATGGATGCCACTAATATTTTTTCAAGTTCCATTCAGTCATTATAGACACAAAATGTGGTCCAAAATGGTAAGCATCTTAAGTGAGTTACATAATAGTATTTTGTTACATCTAGATCCCCCAAGCCCCCTTGGGATTTAAGAGTACAGAGTCATCTGGAGAGTCTATGGCGCTTACAGTTCCAAATTAAATTAAGTAGAGCTGTCTGGAATTTTTTGGGATCTGTCGATAGGAGTCCTTACAGGGAGAGTTTCAAACAAATAAAAAGGTTTGAGGGTAATATTGATCTTAATTGTTGCAATCCATCCCAGTAGGAATATATATTGAGATTCCAATTTATGCAGTAGAGTTGTTATGTTCTATTTTTTTAGACTGATATGTGGGTGTAATGTGATATCAAATAAAATATGATTTGCAGCTGTAGTTGAAATGAGCATGTAGCTGAGTTTAGATATTAATGGGAAGTGTTTTGATTTTAGTGATTTGTATATTGCCAATGCGCCATACTCCTTCAACACTCCTAAAGCATTACAAGAATGTCATCTACATATAAAGAGATAGTAAATTCCCTATTCTGTATGTTAATTTCATAAATGTTGAGATGGCAACAGATGGTAAAAGCCAGGGGTTCTATGCAAAGTGTGAATAGCAATGGGGATAAAGGGCAGATGAAGCAGTTCTATCAAACAGCTCTGAAGAAAAAGCCTTGTTCTCAGAGAAAGGCCCACAAGGTTGAAAGGGGAATCTTATTTATTGTGTTGGGCTTTGTGTCCCAAGCCTTTTGTGAAAGTGTAGAGTCTCCCAGGGTGCGGGATCTTGTTAAAATACAAAGAGGGGATCTCAGCCCAGGTTTCCTAGGCAGCGTAGGTTAAGATCTTTAAAAAATTGTTGCAGGTCTTCCAGAAAACAAGGATGGTAGACCATCTACTTTAGCCATTAGGTTGAGTGACCCCTATCTGTAAGAAATGGAGTTGTCAACTGTCAAGTAACTGTGTGAAAAGTGGTTGAAGAGTACATCTTTGCTGGAGGGTAACCCAGGATAAATCCGTTCTGCACCATCATACTCTATCGATCTGTTATTTATAGCAACATACATTATCTCCCCTTCAGTAAGTAGTCATGCACTGTACAAATAACATTTCTTGGTCTGCATGGGCAACAAGTGGAGCGTAAAACACTGTGCACTCAATGCAATTTGATTGGTTCTGCCAAGGATGACCTAAAATTATGTTGAGAACTGTTTGTAGGATCGGCTTAATGTCTTCACTCTGGGAGGCCTAAGGCAATTTCTAGAAAGCCTAATAATGTCCTCTGTTGTTTAGGTCCTCCAAGTGCCTCTTAAATTCTCTAAAAGTAGATGCCTGATCCACAAGCTGGGCTTGTAGTCTAGAGACCAATTCTTTGATCATCTGTAGCTCCTCATTCAAAATATTGATTCTGTCAGTTGGAGTGTTGGAGGTCAGAACAATGTACCATGATCTTTGCTCTGCATGCCTCTTTGACCTCCAAGTTTCTTAAGTGGGTATACTTTTAACATTCAACAGTCTTGCCAGGAGACATATTGTGTAATGTCAGTGTAATTTTGATTATGAATCAGGGGCTGTAGCTGGACGTATAGTGAGTCAGTGTGTAGGAGTTGCATAAGCAGTGCCTAATGAAGCCTGAGAAGAGGGGTATGGGGAGGCAGTAACCCCTACAGATCACCCACATTGGGGAGTGTTCAGGGCAGGTCTATAGCCTTGTTTGTCATTAAAGCAAGAAGTCCAATGTGGCGTACTCAATGTGCCCTGAAGATCTGCCAATGGTTCTGGGGCTGAGGATCTCATCCAGTCTGAAGATCTTGTAAAAGGTAACTGATGCTAAAAAACATCAACCACCCGCCCGGCGCTAAAATATATATATATAAATCAGTGTAAGGTATAAAGAAATAAATATATCTACTCAAATCATGAATAAATAGTAAATAAAATCATGTAAAACATGTCACTCTGTGCATCCTTTTAATGCACTAGCTGCCACTGTAAACGTAAAACTTGCGAAATCAAATGTATAATAATAGCCCAATCTGTGCGTCTCAGTTCGTTATATCATACATTCAGCGGCGCTTCAGCACACACAATGTATGTGTGCAAGTATATTAGTCAGTTTCTGCAGTGCTTCAGAGCCTGCAATTGCAAACTAGTCCCAACTTCACAGGATGTGCAGTCACAGCCAGCAAAAAGATTTCTCCTCTGATGTTCAGCACCAGTGATTGTACACACAGTATCACTAATCCTTCACCACACCAACTGTGCACCCCTATGAAGTGGCCACTCACCGAATTGCCCTTGAAATATCGCCTTTATGCATAAGCTGCATGAGCCCTTGCTTCTAGTCGGTCTGTTGTCTCTTAGGCACGTCCAGATCCTATCCGTCCACCAGGGGTCACTATCAGGCTGTATATCTCCTCAGTGCAATTTGTAAGCAAACGACATGAAGCAAGAGAGTAGTGTAATACTGTTTCGACTTTATTAATTAAATAAAACTTCCCTCCCCTTCAGCGTATATGCTTACATTTCAATCACCCTTTGCACGCATATCATAAACACAGAGGCTTTGAAAGGTACCGCCGCTCGCCGACCGCGAGCTAGTCCCTGCTGTGGATTACAGCGCTCCTGCGGCTAACAGGCGAGATCCAGAACAACAGCGGTATCCTCCCTTCGTCTCCTCAGCAGCAGCGTACGTGCATCCTGACCGGTTTCGTCTGGTAGACTTCAACAGAGGACTCAAGTCAACTCAGTCAGTAGTGTGAGCAGTCTTGGCAACATTAATGCTGGTAACAGAATATATAATTGTGTTTATTCTTGTCCAATACCATTTGATTTTAGGGCAGGTCTACCAGTCATAGAACATTGTGCCTGTTTTTCCGCATGTCTTTGGGGTTATTTTTAGAGTTGAGCGAACACCTGGATGTCCGGGTTCGGCCGAACTTGAAAAAAACGTCCGGGTTTTTGACCCGGACTTAACCCGACCTTTACTCCGATCCCGAACCCCATTGAAGTCAATGGAGACCCGAACTTTTGAGCACTAAAATGGCTCTAAAACAAACATGGAAAGGGCTAGAGGGCTGCAAATGGCAGCATCTTCTTAAGAGCATGGCAAGTGCTCTGCAAACAAATGTGGATAGGGAAATAACTTAAAATAACATAAAAAACAGAAAAATAAAAAAAAAATCATCTTGAATGATGTAGGAGGAGGACGAGGCCCATATGGAGTAGGAGGTTGAGGTGGTGGAAGCGGCGGCGGCGGTGGAGGAGGAGGACGAGGCCCATATGGAGTAGGAGGTTGAGGTGGCGGTGGATGTGGCGGTGTAGGTGGAAGCGGCGGTGGAGGAGGACGAGGTAGCCAACACTGGTTTTTGTTTTTAATTTTATTTCTTTTTAAATTAGGGTACACCCCAAAAGAGTGAGAAAGATCAAAAATACAACAATGGCTGGGTAAGGCCGGTATACATGTCTATTCTGCACAAGGTACGGACAAGTCCTGCAGGATCAATGCCTGGTTCATTTTAATGAACGTGAGCTTGTCCACATTGGCTCTGGACAGGCGGCTGCGCTTGTCTGTGATAACGCCCCCAGTCGTGCTAAATACTTGTTCAGGTAATACACTGGCTGCAGGGCAGGCCAGCACCTCCAAGGCGTCAAGGGCAAGCTCAGGACATGTGCCCAATTTGGAGACCCAGAAGTTGAAGGGGGCAGACCCATCATTCAGTACGTGTATAGTACGTAAGGAATGGTAAGGAACTTTACATGGTATATGGTAAGGAATGGTGATGGCGACGGGGGAGCTTTTTTCCCTCTTCTGTGTTGAGTCTGGCCTTGGAAAAGGTATGTGTCCCTGGTCGTGAGCTGGGCTCTCCCAAAGCTGTCTAAGTTCTGAGGCCTTCTGGTAGGGACGGGGCTGCACTGGTCTTGCCAGGGACCAGAAAAGCCTGTGGTGTATGTGCCCCTGGAGTGGCAGTCCAGGGGTGCCATAATTCACGGTGGATGGCAACACTATGAGTATGGCACCAAGAACACTGCACTTCCTACACACATTTTTCACACCTGCCTCTAGGGCCGAGCCTTTTGGTCAGGAGTCAGGACCAGAGGAATTTTTTATTCCTGGCCGAAGGTTCTGCCATAGTATTGCAACGTGGCACTAACCTTGCACTTCTCCACTATCCCTTTCCCCACTTTTATGTGTTGTGTGTCTCACATTTTGTGTTTTTTATTGTGGCGGTACACTTTATTTTGCACAGTGTGATTAGTAGGGTGTAGGTCCTTGGGCCTGTCCCTGAAAGTCTTGGGAGGGGGTGGATATGGCCTTTTGGCTTGGTTCGCCCTCTCTCATGGGGTCTCTCTTTGGGAGAGCCCCACCTAGTACTTGGGGTGGTCTGTTTCAGCAGACCTCCTAAAGAACGGGGCTGCCTGGTTTCGGCCAGGTTAGCCAGTGTAAGTACCCCAGTCCCTGTTAGGAGCCTTGCGCTCTGGGGGATCAGAGTCAAGGACCATGTGTACACCCTGTGCACTTTTTGTGTTTCACTTTTTTGGTATGCACTTTTTTATGCACCCACCGGGTGTTCACACACCACGGGCTTAAAAAAAAAAACAGTTGGTTGTCCTGGTTGTTGTGGCGTGCCGACAAAGCTTTTCCACATTTCATACATGCTAACCCTGCCTTATGAGGTGCTGGCGGTGCCCTGGCTGCGTTGGCGACCTCCTCCTCCTACTCTGCCTTTGCCTTGTGCTTCCACTGTGCCCCCGCTGTCAGGTGGGAATGCCACCAGCATTGCTTCTCGACCTTTTGGCTAAGATCAAGTGTAGTATCTGTTGTTATCAGTTATCTGGGTGTCACCCTGCTGTGAACATGGTTCCTCCTCCTCCATCTCCTCCTCATCCTCCACCTCGTCATCCTCCAGAACTGTGCCCTTGCTGGATAATTGTGTACCTGGCATTTGTGGGCGCAGGAACCCACCCTCTGAGCCACTTGTGAATGACTGCCCTGAAAACCTTGGAAATGATCACTGCTCTGGATGCGGAGGCAGTAGAGGATGAGGATGAGGAAGCGGAGTAGGAAGAGTCAGCAACAGGAGGCAAACTGAAGCGCCCTGCAATCCTCGGTGGTGGAAGGAGATGCACCAAACAAATTTAAAGGGTGTATCTCGCAGTAACATAATCAGCAAATGCTGCAAAATTATTAATTTTCCCCTAAATGGGTGTTTATTGAATAGCAGAATAGAACAACAGTATCCAAAGGGTGTATCTCACACGTACAGATACAGACTAAGCTGCAATTTAATATCTTTCTGTCCCCTAAATGGGTGTTTATTGAATAGCAGAATAGAACAACAGTATCCAAAGGGTGTATCGAACACGTACAGATATAGACTAAGCCGCCATTTAATATCTTTCTGTCCCCTAAATGGGTGTTTATTGAATAGCAGAATAGAACAACAGTATCCAAAGGGTGTATCGAACACGTACAGATACAGACTAAGCCGCAATTTAATATCTTTCTGTCCCCTAAAAGGGTGTTTATTGAATAGCAGAATAGAACAACAGTATCCAAAGGGTGTATCTCACCTGTACAGATACAGACTAAGCTGCAATTTAATATCTTTCGGTCCCCTAAATGGGTGTTTATTGAATAGCAGAATAGAACAACAGTATCCAAAGGGTGTATCTCACAGTAACATATGCAGACTAGGCCGCAATTTAATATTTTTTCCCTAAATGGGTGTTTATTGAATAGCGGAATAGAACAACAGTATACAATGGGTGTATCTCACACGTACAGATACAGACTAGGCCGCAATTTATTATTTTTTCCCTAAATGGGTGTTTATTGAATAGCGGAATATAACAACAATATCCAACGGGTGTATCTCACAGTAACATATGCAGACTAGGCCGCAATTAACTTTTTATCCCCTAAATGGGTTTTTATTACAAAGTGGAATACAACAGTATGCAATGGGTGTATCTCACTGTACCATATGCAGACTAGGCCGCAATTAACTTTTTTTCCCCCTAAATGGGTTTTTATTGCAAAGCGGAATACAACAGTATGCAATGGGTGTATCTCACTGTACCATATGCAGACTAGGCCGCAATTAAATTTTTTTATCCCCTAAATGGGTTTTTATTGCAAAGCGGAATACAACAACAGTATGCAATGGGTGTATCGCACTGTAAGGTGTGAATTAAAATCTGAAAAATAATTGTCCCCTTAATTGGTGCTTGTTGAATAGCAGATTTGAAATGCAGTGTAAGTCACAGTAAATTATGATGGAAAAAAGTTTTTTTCTTTTTTAAATGCAGATTAAGCAGACACATATGCACTCAGCTTGCATGAAATGGCCGCTACACACCGCACGCCTAACAGGTTGGATACTGTTGTTGTTCTATTCCACTATTGAATAAAAAAAAAACATTTGAATGAAAAACTGAAAAATAATTTTTTTGCCCTAAATACTGAAAAATAATTATTTTCCCCTTACATTGGTGCTTTTTGAAGAGCAGGTTAGAAAAGCAGTGTCTGTCTAAACAATGTATGTCAAAGTAAAATATGAAGGAAAAAGGTTTTTTCTTTTTTTCCATTGAATTTTTATTGAACATTTTACAAAGTACAACTGTACAGTACAAACAGATATAGAATGAAAAGTAAGAGGGGGAGGGGAGGCAGAGGGGCAGGAGACGCATGAAGAACAGAGAAGGAAGGAGAGGAGTAGAATAGAGAGAGAGAGAAGGGGGAGGGGAAGGGGGAGGGGGAGGGAGGAAAGGACAAGATAAGGGGGAGGAGGAGGAAGGAGGGGAGAGGGGAAGGAGGGATGAGGGAAGGAGAGGGAGGAGGAGTAGGAGGGGGAAGGGGAGAGGAGAAATAGGAGGGGAAGAGGGGGAGGGGAGGAGGAGTAGAGGGAAGGGGGAAAGGGGAGGAGGGAGAAGGATGTGTAGAGGAGGGGGAGGAATAGGAGGAGGGAGGGTAGCTGGGGGAAGAGAAATAGATGGATAGCACGAGGACCATGTTACCCGGCTGGGGGGTGAGCATTATTATACAACATTCACATGTCTCGATACGGCTTAAGTGTCAAACAACTACTGCTGAATCAGTTAGGAAGTAGAAAGTGAAGAAGAAGAGAGTAAGACGGTGGGGGGGGGGGGAAGATGGGAAGGGAAGGGGAGGTCAGCTCAGAGGAAGCCATAAATGCACAATTTAATTGTTAGATAGCCATGCACACAATAACAACCATTGTTTTTCAAACTCTTGTCCTCTACCCGCTTTACGTGCCAGGACACCCTTGTATGCTTGGTTAGTCTTAACCAGATCTAGGACTGCAGACACCCCAGGTGTCTCGTCTGCCTTCCACTGTCGGGTTATTAAGTTTCTCGCAGCCAGAGGAATGTGTGTGACCACAGGCCAGCAATCCCTAGGGAAGCGGTCTATGCCCACATTCAAAATCGCCAGTGCGGGAGAGGTGCGGGTAAGAACGCCTGTGATGTCTGAGATAATAGAGAATGGTTTATTCCAGAAGCTAGTCAAGTTTTTGCAAGACCAAAACACAGGTTTGAGATGGGCCACCTCTCCGCATCCCCTCCAGCACAGAGGCGAGTAGTTTGGCATAAATTTAGAGAGGCGATAAGAGGTAAGGTACCAGTGCAGGTTTATTTTTTGGGAAAGTTCCCAGTGATTCGTGCAGGAGGGAGAAATTCTGATGGAGCGGAGGGCAATACGCCACTGTTCATCAGTAAATGTCTCCTCCAAGTCCACTTCCCACTTCTCCAGAGGGGGGGTTTTGCAGAACACGAGCTTTTGCTGTAAACAGTTATAAAAAAGAGAGGTACCCCTGGTTGAACGTGGGGTGCCTAGTAGATACATCCAACCAGACGAGGGTGTGGAGGGGATGGTAGTGTGCGGAACAGATGGGCAATCCGCATATACAAATAATACTCATGTTGGGGGAGCCCAAACTCCTTTTGCAACCGGGAGAATGGTTTAAGGGATTCCTTAAGCAAAAGGTCGTCTACTGTGCACAAACCCCTCGCAGTCCAGCTCCGAAGAGAAGCATGGGGTAACACCAGTTCCAGGACATGAAGTGGGATGGGTACTCTTACCAATAGTGGAGGTTTGAGTGCAAGAGAGGCAAACTCCCTGCACGCTAGGAGGGAAGCTTGGACTGACAGTGGCAGGCCCAGTAAGGGAAGGGGGCTCCACCTATCAGCCAGGAGCACCGACCGCAGGGACGAAGGAGCACAAAGTTCAGCCTCCATGGCACTCCAGGTGGTCATGTGTGCAGGGGACACCCATGAACGCAACTGGGCCAGTTGTGAGGCCAGCAGGTAATCTCTAATATCTACCATGCCCATTCCCCCTGCGGACCAGTGCTTGATCAGGAGATTATGAGTGCTCCTGGGCCGTTTGCCTCTCCACACCAGACCTTTGAGGGCAGTTTAAAGCTGTAAAATATATCTACGCGGGATGGGAATTAGTAGCGTTCTAAATATGTAAAGAATATGGGGGGCAAGAGGAGCATTTTGAATGAGGCAAGGCGGCCCGACCAGGTAAGTTCAGTTTTGGATATACGCAGATTTTCAGTTGACATTTTAGTGATCAAGGGGGGCGGGTTAGCATCTCCCAATTGGGAAACCTTGGAGGTCAAGTGAATACCCAGATAGGGGATACTATGCGTTTTCCACGTGTAGGGATATGTCATACGCAATGTATGGCTTAAAGTTGGGGGGACGGCCATCGGTAGGATCAGGGACTTAGAGAAGTTTACCTTGTAATAACATATTAAGCTAAAGCGTTGAAGTATCGCATGGGTGGCAGCCAAGGATTTTGCAGGGTCTGTCAAGAAAATTATAACATCATCTGCAAATAAATTGACCACATGATGCCGTGAGCCAATTTGAAAGCCCCTGATGTCCCCCGAGGACCGGACCGCCTCCGCAAGTGGTTCAATTAATAAGTTAAAAACAGAAGGGGACAGCGGGCAGCCCTGCCTCATGCCGTTGGTAATGGGGAAGGGTTGAGAAAGCATATTGGAGGTATACACCCTGGCAGATGGGTTCGAGTACAGCGCCAATATTGCGGAGATGATAGGACCCCTAAAGCCAAATTTCATCAACACCTGGGTCATATAGGTCCAGTGGACCCAGTCGAATGCCTTCTCCGCATCCAAAGACAGCAGCAGAGAAGGCACCCGACCGGACCCAGCTCTATCAATGATACCAATTACTCTCCTCGTTGTGTCCGAGGCCTGACGGCCCCGCACAAACCCAGTCTGGTCCTCTTGAATCAAATTAGGTAAGATAGGATGTAATCTTAGTTCTATAACTTTGGCATACAACTTGACATCTGTATTCAACAAAGATATTGGTCTAAAATTGGGAGGAGATGTGGGGTCTTTCCCAGGTTTAGGCAGTGTCACAACGTAAGCTTGAAGCATTTCAGTAGGCAGGGAGGCAGAGGATACAGCCGTCTCAAACACCGAGGCCAGATGTGGGCTTAATATATCTACAAATTTCTTGTAGTAGAGGTTTGGTACGCCGTCAAGGCCCAGAGATTTCCCGCTAGGCAATGTGTGGATGGCTTTTGCAATCTCTTGATGAGAGGGGCATTGAGGTCCTGGAGTTGAGCAGGAGTAAGTTGTGGTAAATTTAGAGAAGTCAAGAAATCGGAGATGGATTGGTCGGTGGGTTGGGGAGTAGAGGGATCATCTTTCAAATTATACAGAGAGCTATAATAGCTGGCAAAAGAGTCAGCAATAGCTTGTGGATTCATAATTTTCGAGTTAGTAGTTGGGTCCAATAAGTATGCAATTTTGTTTTTGACCTGTCTCGTTTTTAGCTTGTTAGCTAGTAATTTGCCTGCCTTATTGCCATTTGAGTAGTGGGAAATCCTCAGATCCCTGAAAAGTTTATCTTGTCTTTCCACCAGAAATTGTCTTAGATCCGACCTAAGGCGGTTAAGCTGGAGAGCTAACGTTGGTGAAGGGGAGGATTTATTTAAGGGCTCTAGCCATTTGATCTCGTTTAAGATGTGGTCGAGCCGCTGACTCCTCTGCCTCTTAAGTCTAGCACACAATTGGATGAGGATTCCACGTATAAAAGCTTTGCGTGCGCACCAGACCACTGTTGGATCCGATACAGAGCCAGCATTAGTCACGAAATAGTCCTTCAAAAATTGTTCAATATAGGAAGCATATTGAGGAGAGTCCAGGACCTGACTGTTCGCTCTCTACAACTAGGCAGGGCCGGGGGATCCTGATTCATGCAGGACCACAGAAACCGGGGCGTAATCCGACCAGGTAATTGAGTGGATCTCAGATGTGTGAACAAGCTGTAGCAAGCATTTATCAACCAATATCATGTCTATACGGGAATAGGAGTTATGGCGTTGAGAGTGATAGGAGTAGTCACGTTCTCCTGGGTGTAGACACCTCCAAAAGTCATACATGTCCACCGTGTGGAGTAGAGGTTGCAAAGCAGGTGGAGAGTGTCGAGGAGTGGAAGTGGTGTCCAGCTGGGGGTCAGAAGTAAGGTTGAAATCTCCACAGACAACAGTGGAGCCTTTCCCATGTTTAGACATCAGGCGGAACATCTTCCTCCAGAAGCGGAGTTGATGTGTATTGGGGGAATAGGCGTTGACCACTGTAAGTGGCATGTAGTTAATTTCACAAATCAAAATTAGGTAGCGGCCATTGGGGTCAGTAATAAGATCCACTAAGGAGAAAGCCACAGAGTCTCTAATTGCAATTAGAACACACTTACGTTTCTGAGAGGCTGATGCTTGGAAAACATGTGGAAAGTTTCTGTGTGCAATGGTGGGCGCAGATAGCACCTGCAGGTGAGTCTCCTGGATGCATATTAAATCACTTTGAAGCTTCAGTGCTTCTTTCCACATAGATGCCCATTTGGCCGGGTGATTGAGGCCTCGGACATTGAAGGAGGTGATCCTAATAGTCATGTGTGTGTGTCAAAGAAACAATAAATGTACCTGTATCATGATGCATCAGGAGGAAATGCGATGGAGGGCATCCGTGGCCTCCAGGAGACGGGTGGTTCCCAGGCTGTAGAGAATAAAGGCGATGGATTTGGTTCGCAGGCATCCGGGTGGTGAGCTGACCAAAGGAAATCAAGGGGAATGGAAAAACAGAGGGAAAAAGAGCACAAGTGAGAAACACAAAAATCATTAAAAAAAGAGAATGAACTCGAAAGCAGTCTTGCTGCACATCTTGTTGGAGGGGTAAGGAACAAACAGTGGTCTGAGTAGCCAGACGCACGGAGAGAATCAAAGAAAGTTGCTTTAAGGCGGCGAGCCCTTTGAGGATTTTTTCCCTTTTTTCCCATAGGAAACTGTCTGCCAATCCTCCGGGATCGGGGAGACACGGGTGGAGGGTTCAGGTGGGGCTGAATCCTGTGTTGGGAGGATGCTACAGGTCTGTAGAAGATCCAAGCCTTCTTGCAGTGACGTGACAACATGTGTCCTGTTATTATAAGTCACAGTAAGTTTGACCGGGAATCCCCATTTATATGTGATGCAAGGGGTGATAGCATGGTTTCTAAGCGCTTTAGTGAGCGGTTGGAGGCTCCTCCTTTTCTGCAAAGTATGTTCCGATAGATCAGCGAAAAGCTGGATCCTGGCGTATTTATCTGGCAAGGGGGTCATCTTCTGGAACTCTGACATCAGGTGGTCTTTCACATGGTAAAAATGAACCCTCATAATAACGTCCCTAGGGATGTCTTCAGAAAGGTGAGATGGCTTATGGAGGCGGTGTATGCGGTCTATCACCAATTCAGAGGAAGGAGTAGATGGAAGGACTGCATGGATGAGGTCTCTGGCGTATTGCTCTAAGTCACTGGACTGGACCGATTCAGGTACCCCCCGAATTTTGATGTTGTTACGCCGCGAGCGGTCCTCCATGTCCGCTATTTTACTCTTGAGTCTGTCTATTTCTTCCTCATGATTATAATGAGAGTCTATAAGTTCGTTATGAGAAGCAGCAAAATCCCCCATTTTGGTCTCCACCTTGTCCATGTGTCCCCCTAGGGCCTTAACCTCCACTCTGAAAGAGCTGACACATTCCATTAAATCTGCATGCATGGAGGCCCGCAGGGTCATCATCATGTCCTTTAGTTTGGTCTCAGAGACCGGTCGTTCACTTGCAGGGAATGAGTCAATGTTAGCATTAAGCTCTCTGGTAGAGTTCAGAGAAGAGGAGTCCCCATGGCTTACCTCCACCGCGGATGCATCCTCAGACAGTCTGGGCCTGCTCTTCGCTGGGCTTCTGGACAGCGGGGTTGATGCCGAAGGAGATCAGGGCTGACCTGTCTTCTGGGAGAGGGGAGGCGAAGAGCTGTGCAGAGATTTGGAAGCACCGCTGGACGAGGCCGGGGAGTTGCTGCCGGCGTCATCTTGCCCACAATGTTTTTCCTGGGCCATGAAGAAGTGTTGCAGTTGTCTCGGCTGACTACCTTCCTTCTTCTTCTTGGCCATGGCTACGGTAACAGGGAGCAAGGGAGGTGCCACAGAGGTGTAAAAGGCGGTTGTAAGCTATGTTAGGGCGCCGATGGAGATGGATATTTTCTCTGGGCCGGCAGAGCTGCGAGCTCAAGCGTCCATGCAGCTACGCAGCGACCACGCCCCCCCCCCAGTTTTTTCTTTTTTGAATGCAGATTAAGCAGACACATATGCACTCAGCTTGCATGAACTGGCCGCTACACACCACATGCTTAACAGGTTGGATACTGTTGCTGTTCTATTCTGCTATTGTATATAAAAAAAAAAACCAATTGAATGAAAAACTGAAAAATATTTTTTTCCCCCCTAAATATTGAAAAATAATTATTTTCCCCTTACATTGGTGCTTTTTGAAGAGCAGGTTAGAAAAGCAGTGTCTGTCTAAACAATGTATGGCAAAGTAAAATATGAAGGAAAAAAGTTTTTTTCTTTTTTAAATGCAGATTAAGCAGACACATATGCACTGAGCTTGCATTAAATGTTCAGCACCGCACGCTGCCCACCTAACAGACTGATAAAAGTTTTTTTTTTCTCCTTTCTCCGCCTCACTGGGCTCAGGTCAGGGCATAAAGATCGTGCACTGCCCCCCCCCCCCCCCACACACACAATCAAATCAATGTAGATCACTGTCTGATTAAAGAAGATTCTTCCTATTCTTTCCCTCAAAGCAATCTCCAGCCTACCCCTACAATAATCTCCTATCTCTCCCTCCGGGCAAGAAGATCGTGCACTGCACCCCCACACAATAAAATCAATGTAGATCGCTGTCTGATTAAAGAAGATTCTTCCTATGCTTTCCCTCAAAACAATCTGCAGCCTGACCCTACAATAATCTCCCTATCTCTCCCTCAGCAGCATCAGGAACCTCTCCCTAGTATAGTTTGAGCAGAGTGATGCATGGTGCTATGTGACTCCAGCTTATATAGACTCTGGGTCACATGCTGCACTGGTCAATCACAGCCATGCCATTAGTAGGCATGGCTGTGATGGCTTCTAAGGGCACACTTGTTAAACGCTTGCTGACTGGCTGCCTTGCACCTGTTGAAACCGCGCCATTAAAACCACGCCAAAACATCAAATAACATTACCGAACAATGGACAGTACCCGAACATACAGTGAAATGTTCGGATCCGTGTCCGGGTACCGAATACCCAAAAGTCCGGTACGATCTCGACCAATACAGTCAGGGTTCGCTCAACCCTAGTTATTTTTACTTTTTTTGCCTTTAAAATATATTGACTTTTTAAGTTGAAGATAATATCACTCAAAGAAAAATCAAAAACAAAGCAAACAAACAAAATCATTTTATTTCTAAACAGTAGGCCTGTAGTAGTTTTGAAAGAAAATGTGTCTTTTTTCAAGGGTATACAGTTGTGAGAGGTTGAATGTTGCAATGAAGTTTGTTACCACTTCAGCCCTGTTCCCTAATATTGGTTAGGATAAAACCATTCAATAGGGTAAGAAACAAGTGGAAAAATAATCCATAGCCACCAGGTAGAATTCATCTTTCAGTTATTTACCCACAGTTAACATAAATTGCTGAAGGTTACAACGTTTTCACATTACAACTACTGCCCTAAGCAAAGTATAATGTAAATAATATTTACTGGCTAAGCCCACTGTTATTTTTTCAATAGGAGGATTGAAATTAGAAGTGTTCATATCACCAAGTTGGGCTGAAAAAGGACAGTGGGTTGGATGTTGCAGATTTTGTGCCTTGCTTTGGATGGCTGACTGTGGCTATTTTAGGTGATGATTGGGTGGCAGCAGGACTGTGTCCCTAAGAGTTTTGAGTACCTCATAATAAAATATATTCTAACAACAGCTGAATGGAGCAGAATTCCAGCTACTTTCTGGAGCCATGAACTGAGTATAGTTGTTTGGGTGTTGTGAAGAGATTAAAACTGTGCCAATAGATTGTTCCAGTCTGTCTACAGACTATAAAATGTACAGAATTTTTCCATTAATCTTTTATCATCCTGTTTGCCTGCAATAGAAAAATGCACTTCTGTGCATAGGGGACCATATGTCCTACCCCTCTTTCTGACACAATACTTGACTGAAGCAGCATTTCATTGAATGTATCTTCTAATTCAGTTTGTTTACAGAAGTAGAAACATGGTTACTGGCTCTTTTTTAACCTAACTATTTAGGTGTTACTTTACCATCACCCATATGGGCCACTGTAATTATTGCTAATTAGGGCATTTTGGGTACCTTGCTTTACTAATATATGTCCATATCTATAAACATTAACAAAGAAAGCATTTAAGTGATTCTCAAGATATCAAGTATCATGTTGGGCTTCTATTTGATGAGGAAATGATCTATATGTTTTTTTTTTTTTTTTTCAAAATTCAGAATCAAATAATCAGTACAAGATGCAAAAGGTAGATGACTCTAGCAGAGTATATGACGTGACTTATATTTGTTGGACTATTTCTTTAATGATAGTAAAATTATATGAAGAAGGAAGAAGAGAAGAACAAAACAAAAGACAAAAAAGAAACATTGCCTGATTTGGCTGCTGTTTTGTTTCAATAAAATAAGCAAACATATACATGCTTTATCAGCATATGCATACAATATTCAAAGCCATTTTAGTTGCCATAACATTTTATTAAATACAGCAGGTTCGGAAATGGCCATGTTTTTACAGTGAATACATACTGTACTGTATTTTCAAATGGTTAAACTATCTTAAATTACATGTAAACCTTAACAATGAACTTCTCCTATGTGCTCCATTTTGGTCTGTTAAATACACGTACAGTACCTATATACACCTTGGGACGGCGTCAATCATAAATTGGAAAAGGACCTAACACGTAACTGCAGCCCCTTAGCATGTGGCAAAACCACAAATATTAAAGTACAAAATCCCCAGGGATTTCCTGATGATCCCTATGTGGCGAAATGCATAGAGATTGGGTTGCTGCCTTTCTCATCTGGGATTAACCATCTGACGTCACTTCCGGGAGCAGTGGAATGCATGCTGGCTGAGGAGCTGCAGTCTGGCACGGGAGAGAGTGAATTCCCAATACATCCCACGGTGACCATAGGGCATATATTTGCTTACAGAGCTGGTGATGGTCGGGTCACTTTTTAATGTAAGGGCAACTGCTGCAGAGTTGTTTTTTTTTTTCATGTTTTTTATTTATAGATTTTACTCTACGGTGTTGCACTATCATTATGTTATCTGTCCTCCATGCCTATTGACATAATTTATCTGAGCGGAGGAAGCGCCCATATTTGGATCATTCTCTAGGCCTATCAAAGGTATACTAAGATCTATCTGTCATTTACATTTGTTATGGTTCCTGTGGCTTAGGGGCCCTGGTGAGTGCAATATATATATATATATATATATATATATATATATATATATACACTTTATTTATTTATTTATTTATTTTTTTGCACGTGATAGAGCACTCTTTATTTGGAAAAAGCATGCATATTGCACAGATATGGATATATGAACTTAGATATTCTCACAATTTGAACTGTTCATATTGGAATTTTTTATACATCACAATTTTTTGGGGTATCACCTTTTATATTGGACTATTATTCACATACAGTACCCTGTTGATCACAAATTCAATTCTTGTGATCTGTGTTATCCCAGAGAGCCTAATTAGCTCTTTGAGATTTTTCTTGGACTACAGAACAATAAGACCCTATGCTGTGAAAATGGGGACAGTGGAGGGATTCAATAGCAATATACACCTAGGGAGGGCTGACACCATGCAGTCCACAAAAATGCTGTGTGTTATCAGCCCACAACATTAAATTAGGAGCTGAGTGGGTGTATGTCACATCAACAGGTACTTTCCTGTACTTGCAGGGTATTTAAAGGGGGAAAAAAAATAACACTGGAAAATGTACACATATTACAGAAATTTGCTTCATTTGTTTATGTTTTTTGCCATGGTCTGCACTTTGATGAAGGATGGGAAACAAATTAAAAAATGTAGATGAATATAAAAGATGGTCTCATCTGATATTCCAGTTATTCAAGGAAAGGTTCCAATACACAAGTAAAAATATAAAAGTTACTTATTCACCAATAGAGCATATAGTAGATGGGATTGCACTCATGTTCTCACACACAGTTTTTAGATACAGTATTAGTTTACATATGAAACATGTACCTAACAACCTAACAATCTCTAAATACTCAAAAAAGATCTGTGTATTTAAAATAGCCAAGTAATATATGCATTATATGTATTTTTTTACATTTTTTGAAAAAAATATGAATTTTTAATTTGTGGAAACTTAAGAATTTTTATCTCTCTTTGCCATAATTGCCTTCCAGACTGTTGGTATTAGAATTTTAGCTCCTCAATGTAGCCCACTTCACATGGTACAGTTAAAACAGGTCTCAACCAAAAAAAAAAAAAAAAAACATTCATGGCTTTTAATTGCTCCAAAGAAAAAGCAATATTCTGCTTTGTTAATTACACCAGAGTTCTTCTTTATTCCAATATGTATATGTACAAATAAAGTACAAACTACACCATTCTAGATATTATAGCTTACAGTAAATTAACAGTTTTATTGAGTAGTAAATAATCTGATCTTGTATAAAAGGATATGTGCTTCCAAACTTCTTCTCTTGATTGATTATCCTGTTTCAATTCAGGGAGTCGGTATTTTCCACTTCAGATCTTCCAAGTGCAGCTGTTGCTTATCAGAAACAAACTCTTCAGCATTTAACTGTTATCTCTCAGTGTCTCCCGCGCTCAATAAATCTAAACTGCTTTCCTACAAGCACCAAGCATTTTATTTAACATTTAAAGAAACAAACACACAATATCCTCTGAAATAACTGTCTTCGCTTTAGATCTATTTTGACAGCTTTAATTTGTTGTGTTCATGACTGTCATATTTTGTTTCTGACCAAACAATAAAATCTACTGATCTTGTTAATAACACTGGGCATTTTATAACCGCTTGCTGACTGCCGCAAGTACATTTACTGCGGCAGTCAGCCCCTCCTGGGCAAAGCGACGTAGTACTATGTCGCTCGTCCAGGAGCCTGTAGGGGGCGAGCGCGCGCCGGAGGCGCACTCCAGCTCCTACTCGTTCACGGGCATCCCCGCGCGAGTGACTGGTGGTTTAGATGTCCGCCGGTCACTCGTGATCTCCCGCTGGAGAGGGAGAAAGGCAGGCAGCTAATGTAAACAAAGCCGCCTGTCATTCTCCCTGGTGTAACTGCAGAGATCATACGATCTTGCTATGTAGGATCTGTAGTTACTGTAGTTACATCAAAAGCCACGCCCCTTGATAGTTAGAAGCACGCCCCTAGGGACACACTTAACCCCTGGATATCTAATAAAGTTAACCCCTTCCCTGCCAGAGTAATTTTTACAGTAACAGTGTATATGTATAGCACTGATTACTGTAGTAATGTCACTGGTACCCCCAAAAGTGTCAAAAATGTTAGTCAGGGGTCTTATCTGTCCGCTGCAATGTCGCAGTCCCACAAAAAAAACGCAGATCGCCGCCATTACTAGTTAAAAAAAAACAATAGAAATGACATAAATCTTTCCCTTAGTTAGTAAACGCAATAACTTTTGCGCAAACCAATCAAAATATGCTTATTGCAATTTTTTTTACCAAAAATATGTAGCAGAAAACAAATTGGCCTAAAATGTTAAAACATATTGATTTTTACATTTTTTGGAGGGAATTTCATATAAAAAAAATGTGAAAAATATTGTTATTTTTTCAAAATTGACGCTCTTTTTTGTTTATAGCGCAAAAAATAAAAATCACACAGATGATAAAATACCACCAAAAGAAAGCCCTGTTTGTGGGAAAAAAAGGACGTCAATTCCATTTGGGTACAGTGTCGCACGACCGCGCAATTGTCCGTTAAAGTCATGCAGTGCCGAATCGCAAAATAGGCCCTGGTCTTTGAGCAGCCAAATCCTCCGGGGCTTAAGTGGTTAAATAGAGGCATCAAAAGAACACGAGTACACATTCTCCTAATCATTTGTTTCCAGAAAAAATAATGACAAATTTTAAAAAAAGATTAAATCCAAAAATCCAAAAGAATACATACTTGTGTCTCACAAATACATTTAATGGTAATGAAGAAGAGATGAGTGGCACCCGTCATGAATAATGCATTGGACTTTCTCAAATTTATGTCTTCGTAATATTTTCATAATAACATATTTTTGCTTCTGGAATTCATATAAGACATATTAAAAAGTGTCTAAACCCAACAAAGAGCAGATTAACACAACAATAACCTTAACTTTAGCAACCAACCCAATAATCTTAGTTTTATTTGCCAAACCAATATATACTGATCTATTAGTTGCATAGGCGTGCACATGGGGTGTGCCGGGTGTGCCTGGGCACACTCTAATCAACCCCCTGCCCATCGCTCTGCCAGAACCTGCCAATTCAACTCCCGCTCTGCAGCTATTTAAAAAAATATCTTCTCAGGTCCTATTGTTCTGTTAAGGACCTGGGGGCAGAAAAAGGAACTATTTAACCACTTTTGGGTGCATGTGGAGTGATCTACTGCACTGCAGCTCTCAACAAATAAATTAAAGTCAATATCAATTTTAAAGTCAAATAAAGTCTATAATTAATCCACTGAGACAGGCTAGGGCTTTAATTTAATTGTAGGCAAAAGCTGCAGAAGATTACTCTGCCTGTCTCTAAAGTGGTAGTCCCCGGACTGCGTTGCCCAGCTCAGTTCTCAAGAGGAAGTGACACTAACGGTCTCTGGCTCTCAGCTCAGGAGGACCCTGCAGAAGAAGCACTGCACCCAGTTCCCGGGCCCCAGGTAGGAGGAGTCGGCCGAACCAGGTGTGGAAGGAGACAGAGTTTCCACCTGTCTTGATTCACCCCTTGATGGTGCTCACCCCATGATGAGCCAAATCATATTGCCTAAATTGTTAAAATGTGCTTAAAGCTGAACTAGACTGTGTCTGAGCACCACAAACAAAAAGTGCTGTTTAATTTATTTTTAATATTCAAAGCAAACTCACTCATTTATCCATGTCTCAATGCTTTATTTTGCTAAGAAATCCCTTTGAAAAACACCCCCTAGCATTTCTGGCAGTGGCAATCTTGAGTAAGGGCAGACAATTCACTTCCTGGAATTCATCTGCCCTTAGCTGAGGCATGCAAGCAGGAGGATGTGCTTTGGCTTTATAACCACCAAAAGTTTTTGCTCCCTAGAAATTAATCTTAAACCGGGGGTGCATTGCATGAAAAAAATGGTGATTAGGGAAGCACTGATAACAGGCAACATGCATTCTTTTACATGTCACATTTCCTGAATGTTGCTTGCTGCAATTCCTTTTTTTTTTTTTTTAACAGACCCTTTTTTTTTTACAACAGTGGGATATGCCTGTGGTATGTGCATCTTTAGGATGGCATGTGGCAAGGTAATTTACAGGCAGGAGATTGTGGGAGTCAAGGGCCAAACATTGTCATCCCATAACATGGTAAAACAAGAACCTTTATTTTAGTATAACCAGCTGTTATATTCATGAAAGCTAGGCATTTAACAACAACAAAAAAAAGCTTTTCTGGTGATATTATCATATTGCTCTGCTGCTAAGCTTGGTGTGAATATAGCTCATAAGGCAGTTGTTGTCCATTTAAGAGCTACCTATCTTTTGCAACTCCTCACTGCATTCTTTGATAGAAAAAATGAAAATTACTGTTTACCTAAACAATGCCCACCCTCAACCCAGGTTGATAAAAGTTAGCTCACACATCCCTCTAACTGTGCTGAAGACTCTTACCAGTCAGTAATACATCCCCGAGATCCACTGGTCAATGGATGTGATTGCTTGTAAGCATTTTAAATACAGTGATGTCCATGTTTGCTTGACTAGGCAGGGGCATCCTTATTAGTAGGAACGAGGTTACGTTATAATCTGAAAACCTTGCTTGTTGGGACATTCTGTTGAATGCTCAAAAGTGTACCTGTTTGGCACGAGTCATATTGCATGTATAATATTAATTACATTAACAAAAGCTTCCCACTGTCAAAGTTTTTTAAGGATGCCAAAAAACCTGAGTGTAGGCATTTCTAAGCCCTTAACAACCACATAAACAATTAATTACAGACAAATATTCAGCGCTGAACCTAAAAAATAATGTAGTATAAGACTAGCAGCTGAACACTCAAGGGCAATCTATAAAACCTCCTGTAAACTTATATAGTGCAGCGCAATCTCAAAAGTGATTATAAATAACCACCCACTCCACATGAGTGAATGGTTCACATCAAAACATAGTAATAAAGTGTCCAAAGTGCATGAGGTGCAGTAGAGAGTCCAAACTTATGCAGGGGATTAATATAGAAACCCGGAATACACTCAGTGAACAGGTTCCAATATGCTTCCCTCGATGTTAAAGAGATCCCCACCACCAAGCACTCTCTGCCTCTCACCTTATATCACAGACCCTACGGGGTCAAACAGCTTAAATTCAGCAAAAGGGGACACAAGCTCCAGAGTTATTTGCTGCGGGGTGGCACTTCCACTGACCGGGACAGCGGTTCCAAGATCCCAGTACAATTGCAGAGTATTTCATCATAACATCTCAGATGTGTTTCTGTCTGAGGAAGTGCATCATCCTACTAGCCTGAAACAGTTCTGCAAGCTCCCTTTAAAAATAATAAAAATAATCCCCCCCATGTGAAGTACATACCCTTGTAACATGACAATCTTAGCTCAGACTACCAGATATTTATATAGTGTAGTCTTTTTTGCAGCCCCTATGCAGCTTATGCCCGCTGCCACTAGGATCTGCACTCTCCTGCCACTGTACAATATTTGTGGCTATTATCTCCTAAATAATACTCTTTATTTACTGACAAAAACTGTTTAATCTCCTTCTTCTATATTGTAGCTTAACCAAGCTGCTTGCATACTATCCAGCCACTGAAGAAAGTTTAAAGGCATCTCTCAAGCTATTTGAAAGAATGGTGTTAGCCATGTCATCTTTGATGTCACATTAAAAGGAGATTTGCAAATGTGTGCTAACTAAACCCCTTGGTTTAATGTGAACTGTTATACAGGATTAGTTTGGTTTGTTGCTGGCTGGCTGGTAAGTGAGCTGGGAATGTTTGTTTGTTGTTTTCTGACATGCGTCATCCTTCTACATGGTATGTGCTCCTTGCTACAAAAAAACAGTTATAGGTTGGGGTAGCTGCCATTTTTTTTGTATCACTGGGTACCAGCTTCTTGTGGCAGGTTGGTGGGAGAAAACTAAAAGAAAAAAAGGTGACTTATGTTTTGATGATTAGTCAGTTAATAGTGTGGGAATATACCAGAATCCTAAAGATACAATTACTATGAATTATTCTAGGCCAGGCTAGAGATAAAAATGAAATACATGATAGTTTTCGCTTCCCCACTTTTAACTTTTGACAGGGATTTTATTTTATTGAACTACATACCCAGCACAGAACAGATGAAGATAGATCTCTGTGAGTTACTTTCTATGATAATGCATTACATTGGTAACAGGAAAGTCAAGGATTTTATTTTATTTTTTTTATCTGTTATAAAGTTTTTTCTCTTGTTTAACATTTTTTACCTACTTTTCCTAGAATTGTGGAAATTGGTAAAAGTTTGCAGAATGTGATGTACAAAAGAGCCCAATATTTAGGCTAGTGCATCTCATTAACCACCTATCTGAGGTTTTCGGGCCGGTGTCAGATTGGTGAAGGACTCTTATGCCTTTGATCATGTTAAGATCATTGCAGTTAATGCATTTATAAAAAAAAATAAAAAAATAAAAACAATTTTAATAAGGGGAGAAAAAGAAAATAATGGCAACAGTTCAGAGATAATGAGGAATATATTTTCATCAATATCACTTGTTGTAAAAATGCCCTATCTGGGTCAAATGGTAAACCTGGCAGATCAATTCACTCCTCTTTATTGCTAGCATTTTCAGGAAAAGAATTGGAATTCTAGAAATTAATTTGGTCAAATTGTCTTCCTAAATTATTGAAGTGGAGGCAGTGTTAAAAGTAAACCTGTTATACCTGCACAATTCAAACCAAGCATATGATGAAAGAACACATGATAAGAGATTGGTAGCTTTCAGTGAAAAAGCATGTCACAACATTTAGTAAATTCATAAATGCAGGAAGCTGAAAAAAATGCAGATCTCGACTTTTGGCCAGGCCAATCTCTTCTTTTTAGGTTTTTATATTTCTGTATCTATTGATCATTTTGACAGTTGGTTTGCATTATGTGGTTTTCAACATGTTTTTATCATAAGCTCAGTTAAAAATGTCCTGGCTTACAACAGGTGTGTGTGAAATGCTTAAACTTGGTGAAAAAGACAAAAGGTTAAAGCTGAACTCGAGAAATACTTTTTACTGCATACATACATTGGTCTGGCTGCATTGGTGGCACAAAGCATATACAGCATGCATGTCTCATATTTGGAGCCTGGATGATTGCATCTATCCCCGTAGTAGCATCAACTAGTACATGATTTCAGCTTCCCCAGTGGCCCATCAAATAAGCATACTTACATTGTGAGGATCATTTCTGGAGTTCTGCTTTAAAGTTAATATGGCAACAACTCAGGGTTTTGAAAATTAAAAAAATTGGGGAGTAAATATAAACCTAAATTCAAATCTACCCAACTATTGGGGGGGGGGGTCTGTATTTACTGCACAGATCAACATAAGGCAACTTAATGAATGTGGTTACAATTCACATAGCAAACAATAGCCAATCATATGCAAGGACAAAAACCTTTTTTTTTGTTTGTTTTTTGCACATAATTGGTTGATTGAAGTCAGCAAAGCTTCACCTCACTTACTAGGCTAAGGGACATAATTTGCATATACACGTTACCAGTATATGTGCTATTTATAGTTGAGCAGACTCTGCAGGTTGTCAGTTTACAAAAATCCTTAGGCACTGAATAAGCATTTTTTGAGGAACACACATTCAAGTAGTGAGGAATACAGACTTTTAGGATAAAATGGCCTATGGCAATTATCGGAAGTCATATTTTAAATTTTTCATAATCTGTATATAATGTATAATCCCTGCACAAATGAATGGACAATAATCAGCAAATGCTAAGTGGAAAAAATAGTGCAAGGGTTTACACTATTAGAAAAGAACAACTACATGCTTAATGTGGTTGTAATCCCTTATATATACCTAGTGAAATGACTAGCCCCCGGTGATACACTCCTACATAAGTTGTACATGTTTATCTGTAGCCATCTCTTCTCTACATCAGTTCAAAGTCCATAGTTTATAGAATTTATACAGCATGTCTGACCTTCCACATACCTCAAGTTAAAGAGTCTTCGGAGCTCAGTGAGGAGAGCTGAGAGCTGATTAGAAGGAAGGGACACATCCCCCAGCACACGGGAACAGTGCTGAGGTTGTCAATCGCATGCTGAGTGCTGGAGGTCACTCCCTTGTGTGCCTCGTGGTGTCAATAAAACTTGTCCAAAGTGACTCATGCAGATAGCAGAAGAATGAGGCAACCAAAGGAAGTGACACTTAGTGCTCTGGACTAAGATAAGTACACACTGCAGAAGCATATTCTAAGCTACATTAAAAAGCTATGAAAGCTCAATTTTACTTGCTTGTGATGAATCAGAAAAAGATCAGCAATCCATCACTAAATGAAGCAACCAGAAGCTTTTAACAATGTAGGCTACATGATAGTAGTTAACAGTAGTTGATTATACTTGCCCCCATAGTGCAACATTTTGTGGGAATAAAGTAGATGTGAAACTTAACTGAATGCCATGCAGTTTGATAAACCACTGTGCATCATAAACAATTGCATTTCTTTTTAAACGTTTGCTTTTATCCTTTGTTGCATTCCAGTACTGCTAATCTCCTTCCTGTATGTGCAGTACTTCCTATCTAGAAGCTTGCATTCCTATCTACAATCATGCATTCAATCCATTTCCCATGGTGGACTTACTGATAGTGACAACAGTGCACCATGCCTGCTTACTGTGTGTTAAAATCACCGCATGCAACGTGTAGTCACCCTCAGAAGCCTAAATAACTTGGTGACAATACTGAAGCATAATTGGATGACAGGGACAATGTATTGTCATCCTATAACAAAAAGCACTTAAACAACGACCTTAAAGGCAGGATTATAACATTTTGAAAAAAGATAAACATTTTGAAAATTACTTTTGAAATTGCTTTAACATGTTAAGGATTATCTGAGATTTTATTGTCTAGGGTTATAAACACTTTATTTGCTGTCATATGCTACTGTGTGACCAACATTTTTAGGAGTCCATTGTTCGATGTATGGTCTTCCATGATCCATCAAAGGCATTTTAGTAAAGTTCCAAAGAATTTAGCTGTGGTCTTTTGGTTAAAGGCTAATGTCTATGGACAACATGTAATTCATGCCACCAAGGCTCATGCTGGATTACTGCTTTTTTCACATTTGTTGTGGCATTTTAGGGCCTTTCCTATTTTGCCTAGCTTCTGCTCTGACCTCTTGGTTTCTCATCATGTGCAACAGCTAATTAGTAGAAGTGAATGCACACTCCTAATAAATTACTGAGAATAGAGGAGCAATTAATATGCTCTCTGCAAACATAGAAGGGGTAGGGAAAGCTAGTTATGTAGGGACTTTGGACACTTCAGCATTCGTTACAGGGCTAACAGAGTGAATAAAACATAGCGGAATGGTAGCCTGATTTCACTGCTCTGAGCAGCGTGGGAGAAAAAGCCGATAAAATAGCAATCCTTCCAGCAAACACAGCTATGTCAGGTACGGGGAAGTCGTCCGCCCGCTCCTCACCCTCAAGGTCCCGGTCCCCGCGCGATTTGCAGCCAGGAGGCCCAAGAAACATCCCGGACATGTTCCGGCAGGCGGCGCCGGTACGCGAGGCCCCAGCTTCAAATGCGGCCTACCCGGAGCTCACTCGCGGCCCCCCCTCCGCTATACAAGCCACAGAGGGACACCCACTGCAACAGGATCTGACCTCTCCATCACCCTACTCACCCCCAAATGTCGCTATGCCACCCCCTTTAGCCCCTTCACCTGTTCACATGGCCATGGCTGCTTCCACCTCATTTAATCAGACACCTCCTGTCACACTCCAGGATTTGAGAATGATTGCTGAGGACATCAAAGCATCCCTGGCTAGTGCTATTACTGACATGAAGAGGGACATCAATAATGTCACTGACAGAGTGGCTGATGTGGAAGAGAAGGCTGCACATCAGGAAGAATCTTTGCAGGCACTAAATGAAAACAGTTCTCTACACACTATGCAATTGAGAGATCTTCAGAGACATATGGAAGATCTGGACAATAGAGGCCGAAGACATAATTTGAGATTGAGAGGACTACCTGAATCAGTTGACCGCAACCATATCACTAAAGCAACAATGGCAATCTTCAATGATGTTCTTGGCAGGCCCCCAGACGCTCCGATGGAGTTCGAACGACTACATAGAGCCCTGCGCCCGAGAACAAGGGACACAGACCCTCCCAGGGACATCGTCTGCTGTTTAGTAAATTACCGCTTAAAAGAAGATATTCTCCGTAGAGCAAGAGACAGACACTCTCTCTTATATCAGGGCACCGAAGTCAAAATATATCAAGACTTATCTCCCTTGACTTTGCAACGCAGACGAGATCTTTGCCCGCTATTAGAAATCCTCAGAAGTAGAGAAATTCCCTATCGCTGGAAATTTCCGTTCTGCCTGTCAGCAACTGCAAACGGTCGTACAGCAAACCTAAGAGTACCTGAGGACCTACTGACCTTCTGCAACCAACTCAACATACCCCTGGTAGACCTTCCAGACTGGTACAGAAGCCCACATGCCTCTAATATGCGCAGGGCAACCTCGATGGACACGATTCCAGAGAGGGACGAATTTCAGATCAGACGTCCACGATCAACATCTCCAAGACACACTGGCTCTTCTCAACCCAGGATGTATACACACGGTAGCCCAACTTCGTCTCCGGTCCACAGAAGGCAACGTCAAGACTAACTCTTCAGAAAACCGAGCAGCAATGTGGCTTTCAAGATGTCTTCTGCTGAGACCTCATCGAACTAATTTCTTGCCCCCCTTCTCATCATTCTCTCCCCCTCCCCTTATCTTTTCGCTTCACTTTCCTTTTCCTCAACAGGTGTCAAGAACCCCAACCATACATCCCTCGAGACAAGAGGCAGATGAAGATTGAAAAGTTCCGGACATTTTCTCCTACATCTTTGTTCATTCCCGCTATGAACTTGCTTCGCTGAACTTTCCTCCCTCTTCACAACCACTTGCTGACTGTATGAGATCGTCCTTCATACACCTACGATCTATGGTCCGATACTGACAGGGACTGGTAAAGTACTGCAATCTGTTTTTCTACTACACCCAGAAATACACATATAATTCTTTTTCTTTTTACCAAAACACCATACATGCATTTTTTCAGTAGGATCGATCAGCAGTAACTTACGGTATTAAGAGAAAGGTTTAAAGAATAAAGTTTTAGGATATTGCATGCCACATTGCATATTATGAGTCTTCTATATGTGTAATGACCCATTTCCGCCTCATATCTGTTCTAATTTACAAACCTTGCTCATTTTCCCTCCTCGTAGAGAATATAACCTCGCTGATTAACCCTCCGAGATCCCATAATGACGACAGCTAAGCTGATATTTACTACAGGATAACTTCCCAATACTCTTCTTTCTTTGTATCTAGTCTAAGTCATCCAGAACCCTGACCTATGACTTATTAATAAAGATAGCACTTGTCTACATATACATGGACTTTTTTCACATTCATTAAAGTAGCATTTACTAAATGCAAAAAGTGAGCTCGGAGGGTTGATCGGTTGGGGAAGTGGGTCACATTTGCTCTCTTTTCTCCCGTTTTTTCTTTCTTTTTTTTTCTTTCGATATCTCTCTCCTCTCTTCCCGGATATCTCCTCCAGAAAGTGGCCCCTTCCCGATTTGATCTAGATCCCATACAAGCCCTTTGATCAAAATATACCATATACTGATATCTTCGCCCCTCTCTACACACTATTTACGAAAAACCACCACACCACTACTTCCCCACCATACGAGACAAGGCTCATGTCCGTTAACCACATACTCATTCTCCCACAAAATGAAGGTATTATATCAATTATTATTACAAATACCTCTCCCACGCTGCTCAGTAACCTAACTATTAACCCTTCTAGTCTAGCTCTAACCGTTTCCCCTACAAGACAGGAAGGGACCATTCAGTATCCCTTTCCCTGGCACCCATTCGTGAACTCTGTTTTATTGTTTGGGGTGAATAGATACTTTACCCCAATTAGTAGTTCACTCCCGGTAATTGCACCCCCCTCCTCCCTTTGACATACACACTTTCCTTTCCCCTTGGTCCCCCGACTCCTTCTACCCTCTCCAGTCTTCCTCGGTCTCTGCCCCCACACGAACCTCATCTGTCTGAACTACATATATCCAGCCCTACCTTTTAGAAGGGAAAGAAAAAGGAAAAAAAAAGGGGGGGAAAGAAAAAGGAAAAGGAAAAAATATACATATTTATCCTAATTAATTTGATCATGAGTACCCTTGTAAACTCAGAAGATTCCACCCTTTTAAAAGTAGTCTCCTTAAACACGAACGGCCTCAACATTCCCGAAAAACGCAGCCAGGTCCTAGATCTGATGACAAGATTGAAAGCAGATATAGTCTATTTACAGGAGACTCATTTTCACCTTCAAAAGAAAATACCGAAACTGTCGAACCGATTATACCCTACGACCTATCTATCTTCCAACCCCCTAGGGAAAACTAAGGGAGTAGCCATATTAATATCCAAAAATATTGACTGGACGTTGACTGAATCCATTATTGACCTGGAGGGGAGATTCATTTTTCTAAAGGGTACAATATCAAACAAACCCTACACATTAGTCAACATCTACAGCCCCAATTCAGCTCAAGTCTCATTTTTTAAGAAAATAACAGATACTCTTGCGGAATTTCAAAAAGGCATTACAATTGTAGGGGGGGATTTTAACATAGCTCTATACCCCATATTGGATACATCAACTGGCACTTCTTCCTTACCGTACAGAGCCCTAAAAAAAATGAGATCACACCTACAAGATCTCTTGCTACACGACTCTTGGCGCACACTCCACCCCTCGACAAAAGACTTTACTTTCTTTTCTCTTCCACATAACCGCTATTCAAGACTGGACTATATTTTCCTCTCCCAAAAAGACTTACCTCTCATTAGAGCTGCGTCGATTGAGACCATGACTATATCCGACCATCACCCAGTGACACTAACTCTAGCTATTCCATCAACACACACCCATTCCAAATACTGGAGACTAGACCCATCCCTCCTCACCAAGGAGTCAGACATACAGCACATCAAAGCCAAATTAACTGAATTCTTTGAAACCAATAGTTCTCCTGAAGTGTCCCCAATCACATTGTGGGAAGCACATAAATGTGTGCTGAGAGGATTTCTCATTTCTTTAAAATCCACCAAAAGGAAAATTCTTCAAGCCAAAAACACAAGCGTTAATAAATAAAATTAAAGTCCTGGAATCTGCTCACAAGCGCACTCTAGCACAAAGCACCTACCAAGATCTCGTAATGCACAGACAACTGCTCTTGGACGATCTAAATATCAAAACGAAACGCAAATTTTTTTTACAGCAAAAACTCTTTTATGAGTTCGGCAATAAGAGCAGCAAATTTTTAGCTAGAGCCCTTCAACAGAAGAGAGCATCTTCCTCGATACACACAATCAAAGACAACGCAGGGAATTCCCATTCCAAAACTCCAGATATTGCAGCCCAGTTTGAAGCATACTATGCATCATTATATAACCTGAAATCAAACACATCTGATGCCGAGAAACGCTTATTAATACAATCATTCCTAAATTCTCATTGCCCTAAACCCATCCCTAACACGAAATCCAAAGAATTAGACAGTCCAATTACTACGGACGAACTGAAAATAGCAATTTCCCAATTAAAAGTTGGCAAGAGTCCAGGTCCCGATGGCTTCACCGCCCCATATTATAAGACCTTTATAGACAACATCTCCCCTCATTTAACGAATTTATTTAACTCCCTCTCTTCCCCCTCCCCATCGCAGCATAGGATGCTCGAAGCTCATATCACTGTTATTCACAAGGAAGGAAAAGATCCGACTTCAGTTGTAAACTATAGGCCCATTTCATTATTGAACGTTGACATTAAATTATTCGCAAAAATCATAGCCAACAGACTTCTCCCCATTATACCTCATATAATTCATAAAGACCAAGTGGGCTTTGTCCCTGGAAGGGAAGCCAGGGACAACACAATTAAGGCCATAAATATCCACCATTGGATAACCTCTAACAAACTTAAGGGTTTCATGCTGTCGTTAGACGCGGAGAAGGCATTCGACAGGCTTGACTGGACATACATGGAATGTGTCCTTCAACGTATAGGATTTGGTAATAAACTAGTTCACTCGATAATGTCTCTATACTCTGCACCTTCTGCCCAAGTCCGAGTGAACGGAAGCCTGTCGGGTGCCTTCTCTATAGGAAACGGAACGAGACAGGGATGCCCCCTCTCCCCGATTCTTTTTGTCCTTACACTGGAGCCCTTCCTGAGATCCCTAGCAAATAATCAAGACATTCAAGGCATAACAATTGGCCCCCGAACGTATAAAATCGCTGCCTTCGCGGACGACATACTCCTCTTCCTCACCAACCCACTTCTGACCATCCCTACCCTCCTGAAGGAATTTAAGAACTTTCAAATAATCTCGAATTTCAAAATTAATTTTTCCAAATCTCATGCCCTCAATGTATCCCTCCCTCTTTCCCTAGTAGAACAATGCAAAACCGATTTTCCTTTTCTCTGGCAGCAGAAATCAATCAAATATTTAGGCATCCATCTCCCATCATCACTATCTGATCTTTTCTCATCCAATTTCACCCCTGCCCTTCAAAATATTAAAGCAGATATCAAATTATGGAATAAACCCCACTTTTCTTGGTTTGGCCGCGCAGCAATTCTTAAAATGAATATTCTCCCACGTCTATTATATATTCTACAAACAATCCCCATTAAAATTCCCAAAGCATTTTTCCAATCCTTCCAATCCATGTGTAACACATTTCTCTGGAATCGCAAGGCACCCAGACTGTCATTCCACCTTCTATCGAAATCAAAAATGAATGGGGGTATAGGTCTCCCAGACCTGCAGAAATACCACTGGGCATGCCATCTAACTAGACTATTGGATTGGCTTCTACACGAAGAAAATAAGGACTGGATAGCTCTCGAAAACGCCTTCTCATCAGTCCCATTACATGCAGCACCTTGGATTTCTCCTGACTCACTTCCTTCCTCCACCAAAAATCACCCGCTTATAAGTCCCACATTAACTTCCTTCAAAATCGCTTCCCAGCTATACCGCATATCCTCAAACCCGGGACCTCTGACTCCCATCAAATTCAATCCATCTTTCACTCCAGGCCTTTCAGGAAAATTTCTCTATAAGCAATGGAAAGACAAACCGATACGTGCTTATCAGTTCTACAACCAGGGAAGATTAATCGACCGTACTGACCTCAGACCAGACTCCTCTACTCCCCTTATCCCCAACTGGACTTACTTCCAAATTCGAAATTTCCTAAACTCTATAAACCAATCCAATGCCATTTCCAGGGACCTTTCCTCATTTGAAAAACTCTGCTGTAGTGCTGTTCCCAGACGCCATCTTATATCCCAGACATACAACCTCCTTTTTACAGAAACATCTACCTCCTCTAATAAAGCTCTCCTAGCATGGCAATCTGACTTAAATGTTGTCTTTTCTGATCAGGACTGGCAGAATATCTGCTATATCACACATAAAAGCTCATTAAACGTGTCAACACAAGAAAACTGCTACAAGATCCAAACTAGGTGGTACAGAACCCCATCTCTCCTCCATAAATTTTATCCCAATATTTCCAACTTCTGCTGGAGATGTAATACCTCACCAGGTAATCTCCTACATGTGTTTTGGTCTTGTCCCAAAATCCAACCATTCTGGAAACAAATCCACAATATTATAGCAGATATTGCGAACACCCAGATACTATTCGCTCCAGCGCAATACCTGCTACATCTTTCTAATACCCCTCCACATATTTACTGTAGGACGATCACCCCCCACCTACTCAATGCAGCCAAAGCATGCATTCCCCTGCATTGGAAATCCCAGACTCCACCATCGACCAAAGAATGGATACTTAGAGTAGACAAGATTGCAAAATTGGAAGAAATTATAGCTATTGCAAAAGACAGAACTGAAAAATATGCTCGCATTTGGACCCCCTGGCTGGAATTCACCAATTCATCCAGATACACCATCCTGATGAACGCGTCGTAGAATTTATCACTTCACACTACGCACTGAAATACCACTAACTTTCTTCTCCCAAACATACATCTTTCGGAGAATGCTAATGACATGGGATAGTGTCATGTCGGTCCCATTAATTTCACTTTCTCAGCAATCATTCCCACCTCCCTCCCCTAAACAAGGGATGTTGCAGGGAGTGGGACAAGCCTCTCACTGGCCTGACGCTGTCCCAGTTACAAGGACTCTAAACTTATAAAAATTAACTTTCCCTTCGACTCACCACCCCCTGAGAGGGGGGCAGAGGCTGGGGAAGACCCATATCATACCCTTCACTCCCTCCCCTATTCACCCCTCCTCCCTCCAACCCCTCCCCCGACCCATCTATTTGTCCTGACTAACCTGCTCCCCGAGATAGGAGTAGAATACTAGCTCATCAGATGAGACATCATACAGTATCTAACAACAACAGGAATGATGAACATATACCGTCCTTAACTGTAAGTTGAAGGTATTGTCATGCCTGACTTTATCTTAGGATCCTAACAATACACTATCAGGGAGCTGTAGTGTTATCGATAACCGTTCAGAATTTCTACTTTTGGAAGAAATCAGATAATGCTGCCAGGTTACTCTATGTAGCCACATACCAATCTTAACAATTTCCGCTTCTTATCTCTGTTTTCAGATACTTATACATATTTGACTATGAGCTGTTTATACCACGAGTTTGAATAGTTTTCTTGTTGTTCTGGTGAAAACTCATTGTCCCGATGCGCGGAAATTTACTTGTTCAATATGTTCATTCTTATGCCAAAAGTTTGTAAAAGTTTTCTTGTTATTTGTCTGTATGAACAAAAATTTTTTTATCTCTCAATAAAAATCTTTTTGGAAAAAAAAAAAAAACATAAAATCCAAAATAAGATACTTTTAGGGTGGCTCGCAGTATACAACTCTATTATATTGTAAAACAAACAATAGTGACTGCTACATTTCTATTGCACTTTAGAGAAGATAGGGCTACTATATGACTCTAAGTTCTCCAATTCTATGTTTAATATAGCAGCAATTTACAAGGCAGTTGACTCTTTAAAAGATTTTACAATCTAAACGAATAAGAAAATGTTTCACTACTATGGCTGCTTGTATAACAAAGTGACCTTTAAAGTGAGCTCATGGCCTGGCTATGGACAGTCAATAAATATATTTGCAGACTAAGCATCAAACTACTTTTAAAACAAGTTATCACTGTCTTGAATTGCTGCAGGCACTTTGGGGTAATTTATGCTGATGTATTCTAATTTATGCTGATACTTCATGGCATGGGTGACATAGATTCAAGTCAATCTCTCAGGCAGCCTGCTAACTCTAACTCCCCTCCTATCTGTGGCACTGCCATTTTATATTCAGCTTCTTTCTAATCCACTGCAATCTTCTGACAGCCTATGTAATGTAAAGAGAGGCTGTCACTGTAACACTGATCAGCTACAGCCGTGTGTTTACAGGTTT
Organism: Pelophylax lessonae; assembly: GCF_965119305.1. NCBI lineage: Eukaryota > Metazoa > Chordata > Amphibia > Anura > Ranidae > Pelophylax > Pelophylax lessonae. The sequence continues at coordinate 259,577,617 of NC_138771.1, read as the reverse complement.
GTCACATCTGGTGTTTCTATGGTCTAGACACATGTTTGTGTTTAGGTGTCCGTCTGTAAAACTGCTTGAAAAAAGAAGTGCAACTGGAACTGAACTTGGAAGACAGATATATATATATATATATATATATATATATATATATATATTTTTTTTTTTTTTTTTTTTAAACTTCAACAAAAAGACAAAAGATCACTCTTGTTCTTTTGTGCACAGGTGGATCTCCTTTACATTGGGGTTATCCCAGAAATGTCCTTGGTCTCCTCCACCTCCTTCTTATTTTCATGATGTCTGCAAATTAGTGAACTACCTTATTTCTGTTTTTTTTTTTTTTTCTGCTGCTATTTTTATGTATGCTTATGTAACAAAAAAATATATAGTATGACTTTAAATACCCCTCCAGTGATCACAAACATACAGTCATATATAAAAAAATTACAAAACTTTATTTCTACCAATAAAATATATAGAAACACATATTGTGTATCACTGCTTGCATATTAATACCGACAATCATTATCCACTGAAAACATGCATGGCTTTTGGTCGAGATGGAGAACTTAGGTTGATGTGTTTCATGGAGAACATCGATTCTTCAGGACATTCTATCTCTCGCATATGTACACATGACCAAAAGAATAACCTCTAAGGACAGAAAAATAAATCATCAAGGAACATGATTATATTTGTTCACAATAATCATTGGGTTAAAAAAATACATAATAATTGTCCCCAAGAAGCAGCTAGGTTGTGGTGAAGGAGAGAAAAAAAAAAGGTAAATGAATAATCCATGTTATACCTTTTTATGAGAAAGTTTCATCCATGTATAGTATATTTCAGCAATGCCGACTTATATATGTTGATGAATTGGTGGAAACCCATGTAGTATAGTGTCTCTGGCCCGTGGGAGAATGACCAGCCCTGGGATAGAGTGACTAGTAAACTTGAAGTATAGAAAACTAAAATTGTGTAAATATAATGAGAGATATAGAGAGCTTACAGATATGAATTTATGAACCCTAAATAGCAATTAACTTAAAGCATTAAAATGGACCTGTAAGATTTACCTGATAGGTGAAAAAGGCACTAGACTTTCCAGACTGTCATATCTAGAGGCCAAGAGTAAGGATTTGAGTGGAAGATGATTATTCCACACTGAAAGCAAAAATTGTATATATACACTATATTGTCAAAAGTATTGGGACACCTGCCTTTACATGCACATGAACTTTACTGGCATCCCAGTTTTAGTCCATAGGGTTCAATATCGAGTTGGCCCACCCTTTGCAGCTAAAACAGCTTCAACTCTTCAGGGAAGGCTGTCCACAAGGTTTAGGAGTGTGTGTCTATGGTAATGTTTGACCATTCTTCCAGAAGCACATTTGTGAGATCAGGCACTGAAGTTGGACGAGAAGGCCTGGATCGCAGTCTCCACTCTAATTCAGGTGTTCTTTGGGGTTGAGATCAGGACTCTGTGCAGGCCAGTCAAGTTCCTCCACCCCAAACTCGCTCATCCATGTCTTTATGGACCTTGCTTTGTGCACTGGTCCAAATCACTTGGTGGAAGGGGATTACGGTGTGGGGTTGTTTTTCAGGGGTTGGGCTTGGCTCCTTAGTTCCAGTGAAGGGAACTCTTAAGGCATCAGCATACAAAGACATTTTGGACAATTTCATGCTCCCAACTTTGTGGAAACCCCTTCTTGTTCCAACATGACTGCACATCAATGCACAAAGCAAGGTCCATTAAGACATGGATGAGCGAGTTTGGGGTGGAGGAACCTGACTGGCCTGCACAGCACACCCTCATAGAACACCTTTGGGATGAGTTACAGTGAAGACTGCCAGCCAGGCCTTCTTGTTCAACAACAGTGCCTGATCTCACAAATGTGCTTCTGGAAGAATAGTTAAACATTCCCATAGACACACTCCTAAACCTTGTGGACAGCCTTCCCAGAAGAGTTGAAGCTGGTATAGCTGTAAAGGGTGGACCCACTCAATATTGAAGGCTCTCTGCCACCACCGACCGAGTGGTCTGGACTCCCCAGCTTGACATGGCACTGCTTCCTATCTTTACCATTGGTGTCTATGGGAAATCTCAGTCAACTTGACAAGGCACTGCTCCCTGTCTTTAGCATTGGCGTCTATGGGAAATCTCGGTCAGCTTGGTATGGCACTGCTATCAAACTATAAGTGACAGGGACACAAAACTTGTGAAGCACTGAGAGGGAACCCAGGACTACAACATATCTATTCATTATATAAAAGTGGGGTATGCCTGTTCACTACACTGTCTGCACTAAACTAACTCAACACACTATCCACTAACTACCTGCCTAACCTTCAATTATTATACACTATACATGCCATGTAAGCAGCAGCCTTATATAGTGTGGGGCGTGGACTTAGCCCCTGAGCCAGGATTGACCAAAGGCAGCTTGCCTTTGGCCAATCATGGCTCTGACAGGACACAGGGTGAATTTCCCGTCGAGTGCCCCATTTGTTTGTGTGTTCGATTCAAACATCAAGCCCATCCCTAATCTTGAATTTCCCAATTGCTTTGGCCAAAGGTTGCCTGTTCAAAGGTCTTGGTTTGGGAACTAAAGAAAAATGTTTCTCCTTCTGATCTAGGAAGATACCCGCTGCTCCAGAATCCACAAAAGCCACACAGAAAACAAGGTTTGAAAAACAAAAAAAGGTTACAGGCACCATGAGCTTTGTCTTGCAGGAAGATTTGTAAGGTCTAACCCAGCTCCTCCAACATGGGTTAGAGTCCCTCTTTTTACTGGACCACTTAGGCAAGCAGACAACATGTGTCCTTTCAGTCCACAATAAAGACATAGGCCCAGGGAGCATCTCCATTGCTTCTCTGTTTCAGTCAGGTGAAGACAGCTGATGCCCATGGGTTCTGCAGGTGTCATGGATTCAGCAACAGTTTCAGCTCTGGAAGTTAGGATCCAAACGATACAATGGTCGAGGTAGCTTGTGAGTCTGGGACTTCTCCTGACCCCTTTTATGGCATCGGACACTGAAACAGACACACAGCTCAATTACCTTTTCAAGATCATCTGGAAGATCCCTATACACCAGTTCATCCTTGATGCGGTCAGTAAGCCCCTTGCGAAAGGTCGCATGAAGAGCACCAGCATGTTAGTTTGTCTCAGCAGCCAGTATACAAAACTCAACAGCATATTAAGTGACAGTTCTGGTACCTTGCTGAATATCCAAGAGTGAGCATTCAGCAGCTGAAATCCTGCCAGCTTTATCAAGAACAGTCTGAAGTGACGACAGAAAGTTATCTGCATTTTGCAGCTAAGGATCATTGCGTTACAGGTAAGGAGAGACTAATGCCAGTTTCTTCCCCTTAAACAATGAGATGACAAATGTCAGCTTGGCAGAAGCTGTGCTGAATATATCCGGAAGCTTGGGAGGTACTGAAAAGACGGCCTGGAGTAGAGCAGGAGCAGGAGTCTGAACTGGTTTGGGGGATGCTGGCAGTGGATTTAATCATAGCAGACAGTTCAAGTTTAGCACCCAGAGAAATAAGATGCACATCACGATTATCTACAAATGTCCCTGATGCAGAATAGCCTTACACACCTCAGCTGGGTCTACTGGCATTGTTGCCCATTTGGTATGTAAGTTACATGTTGGAAGGTTTAGTCCAGAGTGGAGCTTTGGCTTGGGGTTGAGGCTTTAGTGTAGTCAGGCAAATCAAGTCAGCAACGAGTCTTGGCAACAAGGTACAAAGTCAGATATCAGAAGTGTGGTCAAGGACAGGCAGGGTCATACACAGGCTGGCAGAGAAATGTAGAACTGTCAGACAAAGGAAGTAATCTAGGAAACAGGCAGAGGTCAACGTCCAGAAGTTTAGTAACTCAGCAGCAAGTGACATACCCAGGGAAGCAAATCCAACAAATGGGCATTGTCTACAGAAAGTACTGCAATTTAGGCTGATCTGATTGTGGATTTATTGCTGCTGGAAGGCAGGCGGGGCTAAAGAGTACTAGGAGCAGAGGTACTTTGGAAGGTGTAAATTTGCAGGACTCAGGTTCCTCAGGGGCAGAGGGAGCAGAGCTGCAGCCCAAGGACAGAAGGACCCAGGTTCAAGCCCAGGCCAATCACATCATATAGTTTACCCGCTTCATGCCTGTAGTCACCATCCGCTGAGCAATTACTGTGGATCCACATAAATTGTTCTACAGGAATCCCCCTGATCAGGGATCTCAGATGGTAACTAGAGGTGTGAAGCAGGGTAATGGCTGCTGTCCCCTTCCAATATGTTTTAGTAGTTAACCATTTATTTCAAACCGAAATGGAGAGATTCAGGAATGAGATATCCTGTGGATCTGTGCAGTAAGTTAGTTTAATATTGTGATAATTTAGTCCAAGCTCCTCCATGAACCATTCCAGGACTGGTAAGGAGCCATACCAGACCATTAACACATCATAGATGTACCTTAGCCACAGTCCCACATGGCCAAAGTACATTGATGAAGCATATTCCACATCCTCCTCCCACCATTGAATTGGAGGTAGGCATAGGCCCAAGGGGCCCACATTGAAGTGTTTCTAATCTATTGGTAACTGGTACTGGCAGACTGAAAAAAAGTTGTTGTCTAATGCAAGGTCTAGGAGTTCAATAATAAACAACTTTAATGCTCTCATGGCTGGGAAATTTTCATCAAGGTAGCGTGAAACTGCTACGATCCCTAACCCATGCAGTATAGCCATGTAGAGAGAGTCCACATCAATACCGACGAGCAGCACCCCTTCAGAGACCTCAACTTCCTCACTCTTACCTGGGACATCCTGTGTATCCTTTATGTAGAGGAGGCAAGACTGCCACAAAATCCTTAATTAGAGAGTCAATATATTTCCCCACCCTTTCCAGTAGACTTTTTACATCTGATACAATCGGCATACGGGGGGGGGGGGCTGGGTTGCATTTTTATGTATTTTTGGGATTGTATAATATAAAACATTGGAGGTAATATATTTCCCCACACCTAAAAAGTCCAATTCTCTCTTTGTGATAATGTCTGCCTAAAACACCAGGGAGAGTTTCTCATTGTGGGATTCTACTAGGAGGGGGAAGGGATTATGGTCAAATTGTTTTTAGGTATACTTATCTACCAGTTGTCTGCAGACTGTAGGAGCTTCTAGCTTTTATATGTTGCCATACAAAGCATCTTTTTTCTTTTTTATGCAGTTTATGCATAAAGCGTGATTAATGGGCATTCAGTGCATAGAGTGTTATAGTGGTCTACGGGGCATCGTTAATGTTACAGAGAAAGATGAGGTACCAACCTTCAGGGTCCTTTATGCAGTCCTGAAGTTGAAAAGAGAGGGCGTTGTTGACGGCAATCAGAACACCTTTTTTTTTTTTTGCTATTGCACTAGCTCTGAAGAAGTTATTAAAGCGCTTGTTGGTACAGGTGGGTGGGTTAGCTGCTTGGAAGTGCTTCTCTTGTACACACAGAATGTCACAGTCACAGTGGGTTTGTTTGGCCAATTTCCAAAGAGATGCTCTTTTTGCCGGGTGGTTAAGACCTTTGGCATTGATGGATAATACGTTGATAGTCATAGTGTTGGAAAAGCGGCTGGAAAGATCTTTGGAAGTTATGGGGTTTATAAATGTCACTTACTTAGGTGAGGATTCCTGCTAGATGGACGATAGAGATGGTGTAGCTGGAATTATTGCTAGGAGATACCAGAAAAATTGAGGACGATGATTCAGGCAACCAAATAGTATACGGCAGCTTAAAAAAGAGAAAAATAAAGAAAAACAAACAAACAAAGAAAGGACAGCAGTTCTATAAGATTTCATGGAAAATTGGCACAGCCTGTGCCCAGGAAAAATAACAATGTGGTAAAGAGTTCCAAAGGCAGATAGAGGTCCCAATGAATGATCTTTCCCACGACAGCTTATTTGCGAGGTTGACATTTGTTAGTGCACTGGGCACTGGAGGAGATTGAGGGTTCTCTCCCACACTCTGCTCTGTTGGAGTGGATGTAGATGTGTCAGGGATAATATTCCATCATTGTAGAAGGCGTAGGGCATCTTGAAGCGATGACACAACGTGTTTAGCGCCATTATGTGTAATTAACATTTTCCCATCATGAGTGTCAAAAGGATTGTTGTCCATGGTGGCTATGCCCCTAAGTTACCATTGATTTGCAATCCTCTGTCCGCCAATACATTTATATTATGCCCAAATTTATGCATGAGGAAGAGCATGTCTGTTTTGAGCAAGCTCCGCAGCAACATAAGCATCTCCTTTAGCATGGTATCTATTACTGGTTGCCCCATAGTAGGATAGGAGGATATGGGGTCTGGTTGAGCCCCTTGGAGGACCTGCGAGAGGGATGGTTGAGTCACCTCATGGTTGTCTGAGACTACAGAATCCAACCTCATCCTTGCCTATGCTGGGCTGCCAGGGACAGGTGTCCCTGAAGGAGATGATGGGAGTTCAGACCTGGGCTGCAGAAGAGCCATTGGTCTGTGTGTAGAAGGTGCCCCTGGATCTTGCTGCAGGAGAGGGAGATCTGCTGATGACCATGTAGTCGAGTCAGCCTTGCGCCCTTTTGGATATGTCGGTCAGCCGGCCGAAACATGAAGGCTGTTCATTTTTGGGGATTGTTCTTCCTCTTCGGCAGCATGCCGCCACTGAGGTAGAGGAAGTGTTGGCTGGTTTCGGAAGTGTCGATCGGTCCGGGGCAGGCAGAGAGACGTGGTATTGTAAATCCAGCGACAGGAGCCTATGAATTATGCGGCAATCATGTCTGTGCGCCGGCCATGCCCCCCACAGGCACACATCTTTGTAGGTCTCAAAGTGATCCATCTTACTCATAGGTGAGAAGGTGAGCCCCTTCTGTAAACGTCCAGTGTTTCTGTCTTCTGATTGAAAGTCTGAAAGATTGATTACTTTCATATCACTGGGGTTATCAGCCCCCTGGTCGGGTACTCCTTTGCTGGTTACTAATAACTTTTTTTCACTGGTCAACTGCTGTTGGTCCTCTGATGAAACTACTTTTAGGGCTGGTTTTTATTTTGCACCCCCCTCCTCCCCCTCCTGCCCCAGTGATATTTGAGTTTTGTCCTTAGTTTTGGAGGAACCACACTTGTTTACTTAGTGAGACAATGACAAGTTATTTTTAGACTGCTATTTGGGGTCCCCCTGTATGGGAATAAGCCATTTTAGTATTTTATTGTTTTAGGACTACAACACCAGACTTAAAAGTTAGTGGCATGGAGATTTGCAGAGCATTTATAGTGGATAAATTGCTGTGTAACCAAAAGACAGCTCCATCACCTTCTGCAACATAGGTGCAGCTCTGCATAGAAACATGTCAGGTTCCAGTTTTTTTTTTTTTTGTGCTAAAGTTACCATGCACAGCTGCACTAGATTTTGCACTCGCAAGTTTTTGTAAATCAACCCCACGAGTTTCCCCTCATTAACTTACAATGCAGAAGTTTTTTAGGACAAATCTAATTTACAACTGAAAATGAAAATTGTCAAAAAACAGTACAGACAGGGTAAATTATGGTCAGGATATATGAATATTATGGGATATATGAATATTATCTACATCCCCATATGAACATTTTGGAAATATGGGTTTATGGATTATGGTGCATATGGATTAAGGCAATTGTAAATATTAAACTTGTTTTACTAAGTTAATGTCTATACTTCATTACTAGTGTTGAGCGAACACGGACTGTATTATTCGTGTTCGTACCGAATAATTGGATTTTTGTTACCCGAACACGGACCCGAAAACTTTACTGTATGTTCGGGTTTAAAATCCGTGTTCGGTCATTTTATTTCCTGTTTTGTATGTAATGGCGCTCTTTTAATGGCAGGCTTTCAACAGCCAATCAATAAGCGTTTAACTGGTGTGCGCCATCACAGCCATGCCTACTAATGTATTAGTAGCTGTGATTGGCCATCTGAAGCATGTGACCATGTCTTTATAAGTTCGAGAGCCCCAGCGCGCCGCGTCATTCTGCTGTAGTTTAGGGACAGAGCACACATCATACGTGCTGGCTGCTGATTAGGGACAGACAGTGATTCTGTGAAAAATTGTGTCCGAAAAGAATGCAGGGACAGGTCGGAGTGCAGGCAGGGAAAGTTATTAGAGCATTTTAGGGCCAGGCTGGAGATTAGGCAGGGTCAGTCTACATCGATTTTGCTGTGTGGGGGGTGGTGCAGTGAACGATCTTATTGAGCATATTAGGGCCAGGCTGGAGATTAGGCAGGGACAGTCTACATCGATTTTGCTGTGTGGGGGTGGTGCAGTGAACAATCTTTTTGCCCTCACTTGAGCCCACTGAGGAGGAGGAGGAGGAGGAGGGAGAAAAAAATCTATTTTTATCAGTCTGTTGTGTGCAGCGTTCAGCTATATTTCACTACAGATTGCTGTTCTAATCTGCTATTAAAAAATTTATTTAAAGGGGAATTTTTTTTAAGAGCACTTGCCATGCTCTTAACTACATTTTGCTGCTATTTGCAGCACTCTAGCCCATTGGTGTTTTAGAGCCATTTTAGTGCCTGAAAGTTCGGGTCCCCATTGACTTCAATGGGGTTCGGTGTCCGGGTAAAGTTCGGAAAAAGTCCGGGACACGGACCCGGATTTTTTTTTCAAGCTCGGCCGAACCCGCCGAACACGGACATCCAGGTGTCCGCTCAACTCTATTCATTACATAACTTGCTGACACCTTAAAATTCTCTGGAGGTATAGTTGTATGCCTTGTCTAGAACTAAAAGTGAAAGCATGGTATGCACATAAGAAACATGTTTATTAAAATAAATAAGTATTTTAAAAACTAAAAACTAATAACTTGAGCAGGCACTAAATTTATTGTGGTTTAAGGTTATCTACCTGTGTTTTCCTAAGTTGATGTTGTATTGTCCCTTGAGCCAGGGAATGCCCAATGACTCTGCCTTGTATGTACTGCATTTTTCTTTTTAAAAAAAGCAAAAAAAAAAACCTTTACAAGGACTGATTTCTTTTAAATAATGAGAGCATTATTTATTAATAAAATACATTAGTAAAAAATACATATGACTGTATCACTAATAAAACAAAATAACAGGCTTTTTGTTTGTCTTTAGTGTGTGCAGTGATATAAAATATTTTAATTGATGTAAGAAAAATTCCAGTGAAAAAATAGCAATATATAAATACGTGGATATACATTTTTTGCATCATCATAGTCACAATGTAAAATCATTTTCTTCTTTCTTTATTTTTTTATTACTGGTTGTAGCAAACAAATGTTTTTATGATCTCCTTGCTTGCATTTAACTGAAACTGCAAAAATGTTTTTCTACTTCAAAATGATACATGTGATAGAATGGAATCTTTTAATTTGTGTAGGTAGAGAGGCTCAGTTAAATTCATAAATCAGTTCTAAAAAATCAGTTATGCACAAAACCACTGGTGTTATTTCCTACCCACAACATTAGTTTAAGAATAGCTCTATTTCTTTTAACTTTTATAGCGGTAGACAAATAATTATTTAGTAATGTATTTTTTCCATGCACATACCACATGCATATTGATAATTACATATCTCTAAGTGACTGAAATTCTCCAAAGAATAACACTGTTCTTATTGCAGACCAAACTATGGGGTAGATAAAAAATGCTTAGATTGGTGTAAAAATACATTTTAGAAATTATTATTGTGCAAAAATATGGACTGTATGCCTTACCAAACAAAAACAGCAAAGCAAAATAATATATATTCACATACAGTAATAAGGTTTAATAAAGACACAAGTACATCCAATACTTTACATAATACTGATGGTATGCTAACTGCTCTGTTGCTTTCTGGTATAGATCTTGGCCCCTTTATAAATACTGATACCACATTTACTTTTCACCAATTGATTGGTACAGTTCCAGTCAGTAAGCTGTCTTTAAAAATTAGGAACAATGGTCTGGCTATATTATTGCTAAGATTTTTGAAGACTCTCAGGTGTAATCCCTGTGGTCCTGGTGATTTATTTACATAAAGTTTTTCTAGTCTCTGTTTTGAACACTGACTTCTGTTAGGCAAAGAGGCACATTAAAGCGGTTGTAAACCGCTGCACTTTTTTTTCTTACTTGCAAGGCAAAGGCATAATGTGCTAGTATGCATCGCATACTAGCATGTTATGTTAGACTTACCTGAAAACAAAGAGTTCCAGTGATGTGATGCTATCGCTGAAGGCAGCATCCATCTCTACCTGGTCTTCCTTCTGGGTTTGCGGCTCCAGCTCTGTGACTGGCCAGAGCAGCGGTGATGTCACGGCACACTGCTCTGGTGGGTGGCCGTTCCTTTAGAGCGAATGTGCCAGTGATGTAACTGGCTGCTAGCTCAGTAAATATCTCTTAAATGGTGCAGGTTTAGGAGATATTTACACTACCTATAGGTAAGCCTTAATATAGGTTTACCTATAGGGAAAACTTAAAGATGGAAGTTTACTTCCTCTTTAAATACAATGTCATTTGCAGAGAAGAAGGTATTTATTACATCTGCTTTTTCCCTGTCACTTGTACCTCCTTTTTTTCATTTCTTTTTACTTTCTGTGGCAATATGTTTCAGCAACATTGCATTCATTGCAGAATGGTTTATTTGAAATAAAATAAATTAACATGGGGAAGGGAGGGCAAAGGTTTTGAGAAAAGTAACTATGCAACAGTATATGGAATAATAGAGTAATAAGGAATTATTCTTTTTTTTTTTTTGCTTTTCTTATGTTTTTGTTTTTTTTATTAATTTGGATTAATAGCAGTAGACAAGTGTAAGGCTCCATGTACACGGGACGCTGGAAATGGTCGTTTAGGAGCAGTTGGGCGTTTTTTTCAGAAGCCCCTGAACCCATCTACATTTTATCTTATCTGTCCATGTACACCAGGTCGTTTACAGTCATTTGCAGGCAGTTGCGTTCAGGGACTTTTTTTAGAACGCAATTATTTGCGTTCGAACGTGTGTTTCCCGGCGTTTCAAACGCACAAACGCGTCTAAACGCATCCGAACGCGCCTGAACGCGATGACCCGCGTTTAGCGTTCGCGTTTTTCCATTTTAAAAGGGGAATAATTTTTTTTTACCTCTAGGAACGCTTCTAAACGCAAACGCCTCCAAACGCCGCTAAACGCCCGCTAAACGCGGGTACAAACGCGACTGAACGGACGTTTCAAACGTCCTAAAAATTCCAGCATTCAAAGGGACTTTTAACAACGTCCCGTGTACATGGAGCCTAAATTGGAGACTGAATATTTGAGTGGACTATGACAGACCCTAGCCACCTCACCCACTTGTGACAAATGGCTGGTGAAACTCACTGGTACATGACAATGCCACTCTCAGCCTTACCCTGAACAAAGATTTTCAAGCTCACAGGACCACAAGTGCCAGCAGACTGAGAGCGATCGTCACTGGGTTTAGATTTTTTACACTGCCACCAGATATGGTTCAGCCTCTTAACCATTCACAATATTAGCGATAACACTTATGACTCAAAACAAACATCTGTAACACACACAGTCACCACAGGCAGATATATCCAGAAGTTTACACTATAGTAAAGTAAAGAGACAGGGATTCTTTAAGTTTGGCGTTAGAGCATTAGACAATATTAACACAGAGTATTGTTTAATAATATAAAAGGTAAAACAGTGCAAACAAAATATTTTCATGCAAAGGGTATTATAAATGAACAAAGTGACGATAAGGCAACAGTGAAATAAAAAGGAATTAGGGGTGGAAATACTTACGAAGGTTTAAGAAGTGGCCAGTGGGATGTCACTGTGTTTATGACAAAGTAGTGTCTGCTCCTTAAATACAGTTTTATACTGGTATTAATATTTTCAGTATAACATAAATAATGCAGCACCAAAGGTAAAAATAGAATAAAATGAAAGTTGACTAATAAATCACATGCATAGGTAAAGTGAATAAACCCCGTATACTCACATATAAATACTCAGTGAAAAACGGAAGAATAAATAGTATTGAAAAGTAATAATACCCTCCTAGTGTATATATATGATCATAAAACTAAATACATATAAAATATATTAAATATTATCGCATGGTGCATCAAAAAGAAATGCACAAAGGTAAAAAAAAGTCCCAAATTGAATACATCCCTCTGCGCCGTGCAATAAATAGTAAATAGTGCTAGTGCTTCACTCCACACATGAGTGCTCCCTGTGTTCTTGCTCAATAGCAGCTCACCTCACTCACTGACTTATATATTCTAAAGAGTCAAGTGCGCTTCTATACCCAAGTTATCAGGATAGATAAGGCAGATTTTCTCCCCCTTCCTTTTCAAGGCTCCAAGGTACAGTTGAAATAGCAGGCCAAGGTTCTGTTTATATAAAAACAAAAAACAACTTCTCTAGTGCTCTCTGAATAGCTGTTTATTGATCAACAATTAAAATCGGCAAGAAAACTCACATTTATACGCACTTAGAGCAATGCGGGCTAATACAGTCTCGTCAGGCAGAAGTAAAACTGACAGTCCTAGTTCCGACGTTCGTGAGCAGGCTCCTCCCCCATACACGTTGCGTCACTGGATTGACTTTGTTAATATTTTCAGTATTAATATTTTCAAATACTTACAGATTGTATTCTGGTAACTTTTATATAATTTTTAATCAGGAAATTATATTTTAAATGAATACAAATATGACGGGTATCAGATAGCTATTTTACCTAGGAGAGTCGATGCGTCCAGTTTAAAAAATTAATAAAATCGGCGCTCAATCAATCCCAATAAAACAAATAAATAACAAGCATAAATATACACATAAATGCAAGGTGTTCAATGGTGACATCAAATAAATAGATATATATATAGTGATGTGGTAAAGTGCACATGTGCAAAAAGTGCATAAAAACGAAACCACAATGAAATAGCAGCAGAGGAACCAAACAATAATAAATAAAGTCAGTGTAAGGAAGGATGTGACAGTGAACTAACGTGCAAAGTGATGGTAACTGATCAGATCCAAAAAATGGTCTGATCAAAATATAGTGATAGTAATAGCACAGTAAAGGACAGATACAAGGGAGTGCAGAATTATTAGGCAAATTAGTATTTTGACCACATCATCCTCTTTATGCATGTTGTCTTACTCCAAGCTGTATAGGCTTGAAAGCCTACTACCAATTAAGCATATTAGGTGATGTGCATCTCTGTAATGAGAAGGGGTGTGGTCTAATGACATCAACACCCTATATCAGGTGTGCATAATTATTAGGCAACTTCCTTTCCTTGGGCAAAATGGGTCAAAAGAAGGACTTGAAAGGCTCAGAAAAGTCAAAAATAGTGAGATATCTTGCTAGATGCAGCACTCTTAAAATTGCAAAGCTTCTGAAGCGTGATCATCGAACAACCAAGCATTTCATTCAAAATAGTCAACAGAGTCGCAAGAAGCATGTGGAAAAACCAAGGCGCAAAATAACAGCCCATGAACTGAGAAAAGTCAATCGTGCAGCTGCCAAGATGCCACTTGCCACCAGTTTGGCCATATTTCAGAGCTGCAACATCACTGGAGTGCCCAAAAGCACAAGGTGTGCAATACTCAGAGACATGGCCAAGGTAAGAAAGGCTGAAAGACGACCACCACTGAACGACGACCACCACTGAACAAGACACACAAGTTGAAACGTCAAGACTGGGCCAAGAAATATCTCAAGACTGATTTTTCAAAGGTTTTATGGACTGATGAAATGAGAGTGAGTCTTGATGGGCCAGATGGATGGGCCCGTGGCTGGATTGGTAAAGGGCAGAGAGCTCCAGTCCGACTGGTTTGGGCTGGTATCATCAAAGATGAGCTTATGGGGCCTTTTCGGGTTGAGAATGGAGTCAAGCTCAACTCCCAGTCCTACTGCCAGTTTCTGGAAGACACCTTCTTCAAGCAGTGGTACAGGAAGAAGTCTGCATCCTTCAAGAAAAACATGATTTTCATGCAGGACAATGCTCCATCACACACGTCCAAGTACTCCACAGCGTGGCTGGCAAGAAAGGGTATAAAAGAAGAAAAGCTAATGACATGGCCTCCTTGTTCACCTGATCTGAACCCCATTGAGAACATGTGGTCCATCATCAAATGTGAGATTTACAAGGAGGGAAAACAGTACACCTCTCTGAACAGTGTCTGGGAGGCTGTGGTTGCTGCTGCACGCAATGTTGATGGTGAACAAATCAAAACACTGACAGAATCCATGGATGGCAGGCTTTTGAGTGTCCTTGCAAAGAAAGGTGGCTATATTGGTCACTGATTTGTTTTTGTTTTGTTTTTGAATGTCAGAAATGTATATTTGTGAATGTTGAGATGTTAAATTGGTTTCACTGGTAAAAATAAATACTTGAAATGGGTATACTGTATATTTGATTTTTGTTAAGTTGCCTAATAATTATGCACAGTAATAGTCACCTGCACACACAGATATCCCCCTAAAATAGCTAAAACTAAAAACAAACTAAAAACTACTTCCAAAAATAGTCAGCTTTGATATTAATGAGTTTTTTGGGTTCATTGAGAACATGGTTGTTGTTCAATAATAAAATTAATCCTCAAAAATACTCATTCGCCTAATAATTCTGCACTCCCTATATATCTGTGAAATAAGTGAACTGTGACTGGAAATAATAAATAAATAAAAATATTATAACAAAGAATACCACAAAAGACAAAGAGCAGGGGTATGAAAAACATATAAAGAAAATTGCTTTATATGTAAGCGGATAATCATAAATAGTTCATAAGTTCATGGAGAATCAAAAAGTTCATAAAAAAGTGCTGATGTGCAAAATTTGCCGGATGTGCGGGAAACTTTGGACATTCACTAGGTGCGGGAAACTGCTTTCAATACGGTGGTGAGCATGTATCCTTAAATGAGTGAAATGGCCGCTCACCTCCAAGACACTCTTAATGAGATCAAGAGATCCCTTGAAAAAGTCATGCTGCGCTGTGACGCAACGGGTCGGGAGAAGCCGTCTGATGTCACTTTCTGGTCCGCGGCCGAGACCGGAAGTCTCTGCATCATACTGCCATGCTGCTTGCCACGCTACTTTACTACTCTATGCTGTTTTATGCTAAACTAAAATGTGAGTTGATCTCTATATGCTTTTACAATAAAATGTCATTTTAAACTTACTACACTATGAAGTTCTTCCCTTTATCTATGGTTTGAGCTTCAAACCCTACCTAGGATATTTTCTCCCTTGATGTCTGATGTTGGCTACCTAAAGGACCATAAGAGTCTGCCTTAAAGGGACCACCACTGGACCATTCACTTCCATATTGGAGACCCTGCTACCTATTGGTACAAACACTCATTAAGAGTGTATTGGAGGTGAGCGGCCATTTCACTCATTTAAGGATACATGCTCACCACTGTATTGAAAGCAGTTCCCCACACCTAGTGAATGTCCACAGTTTCCCGCACTTCCAGCAAATTTTGCACATCAGCACTTTTTTATGAACTTTTTGATTCTCCGTGAACTTATGAACTATTTACGATTATCCGCTTACATATAAAGCAATTTTCTTTATATGTTTTTCATACCCCTGCTCTTTGTCGTTTGTGGTATTCTTTGTTATAATATTTTTATTTATGTATTATTTCCAGTCACAGTTCACTTATTTCACAGATATATCTGTCCTTTACTGTGCTATTACTATCACTATATTTTGATCAGACCATTTTTCGGATCTGATCAGTTACCATCACTTTGCACCTTAGTTCACTGTCACATCCTTCCTTACATCACTATATATATCTATTTATTTGATGTCACTAATGAATACCTGTCATTTATGTGTATATTTATGCTTGTTATTTATTTGTTTTATTGGGATTGATTGAGCGCCGATTTTATTAATTTTTTAATTTGCCTTGATGTATGTGGTGACACTACTAAGAATTGGCTGCTAATCCTTGGTCCCTATCTTCACCCTATATCTACTACTCAATTTTATCTATTTATTACATCTGGTATATGGTCAAGCGCATAGGTTTTTCTACTTTCACTTGATGCGTCTAGTTTGCCTCTTGTACCTAATATAGTGATGCTTGGGCTTAAAATGCTGCTAATTAACTGATATGGGTAAATATGTCCTTGTTCCAGTTGTATTATTATCAGCTCAGAAGTTATTAAATACACTGAATTTTAGATTGTTTGCTAATAATAGCCATCCGAAAATGCATACTTAGCTGTTCAACCAGCTGAGCTATTTACAACAGGTGATACATTTGATATTAGTGAAGAATTTTTGGAATGCAGCTAAAAGTTTGTTAATTGTACAAGATGCCTTCCTGGAATAATGTAGAGGGAATCACTGCTGTTCTGTGTCTCCTAGTGTTAAAAAATGTCATGGCTGACTTAGGAATTTTAAACAACATGGCTGTCTTGTCCCTCTAATGCAGCCTTTTGGGGTGACCAGTCCACAATATTATCACATGGACTAATACATTTGGTGAGACAAAATGTTATAATTTGGGTAGAAAGAACTTTCTAAGTTATAGAAGACACATGTACATTACAGAAATGCATTACAGGAAACATACAGTGCAGACTAATACACCTAACAAAATATAACTATTTGATTGTTACAGAATACATTTCAGAAAACATGCAGCAATGTACAAACACATAAATACTAATGCACAACAACAAGAAGAATTTTAGAAGAGAATATTTTAAATAGCACTGCTGCACCTCTATGACTAAGCCTCCATTGGGTGGGGCAAAACATGCCAGGGGACATGACTATCGGAAGGAGCTGGGGCTGAGGCCACTCTTTACGTCCTATACATTGGAGTTGATCAGTGTGTGGTATTGAACCACTATAGACTCTGCCAGTATACTTCACTGAAGTAAAATAGAGTTTTAGTTGGGGGTCCTAATAAACTTGACAGTTGTTATTTCAGTTTAGATCTTTTATTTCAAAACTCAAATGCTACTTTTCAGAATATGATAGCTTTCATCAATAGTGGTCTATTGTGCTAGTTGATCACTGTCTCATATTTTGTCCATAACCTTGCTACAAATATATTTTGATACTTTCCATACAACAAAGTACTGCATCAAATTTAAAATGTTTTAGCATGCTTTAAAGATTTGCTCTTCAAAGACACCAGCCCAGGCACTGGTATTTATCTCAAACAAAACAGTATGTGCTTCAAGGTATTTTAAATCAAATTAGTTCAATTAGAACATATAATAATTAGTCATGGAAAAAACATTTTACAGAACAAATTTGGTTTTTAACTTTGCTGCAAAGGCAATGGAACTTTCATTTTTAAGTGCCAGCTATGCAGACAAACTTTAAAATTGTACTAAATTATACTCTTTTCCAAAGTGTTGTCTATATTTTTCTTTAAATTAATTTTTTTTAAAAACAAAATCAAAGTGGATTTTGTATTTAACTACTTTACCACCGGAGGATTTTCCTGCTTTACGTCCAGGCCACTGTTTGCGATTCCGCACTGTGTGACTTTAACTGACAATTGCGCGGTCATACAACGCCGTACCCAAACGAAATTTATGTTCTTTTTTCCCACAAACAGAGCTTTCTTTTGGTGGTATTTGATCACCTCTGCGCTTTTCATTTTTTTGCGATATTGATAAAAAAATGCGACAATTTTGAAAAAATAACAATATTTTTCTAATTTGACAGTTAAAAAATATCCAATATATTCAATTTTTGTCATATATTTAGGCCAAAATGTATTTAGCTACATGTCTTTGACAAAAAAATTCTCAATGAGCGTATTTTTAACTGCTTTAAGAACGGAAGATTTTTCCCCATTCTTGACCAGGCCATATTTTGCAATTCAGCACTGTGTTATTTTAACGGACAATTTATGTCCTTGTTTCCCCACAAATAGAGCTTTCCTTTGGTAGTATTAGATCACCTGTGCGATTTTAACTTTTTGCGCTATAAACAAAAAAAGAGCGACAATTTTGAAAAAATAACAATATTTTTCACATTTTTTTATATGAAATTCCCCCCCAAAAAAATGTAAAAATCAAAATTTTTTAACATTTTAGGCCAATGTGTTTTCTGATACATATGTTTGGTAAAAAAAATCGCAATAAGCGTATTTTGATTGGTTTGCGCAAAAGTTATCGCAGCTACTAACTACGGGAAATTTATGTAATTTTTATTGTTTTTTTTTTTAACTAGTAATGGCGGCGATCTGCAATTTTTTTTTGCGGGACTGCGACATTGCGGCGGACAGATCGGACCCCTAACTGACATTTTTGACACTTTTGGGGGTACTAGTGACATTACTACAGTAATCGGTGCTAAAAATATGCACTGTTACTGTAAAAATGACACTGGCAGGGAAGGGGTTAACTTTTATTGGTGATCAAGGGGTTAATGTATGCCTGGTGCTTACTGACATGTGTGAGGGGAGGGGACTGTGTGACACAGGCACAGATCGCAGGTTCAGCTATGCCTGTCACTTAGGAGATCCACCCGCTTTTTTTACACAAGCGGGCAGATCTCCACACTCGATCCCCGATGATCGGGGAAGAGCGGCGGTGATCACCGCCTTTCCTCCCCTAGCCCGACTCCCGCTGTGTCTGAATACAGCAGGAGCGAGCCTCTGGCGGCACGCATGCACCGCCCACAAGGGGAGGAGTCCAGCGACGTAGGTCTACGTCGCTGGACGATAACGAGCCACTTTGCCGCAGTACCCTCAATGTGAGCGGTCGGCAAGTGGTTAAAGTAGTTTAGGAGGCATTATTGCCCTTCTGCTAGTGCTGCTTAAAAATGTATGTACTGTACATTGATACTTTCAAACAGAAAGGTAAACTAGTGTAATTGTTATCAAACTGATTAAAAATCATATGATAATATAACTAAATTTATTAAATAGAACATAGAAACAAGATTATGGAAATTTCCAGGTAAAGTGTTACACCTTAATAGGATCGATTACACTAGAATTCCCTTGGTTAAATTTCTTTGTACTTTTTGAAACAGTTTTTTTTTTTTTTTCATTTTTCTAATAACTTTATATTTTTGACCAGAGTTGTTTTTCTTTCCTTATGCTGATGTAATGGGTAATCCAATTTAATTTTTTTTGGATCGGAGGGGGAGGGGGTACAAGTGCAGCAAAATAGCTTGGTCCCCATGAGTGGATAAGGTGTCAGGTGAATTTTACACTGTAAGTTTGAGCCAAAGACTCACAGAATTATCCTGTTCTCACCCCTTTCATGCACTTTTTCTCTAAGTACAAGTTCAACTATTACCTTGCCATGCTTTTTCTTTTGTATGTTGAAGTGGTATTGATGGTGGCAGCTTAGGCTTTATCCCAATTCCTAGCAAGTTATAGATGAGAAAGAAGAGATTAAAACTCTATGCATTTGAAATGTGCTAAGGAGTTAGAATAAGGATGCACTGAGAAGAAGAGCATTGCAATCAAATGGGTTTCTTGCTGTGATTGCAGATCCTGTAGGAAATCTAAAAGTGGGTAAAGTGAGGGGGGTGAAGACAAGGAGCACTTGGTGTTTCAGCTTGTTTTTCTGTTTTATGACAAACCTAACATAGATGATGATAATAAAGTAGTGATGGGCAAGACATAGGAAAACAGTTAGAGGGACAAGGAGGAGGCAAGACCATCATCTAAAGTGGGTAGCTTTGGTACTGGCGATTCTGCTCAAACTGCTTGTTCTCTGACATGGCTGTGTAAGTTCAGAAAATAACAATGGCATTGCTTCAGAATCTCAAGTTTAGCATATTTATCTACATTGCTAGATGACATAGCCAGCCCTGTGAACTGTATATACAAAGCTCTTGCCACCCAAGCACACATTAGGGAATTTCAGCTGGGAAACTGTTGGAAACAAACAAAAAATTGTGGATTATCCCCGGACATAAAAGTTGCATGATAAGTCATTCCTCATGTTTTTTCAATGATAACCATTCATAAATTTGTGACTTGGGCCCCTTTCACACTTGTACGACTTGTCCTGCGACTTGGGATTGCAAAGTTGCATGACAAGTCGTACCCCATGATTTCCAGTGAGTACCGTTCATATCTGTGTGACCTCAAAATAGTCCCTGCACTACTTTGGTCTGACTTTGATGCAGCTTGAGATCCAAAGACTTCAAGATTACAAAGGCATTGCTTTAAGTCGCGTTGAAGCTGCATCAAAGTTGCGCTACTTTCCGGCCACACAAATGTGAAAGGGGCCTTAAAGTTTCAGCAAATTCAAGTAGTTCATGCACTTCTTTGGTCTAACTTTCATGCAACTTGAGGGCCATAGAATTCAATGTTAACCCTCAGAAGTTGCATAAAAGTCATACCTGAGTGTTATACAATGGAACTTGTGTACAATAGTTGTCCATTATCACTGGTCAAAGCCAAAGTCGTATCCAAGTTGCACCCATCCAAAGCTGCGTCAAAGTTGCACTCCAAAGTTGGTGCAACTTTGGAGTGTTACAAGTGTGAATGAGGCCTTACACAATACACAAAATGCAACAAAAAGATATGATACAGTAGAAAAGAACCCTGTAAATATGAATTTACAAGCTGAATGAGTAAGCCAATACAAGGCAACAATGTGTGCATTGTCTCTTTTGCAACTGAAGAGAAAAACATAGCCAGGATTATGTGCTTGCTTGCAAAGGTGAGCTTAAAGAGTAACTCCACTTTTGTTGGGAAAAAAATAGCTTTTGTTGGGAAAAAAAATGAAGAAAAAACAATATAGCTTACACAATTGCGACACAAATCATATTGTAATTGAATGTTTTTAAAAATGACCTTTCCTTTTCAATCTGCAGCTGTTGTAATTTTCTGAAAATGCAATGCAATATGGCTACATGGGGCTGTTCTGTACACAGAATGTGTAATGACCACACCCCAGAAACATCGTTTCCTGTTTGTGTGATTGGCTCACCAATTTTTCCAGAAGTCTGTACTAAGATACAAGTCAGATTTCTGGCATCCCCTGAAACAAAAATGTCATTTTTGGTGCAATACTCCCAATAGGAACAAGTCTAAAGGGATGCAGGCCCAGCAGATTACCTCATCAGAGCCCTGCAGCTGCCACAGCTGGTAGATAATTATGAAACCACTCCCATTAGACTCACTCAGCACAGAGGCACAGAGAAACAAAAAGGAATTCCCTCAGAATAACAAAAGGTAGGATTCTGCAAAAAGTTTGTTAATATCCTTGTAATGTACATAGATCACCCAGAGGGGAAAGTTTTTTTCTCAACAAAAGTGAAGTGACGCTTTAAACTGTGCTCTTCAATATTGTAAAAGTCAAAGAGTGCTAGTATATTATATGTCGTATTTTTATTTCCTCAAACCGCAATATATCATTTACCTCTTCTTGTGTTTCCTTTGTAGTACTTGCCCAAAAATAGGCTTGTTTACCATCACCTTCCTTATCCTTACCTGCTTCTGGTTCGACCTCTATGGTTTAACCGTTTGATCCCCTCTTTTTTCTCCAAAATAATCAGTTTTCCTGCCACCCCAACCCTGACCAAAATGAAGACATAAAATCACAAACAAAATGTTTACATAAGCAAAATGTTTACAAAGAATGAAAAAGCTGCCTATACAAGGGTAGATCAGGCCTTGATCTGTAATAGGTTTGTATAGTTATAGGAACATCTTACAACTGTGGTTGTTCAAAATGAGTCTAAAGCCTCGTACACACGCGTCGAAAATTGGCAGGGAATTTTCGTCCGACGACCGATCTGACGATTTTCGGCTTGTTAGTATGATGCTTCCGACAACCAACTCCGACTTTTCGGCCGAAAAAAAATCTGGTGTGCAGGCTATAAAATTTTTGTTGGCCGTCAACACAATGGCCGATTTTTGTGCAGTCAGATTTCGACAGGTAAAAATCTGATGAGCAAGTCTGGGCATGACATCACTTCTGAAGTAGAATTTTGTTGGGTGAGAAAATTCGTGTGCAGTCTAGGCACATTCCAACCAACAAAACACAACTCTGGACAAAAGACGGACGATCGATCAGCCGATAATCGTTGCGTGTGTACGGGGCTTTACACTCATTCAGTATATTGTGTGCTAGGAAAATGAAAGCAATTGCTTTTAGTTGTAAAGGTGGGTCTGTTTGGTCCATGTACAAAGTTGCACAACTGACGGTCAGTCATATGAAAACAGTAATAATTTTAAACCAACTAGTAGTGCAATTAGCAATTAACCATATAACCATATAACCATCTATCCACTCCTCAGCTCTCTCCCTCAGTCTCCTCACGTACCACTAATTTACTATCAGATATATCGGTCTGGATGTCTCACCACTTCCACAAACTCAATCCATCCAAAACCGAGCTTATAATTTTTCCTCCACCGCGTGCCCCTTCCCCTGATTTTTCCGTCAATATCAATGGCATTACTATCAGCCCATCCCCACATGCCAAGGTCTTAGGTGTTGTCCTGGACTCTGAACTCTCCTTCAAACCCCACATCCAATCGCTGTCCAAATCTTGCCGTCTCAGCCTCCGCAACATCTCCAAAATACGCCCCTTTCTAACCAAAGACACAACAAAACTCCTAGTTCACTCCCTGGTCATCTCGCACCTCGACTACTGCAATTCCCTTCTCATTGGCTTACCTCTACACAGGTTATCCCCCCTTCAATCCATCATGAATGCTGCTGCCAGACTCATCCCCCTCACCAATTGCTCAGTGTCCGCTGCTCCTCTCTGTCAAGCCCTCCACTGGCTTCCGCTCACCCAACAAATTAAATTCAAAATACTTACAACATCTTACAAAGCAATCCACAGCCTAGCCCCCAGCTACATCCCCAGCCTCATCTCAAAATACCAACCTAATCGCTCTCTTCGTTCCTCTCAAAACCTCCTGCTCTCTAGCTCCCTCATCACCTCCTCCCATGCTCGCCTCCAGGACTTTTCCAGAGCCTCTCCAATCCTATGGAACTCCTTACCCTTATCTGTCCGATTATCTCCCACTCTATTAGCTTTTAGGCGATCTCTGAAAACCCTCCTTTTCAGAGAAGCCTATCCTATCAACCCCTAACAAATGTACCTCCTTTTTCTCCATCAACCCATCCCCCACGGTTATTGCCTTTTGTTTCACTTGACCCTCCCTTCCAGATTGTAAGCTCTAACGAGCAGGGCCCTCTAGTTCCTCCTGTTTTGAACTGTATTGTAACTGTATTGTCTTCCTTCACATTGTAAAGCGCTGCGCAAACTGTTGGCGCTATATAAATCCTGTATAATAATAATAATAATAACAATACAGCCTAGTGTGCTAAGGTTCCTGTCTGCATATTTTTTATTGATTACAAGTTGTCAGACTTATTATATGGTCTGATAAAAGACAATGTTTTCTCATATCATATGTTATTAAATCAAAATAAACAGATTTTTTTTTGAGAGAACTTCAGAAAATACATTTGTATTACATTCTACAACACAAGGCATCCAACAAAGTAAAATATCACAGGAGCAATGATATTGGTAATTCTTGCAGTAAAATCCCAGTAACAAACAAGAAGAGAAAATAAGGTAGGCAATGGGGGTATTACTAGTACCATAAATTAACAGAGATACAATACGGAGGGTCATATGAAGCAAATGTGAGTGATAAGAACCCTAAGTTGGATAAACAAAGTGAGCCTCGGTAAGCTGAATATACAGGTAGTATATCAGAGGCAGAGGCTGCAGTAGGCATTAGAACTATAGGAGTGAAAACTTGTCATGCTCCACAAAACCATAAGCAACAGGAAGGAAAAAGTAAAGCGTTCATTTTGTTTACACAAATGTAAAAAAAAGAAAAGAGAAGAAACTAAAATGAAGAAAAAATTGAAGGAAAAGAAATAGGAGAGAGCTGGAAGGAGGAAGAAGGGTAGGGCGATGGACCAATCTGTTTGTCAATTTTTTAAGTCGCTAGTAGAAGGGTATCAATTTGTAAGGAAAAACTGTAGCCACATTTACAGTGCTTTTTATGTTGTCTTTGTAAATATGTTGCTGCCTTTAGGCTAATTTAACTTTTTTAATTGAGTGTGTTTTCTGATCTTCAAAATGCCTGATAAGCCATAAAAAGTGTAGAGCCTTATGATTTAAAATGTATAGTATTCTAAAGGTTACAGGTTTTTAATTGATGTTATAATATTTTTTACACCTTTTTAAAAAAAAGTTAAATAAACATTTACTAGTGTATTAATGATGCTAGTATCACTGCATTGTATTGGTTTTCTATAGAGAATTCACAGCAGAAGCTGTTTTCTTTTTTTACTGTCTCTCTCAGAAAGTAATGGAGAGTCCATATAGCCTATTTAAACAAAGCAGTTAGGGAAACAGGGTGTGGTGACTCACTTTTATGACTCATGCATTGTGTGTGTGAATTTAAGTTTTAACTCTTAGGCCCCTTTCACACATGCGGACCATTCAGATCCGCCTGTCAGTTTTTCAGGCGAATCTGAATGGATGCCCCATGCATCTCTATGGGGCAGCGGATGTCAGCGAAAACATGTCCGCTGACACCCGCTGCCATCCGATCCTGTCTGTCAAATCCGGATGGATGGAAACCCTATTTCCCATCCGTCTGGCGGATCGGATTGGATGGGATAGGATGAGAACGGACAGGCGGTCCGTTCTCATCTGATTCCCCCATAGAGGACAGTGGGGACCTGAAAGCTCCGTCTCCGCACACAGAGCACAGACGGACCTGCCACCCACCTGTTCAGTGGGGGATCGGCGGATCTATCCCCCGCTGAGAAAAACGGAGTCCGCCGATGGAGCGGACGGTGCGAAAGGGGCCTTAGGTTTCATAAATTTCAGTCTTCTTTGAAGAACTCCCTCCACCTTGTTTAACCACTTGACGACCAGCCCCTGTACTTATACTGCGGCAGTTTTGCTCTGCACCGTGAAACGATGTACCTGTACGTCGTTTCCCGGGACAGCTAGTGGGGGCGTGTGCACGTGCCGATTGGCCACAGGGTGAGCCAATCAGCAGGTCTGGCGGACACGATGTCTGCCAGGCACCCGCGATCACTCCCAGTGGAGACAGAACAGTGGTCTGCCGATGTAAACAGGGCAGACTGCTGTTCTGTCAGTAATGAACACAGGGATTCTGTGTTCCTCTTATTTAGGAGCACAGGTCTCTGTATTCATCCAGCAAGCCCATCCCCCACACAGTTAGAAAGCACCCCTAGGGACACATTTAACCCTTTGATCGCCCCTGGTGTTAACCCCTTCCCTGCCAGTGGCATTAGTACAATAACAGTGCATATTTTTAGCACTGATTGCTGTAGTAATGTCACTGATCCCCCCCAAAAGTGTCAAAAATGTCAGTTAGGTGTCTGATATGTCCGCCGCAATGTCGCAGTCCTGCTAAAAATTGCTTATTGCCTCCATTACTAGTAAAAAAAATAAACAAAAATTACATAAACCTTTCCCCTAGTTTGTAGACATGATAACTTTTGCGAAAACCAATTAATAAACACTTATTGGAATTTTTTCTACCAAAAATATGTAGCAGAATACCTATTGGCCCAAAATGATGAAAAAATTGTATTTTTTTATTTTTTTATTGGGAATGTTTTATAGCCGAAAGTCTAGAATTGTCCCTCTTTTTTTGTATATAAGCACAAAAAATAAAATCACAGAGGTGATCAAATACCACCAAAAGAAAGGTCTATTTGTGGGAAAAAAAAATTGAATTTATTTGGGCACAGCATTGCACGACCACAAAATTTTTGTCAGTTAAAGTAACGCAGTGCCGTTTTCGCAAAAAATGGCCTAGTCATTAGGGGGTAAAACCATCTGGTCCAGAAGTGGTTAAGAGAAAGTATTACTGGATAGCCTTTTCAATTTCCAACACCCGGATTGAGTCACCGAGAATTGATTAATCGATTGTCCAGTGGGAAATATTCGGGAGCCTGCTGAGTCTGCACAAGGTTAACAAGATCATAGATTGATCCGACCATACCAGGTCTCTGATATCGGACTGAACTTATGTTTGGTATATCAGACTGAACTATATTTGGTATATGGGCTGTGGATAAGAAAACATGGTCAATCCTAGCATTGTGATTGAACAATATAATAGCGCACACATACACAGAAAAAAAATTGGTTTTCAAATTTTGCAAGGCTATTTAAAAACACCTGCTCTTATACAGTAAATATGGGGATTTGGTCACACCATATGGCCATACTGTGCTTAAGCCCACCACTACGTCAAAGTACCCCATTTTCAGTGGATTCTACACTATTCATAGAGAAGATAATCCCACTTCTCAAAACTATAGGGCATTACTCACTCCTGACATGGGAAAAGTTTGCAGGCTGCAGACTCCTCTGCTGAAACTGCAATGAAGGGACACCTCCTGGAACTACTCACAGGTGGACCATGCTAATGAGGTTTTGGTGTGGGAGAGTGGGGTGCTCCACCCATAAGTCTGGTCAGGACTATATATGTCATATATAGTCCTGACCAGACTTATGGGCGGAGCACCCCACTCTCCCACACCAAAACCTCATTAGCATGAAAATGGGGTACTTTGACGTAGTGGTGGGCTTAAGCACAGTATGGCCATATGGTGTGACCAAATCCCCATATTTACTGTATAAGAGCAGGTGTTTTAAATAGCCTTGCAAAATTGGAAAACCAATTTT
The DNA here is from genome assembly GCF_965119305.1 of Pelophylax lessonae. Taxonomy (NCBI): domain Eukaryota; kingdom Metazoa; phylum Chordata; class Amphibia; order Anura; family Ranidae; genus Pelophylax; species Pelophylax lessonae. The sequence continues at coordinate 259,550,967 of NC_138771.1, read as the reverse complement.
TTTCTGCGTATGTGTGCGCTATTATATTGTTCAATTTGTATATTGGTCTTTTAGCAGCACCAACCAGAGAATTGTGCGTTTTTAGGGTGTGCCCCCCAATATCATTTTTGTTCATATACAATCCTAGCATAGGACTGGTGGGGACACGAGAAATGGGTATAATTTGGTTTTGTGGGGTTAATTTCTCTCCAAGCGTCCACTAGTCCATACTGGAAGAGCAGTTTGGCGATTTTAAGGCTTCTTTTGGGGGACGTGGGAGTTGGGCTCCCGGGGGGGCTGGACTTATCAAGCCCCTGATCAAAAGAGGTATTCAAGTCCCCCCATAGATCACCATGCCCTTCACAAGTGGGCTACATGTACTAAGCATCATCTGAAAAAAGTCTGCCTTGCCCTGATTGGGTGCATTGTAGTAGATAAAAGAATATAGGTGATCATCTAGTAGACCAATCACTAGGATAAATTTGCCCTCGGGGTCCCTGTATACTAGTTGGGGAGGGAATTTACAACTTTTAGAGAAAAGCAAGGCCACCCCTCTATTTTTTTCCTCTATAGTTTTTTCCTAGAAAAAAACTGAGAATATTTGGCATGAAGGGTTATACTGCCTTGAAAAGTGAGTTTCTTGGGCTATATCTATTTTTAGGAATTTATAGAAATGTAGGAATTTCTTACATTTTACAGGTGAGTTCAGAGGGGATGGATAGGCAATATTTTCAGGCATGTAGCAGAGGGGGAGGACCTTTGTCAACAGTTCTGTCACTTACCCTGATGACTAATGAAGTCAGAGGGGGAGAGCTTTGCTGGTGAGGCCTCAAACTCCAGTAGGCTACATGTGGAGCAGTGGTACTCTGTCGATGGGCTGAAAGGTAAGGGAAGAGAGTCCAAGAAAGAGAAGAAGGGATAAAGGAGGTTAAAGAAAATAACTAGAACAACATATGGAGGCAGCAGGTTTCCTGCAGGTCTATTCTGACTGTTCCCCCAGACATGCTCAGAAGCCGGAGGTTTCCCCCCACTCCAGGAGCTCAGGGACGCTGGCGTTGTCGGCTGTAATCTTCCGTTAGGTGTGCTGGGGAGTCAAGGCAGAGCTCCCGTGCATGCACCTAAGCATCAATCTTTGTAAACATCAGAGCAGCTTAAGGGCTTATGTACACTACAGTTTTTAAACTTGAGTTGAGGAGTTTTTGGCATTTTTTTAACCAAAGCTGCTAAACTCAACTCCATAAAACACTATGTGTCCATGCACACATAGGCTTTTACAAATGTTTGGAAACTACTGTGGTTAGGGGAGGTTCAACTTCTCTCAACCGCCCACTCCTGAACATGGAAGAATTGCGTTCAGGATAGGAACGTTGTGACCACTGGCCGCAAAACGCACTGCGTTTTGCTTTTTTCCTGATGGTCAACCTAATTTGTGTGTACATGATGCCTAAAATAGGTAATCATGTTAAAAATTAGCCTAGTGCTTTGTTTGCTTGCTGTTAATTTAAATATTAAATAATCATGTGAAATAGTTTATAATTAGCTGACTGAAAATAATAAAAAAAAAACAATAAATCTTTGAAAATAATTATTTATACTAAATGTGTTAAACACTATACATTCCCTGCATCCTTCAAATTTTTTGTTATAGTTTTGCAAATAGAATAGCATCAATCCAATAATATAAGCAAGAGAGGAAAAGCACAAATGTGGACAATCTTAACACACAACAATCAAGACTTCAAATAATTGGATCACACATCAGATTTAAGGCACAGCCTAGCATTCAAACAATGTATACAATACAATACAATAGGTTTGATTTAAAAAGCAATGGAGGAAATACGTCCCTTAACATAAAAACAAATCACATTAGTACTCTGATAGTAGTGACAAAGATGGCATTAGTGAAATAATAGTAATTATCAGAGTGTAACCAGAGAAAGGATCTGCAACCAACTCTGCAGGAAAACAATGAATTAATAAAAAGCATCCATAACCCAAAACTAACATGCAGAACATTCTTTACAGCTTATCAGAATCTCACAGAGGCAGTCATGGAACTACTCAGGAATCCTACATGAAACTTTGAGTACCTTTGTAACATAAATGTATAATTTGCTTACACAAAGATATATTATTTCATATCATTGAGATACAATATGAACAGTACACACTTATTATTTCCCTTCCCCACAATGGATGCCCATCATATGTGGGTTATTTTGCAATGTAATGGTGAATGGCTCAATACAAAAAGCACTCTTTTTGAATAGTAAACAAGAATGATTTGAAATCTCTAAACCTCTGATCCTTAATAACTTTAAGGATCTGCAAAAAAATTTGTTAAAAAACAAAAGGATTTAAGAATGGCCAGAAAATACTCTCAGGAAATACTACTTAAGACTTAATGTAAATCAAAAGATAGCAGCATAGTGTGTTCTAAAGAAATAAGATCAATTGTTCACCGGGTCTGATCTGGTGCCTGTCAGTTTCAAAGGAAGCCTGCCTGGTTAAGTTGTATATACTGTATTTCTTTAAAAGGAGTTATTGTGTATCATAACTTTAGGGTCACAATTAACAAGAGAATTGGCTCTAAAATTAATAGATCCAATGTCTGGTTTTAGAATCACATTATTAACAGTAAATTATTAGCTTCCTCCAAACATTCGCCCTAATTGAATTCAAGCTCATATAGGCAGTCAGCAAATTTCTTAAAATTATAAATTAGAGAAGCTATAAGGATTAGACGCCCATCTATTTTTTAAAATTTTGGTAACTGGCAGGATTTCTGCAACAGAGACTTCATAATCTATTAGCAAAATGTTAAGAAAGGTGTCAAGTGTACCTTTATCTAGGGAATGAATCATAGTAATTGAAAAACCTATAAAACCTTTCAGAGATTCTAGGGCAAAGTGTCAGAGGAAAATCGCATTTAGGAATGGCAAAGACCTGAGGTTTAGGTTTCGATTTATTAGCTAGTAAGGTACCAGGCTTATCTACATGTTAAAAAAAAAAAAAGGTGTCTGGCCCAACATAAAAAATTTTTCCTCACTTGTTGTGTTGCACAGGTTTAATTCAGTATGCATCTGTTCAATTTGCGATCGATTTTTGTGAGGGTTCCATTTACGGTCCACATGTAGGGCTTTTATATATATCAGCTATAATTGAGTTGTTGACCTTCCCCAGGGAAATGGAAAAGCCGGGAACCACTCTGAGTGGCTGCAGTGTGGAGAGGGCCATAAATGTGATGGAGCAGCTCTAGAATTGCCTGGATAACTTTTCTCTGAAAGCCAAGCGCCAGCTGTAAAAATCCATACTAAGCTTTCTGCTTCAGTAGCAGCCATGAGCTTGCTTTAACCCCTTGAATACCAGGATGTTTATAAATGCACCTTGGTAGACAAGGGGTTACTGTGTTCCAGTATATGAGGACAACATTTTTCATCACATAAAAAAGCCTCATTCAGATGCCAATGAATCTGGGTTGCTTTGGGCACAATACCTGAGAATGGTACCATAACTAGGTCATGATCTGACATGAAGCAGACAAAATCTTTGCTAAATATACACTGGAGAGAGAAAGAAATGAGGAAGTAATCTATTCTAGAATATTGCTTGCTCACAGCCCAATAATAAGTGTAATCACTAGTCAAAGCATTTTTTCCTCCAAATATCCACCAGGTCAGGTGATATTAAAGTTCTGCTAATTTTTGACTAGCTCTAAATCCAAATTAGTGTCACCTGCTATGATAAGAGTACGGAGTTAGAGAGACACAAACAAATATTTAAAAAGTTCTTGTTGGTTTGAGTTTGGAGCATAATAGTTAAAGTGTAATTAAAGGCAAATTTTTTTTAATTTTGGATAGCGTAAGCGTTGCCATCTGTGTACCATTGAGGAGATTTCACTTCACTTCCTGTCACATAGCCAAAACAGGAATTGAAAGGAAATCCCTCCAAAGTGAGGGAATTCTGGTGTCATCAGGGTCACAAAAACTAGTGTATCCATTGAAAGATTTAGCTTCTATTAATTCGAGATGGACTGAAGACCATCCTGTTGGGTTTGCACCAGAACAGAGAGTCCCCATTTTGAAGGCTTATATGCCAGTTTTTGACCATAAAAAATGTATGGGGGTCCAGGTACTGCCCTGGGGGACATGTATCAATGCAAATTGTTTTTAAAAAGATTGTTTTTACAGGAGCAGTGATTTCAATGATGCTTAAAGTGCAAAAATAAAAATGAAAAATTCCTTTAAATATAGTGCCTGGGGGGTTCCCTTGGTCTGCCTGTAAAGTGGCACATCTGTACCATGGATAGAACCTACTGCAGCAAAACTGACATTTCAAAAGAACAAAAATGGAGTCAAATCGCATTTTAATTGCTGGCAATACAATACTATTGCTGGCAATAGAAAAATGTTTAAAAAAGGCCTGCGGGTCCCCCCATACTAGGTTCTTCGGGTCTGTTACAGATTTTAAGGGGAACCCCGCGCCAGTTTTTTTTTAAATGGCGTGGATCCCCCCCCCCAAAATCTATACCAGACCCTTATCCAAGCACGCAGCCCGGCAGGTCAGGAAAGGGGGTTGAGCAAGGTCCCCCCTTCTAAACCATACCAGGCCACATGCCCTCAACATGGTTAGGTGGCAGAGCACCCCTGCCCGAAAGCATCTGGTCCCCATGTTGAGGGGGACAAGGGCCTCATCACCTCAACCCTGACCAGTGGATTTGGTGGTCTGCGGGCAGAGAGCTTATCGGAATCTGGGAGCCCCTTTTAACAAGGGGGCACTCAGATTCCACCCCCCTATGTGAATGTGTATGGGGTACATAGTATCCCTACCCAGTCACTAACAAAAGTGTAAAAATAAATAAAAACAGGAGGTAGTTTTTGACAATTCCAGTGTCCCCCCCATGTTGTTTCATCGTTAATCATGACACCACTGCCACCGCCAGACCCGTGTGGAACATTTTTTTGTTTTGGTTTTTTTTTTTTGGGTCTGGCGAAAACTGCAACTCCTCATTTTTTTCCTTGCAATTGGCAAAGAACTTGGAGGAGAACTTTCTTGTCAAGATATGCAACTATTACTAGAAAAATAGGTCCCCTGTAGCAGAAAAATATACATTCTGCTACTATAATGTCAAAAGGCCTTAGTGTGCTTGACCAGCAAATTCAAACCTTACACACTGTGGGAAAGAACCCATTCTGATCCTTAATATCCTTAAAGTGATACTAAAGTCTAATTTTTCTTATTTAAAAATAACAAACATGTTATACTTACCAGCTCTGTTCAGTTGGTTTTGCAGAGAAAGCCCAAATCCTCCTCTCCTCTCCTCAGGTCCCTCGCCAGCACTTCTGGCTCCTCCCTCCTGTCGAGTGCCCCAACAGCAAGCAGCTTGTGTGTGTCTATTCATACAGGGAGCCACGGTTGGGCCCCATCACCTCTCTCTCCTCTTTGGTGAACTGACTTTGACTGACAGCAATTAGAAGAGAGAGTCCCAGATGGCTGAGGCACTCGTGCATATCGCTAGATCGAGAGGGGCCTGGTGTAAGTATTGGGGGGCTGAGTGGGGCTGCTGCAAAAAGAAGATTTTTAAAATGCAATAAGATAAAAAAACTTCAGCCTTTAGAACCACTTTAATATAAGAGAGAAATCACCTTGTGCGGGGAGGCAGATGTTCTATGCTGTAATAGTGAAAGAGATTCTGAATGACATCTCTGAGTATCTACAATCTTCTGGAGCATGCAAGATAAGGTGTGGAGCAGCTTATCCCCCTTCTGTAAAGTAGCAAATGAGTAAGTCTTGCCTTTATGAAAAAAGATAATAATATTCACTAAGATCTAGACTTCATGACCCTAAAATGTCAGTTCAGGTTAGTCCCAGTACAGTCTTATCAAAGCATTTTTTTAATGAGGTTTTACTTTAATGTTACATGAAATCCCTTCTCGTCTCGGAAGCATGAAAACTTGATGGACCCAATTCAAGATGAGGGTCATCACAGTCTAGAAGCAAGGTTGTAATAAATTCCTCAGCGGCTACCTTGAGATCCTTGATCTGCTCAAAGATGCCTCTAATTGCGAAAATTGTACCTTCATGATCCATCCTCTATTTTAATATGTGCAATTTCCAGCTGAGATTGTAATGTTTTCAACTGTGAATAATTTACAGAAACTCTAGAAACAGTCTGTTCAAGCTTGTGTAAGATATTGTCAAGAAGATCCACAAAACCTTGCTTAAAGGAAATCTATGGTCCCAGCATTAACTTTCATCTTAAGACATCAGTATTATAATAGAAATACAAACAATAGCTATTTTTTACAATCCATTATAAGCTTGCTTGATAAATCTCCTTTTATCTTGGGAGTGTTGCCTGTCTGCTGACCATCTCATTCCACAACTTCCTAGATTCCCTGCATGCTTTTGCAGCTTCTCCTCTGCTGTATATTTTTAATTGTTATGGACTATATATCAAATGGTATGGTATACTATCTGCAAGCAGTGATTCCTGTACTTACTGGGACTCCTCCTCTCAGCACCTATGTAGTTTAAAAGACAGGCTGTGTGACACACCATTAACAAGTTAAAGTGATTACATGTCACAGAATACAAGGAAGTAAATGTGTGTGGATCTGACAAAGTATGCTTACAGACTTCAAGATCATTCTGATTAATAGGAGTAGGTTAGAAATAAGTGAAATACAGTGTAGAAAGTATTATATATTTTCACATTTTGACCATAGGTACAATTTTTCCTTTATTAATACAGCTGCAAGAAAAAGTATGTGAACCCTTTGGAATGATATGGATTTCTGCACAAATTGGTCATAAAATGTGATCTGATCATCATCTAAGTCACAACAATAGACAACCACAGTCTGCTTAAACTAATAACACACAAAGAGTGAAATTTTGCCATGTTTTTATTGAACACACCATGTAAACATTGACAGTGCCGGTGGAAAAAGTATGTGAACCCCTAGACTAATGACATCTCCAAGAGCTAATTGGAGTGAGATGTCAGCAAACTGGAGTCCAATCAATGAGATGAGATTGGAGGTGTTGGTTACAGCTGCCCTGCCCTATAAAAAACACACACCAGTTTTGGGTTTGCTTTTCACAAGAAGCATTGCCTGATGTAAATGATGCCTTGTACAAAAGAGCTCTCAGAAGACCTACGATTAAGAATTGTTGACTTGCATGAAGCTGGAAAGGGTTATAAAAGTATCTCCAAAAGCCTTGCTGTTCATCAGCCCACGGTAAGACAAATTGTCTATAAATGGAGAAAGTTCAGCACTGCTGCTACTCTCCCCAGGAGTGGCCGTCCTGTAAAGATGACTGCAAGAGCACAGCGCAGACTGCTCAATGAGGTGAAGAAGAATCCTAGAGTGTCAGCTAAAGACTTACAAAAGTCACTGGCAAATGCTAACATCCCTGTTAGCGAATCTACAATACGTAAAACACTAAACAAGAATGGACTTTATGGGAGGATACCACAGAGGAAGCCACTGCTGTCCAAACAAAACATTGCTGCACGTTTACAGTTTGCACAAGATCACCTGAGTGTTCCACAGCAGTACTGGCAAAATAGTCTGTGGACAGATGAAACCAAAGTTGAGTTGTTTGGAAGAAACACACAACACTATGTGTGGCGAAAAAGAGGCACAGCACACCAACATCAAAACCTCATCCCAACTGTGAAGTGTGGTGGTGGGGGCATCATGGTTTGGGGCTGCTTTGCTTTGTCAGGGCCTGGACGGATTGCTATCATCAAAGTAAAAATGAATTCCCAAGTTTATCAAGACATTTTGCAGTAGAACTTAAGGCCATCTGTCTACCAGCAGAAGCTCAACAGAAGATGGATGTTGCAACAGGACAATGACCCAAAGCATAGAAGTAAATCAACAACAGAATGGCTTAAACAGAAGAAAATACGCCTTCTGAAGTGGCCCAGTCAGAGTCCTGACCTCAACCCAATTGAGATGCTGTGGCATGACCTCAAGAAAGCGATTCACACCAGACATCCCAAGAATATTGCTGAACTGAAACAGTTCTGTAAAGAGGAATGGTCAAGAATTACTCCTGACCGTTGTGCACGTCTGATCTGCAACTACAGGAAACATTTGGTTGAAGTTATTGCTGCCAAAGGAGGTTCAACCAGTTATTAAATCCAAGGGTTCACATACTTTTTCCACCTGCACTGTGAATGTTTACATGGTGTGTTCAATAAAAACATGGCAACATTTCATTCTTTGCGTGTTATTAGTTTAAGCAGACTGTGATTGTCTATTATTGGGACTAAGATGATGATCAGATCACATTTTATGACCAATTTGTGCAGAAATCCATATCATTCCAAATGGTTCTCATACTTTTTCTTGCAGCTGTATGTGCAGGGGCTTAACAAATCTGTAACAAGTCAGCAATTTGTGCAATAAGGATAGCTTTCCTCAGGTTGAGGTGTCAGTGCATCCTTAGGGCTCTGTGATAGGAAGAAGGCTGTAGTACACTATATTACTAAAAGTATTGGGACGCCTGCCTTTACACGCACATGAACTTTAATGGCATCCCAGTCTTGGTCTGTAGGGTTCAATATGGAGTTGGCCTATCCTTTGCAGTTTCAACTCTTCTAGGAAGGCTGTCCACAAAGTTTAGGAGTGTGTCCAAGGGAATGTTTGACCATTCTTCCAGAAGCACATTTGTGAGGTCAGGCACTTATGTGGACGAGAAGCTTGCAGTCCCTACTCCAATTCATCACAAAGGTGTTCCATCGGGTTGAGGTCAGGACTCTGTGCAGGCCAGTCAAGTTCCTCAACCCCACACTCACTCATCCATGTCTTTATGGATCTTGCTTTGTGCACTGGTCCAAATCATTTGGTGGAGGGGGGATTATGGTGTGGGTTTTTTTTTTTTTTCAGGGCTTGGGCTTGGCCCCTTAGTTCCAATGAAGGGAACTCTTAAGGCATTAGCATACCAAGGTATTTTGGACAATTTCATGCTCCCAACATAGTGGAAACAGTTTGGGGATGACCCCTTCCTGTTCCAACATGATTGTGCACTAGTGCACAAACAAGGTCCATTGAGACATGGATGAGTGAGTTTGGGGTGGAGGAACTTGACTGGCCTAAACAGAGTCTTGACCTCAACCCGATAGCACATCTTTGGGATGAATTCGAGCAGAGACTGTTAGCCAGGCCTTCTTGTCCACATTCGGGTCTCCATTGCTGATATTGAGAGAGGCGAGGTTTATGGAGAAGAAATTGTGAATACCAGCTCCTAATCCCACCAAGACCAGCGTCATCAAAACCATCCTTCCTGGAAATCAGAAAATAAACTATTAATGGTATATTACAAGAGATGAGAATCCCATTGAATTTACAGAGGTCGCCACTGGATGTCTGGGGACTCATTGTGAGCTGAGAGGTCTCTGTACATATTTCATTTTACCGCACTAGAGGAGCGGAATGACCAGAGGATAGCCCCCCACACGCAGACCTGCCACTGAATTGATTACCTATGCCCATCTGACCACTCATTAATTTGAGGGTCCACACAGTCTGGTAAGAATATTCTTACAATACACACGGTGGTGGGTATCATTTTGTGTCGGGAGAGGCTTCCTGTCTTCACTTCCTCAACTTTGAATGCTGGTTAAAGACTGTGGTGTTATTACATCAGTGGCCTTTTCATTTTGTGCATCCTTTTCCATAAGGATTCCCTCAAGGGACTTATGCTATAGGCCTCATTTTATGTAATGTTGTTTTGTTTCTGATTAGACAAAATAATTTATATTTAGGCGCTGCACTTATTTACTTTTTTATTTATTTAATCCACATCAGTGCCTGACCTTACAAATTGCGCTTCTGGAATAATGGTCAAACATTCCCTTAGACACATTCCTAAATCTCGTATACAACCTTCCCAGAAGTGTTAATGCTGTTATAGCTGCAAACAGTGGGCCAACTTGATATTGAACCCTACGTAATAAGACTGGGATGCCATTAAAGTTCATATGAGTGTAAAGGCACGTGTCCCAATACTTTTGGTAACATAGTGTACTTTGACTATGTAGAATATCAACCTTGTCTTTATCTAGCTGTGATGCAGGAGAATCATGGCCTCCCATTTCAACGATGTCCTAAGATAGCAACTAACTTCATAGCAGTAGGTAAAGGGCTCACTTTCTAATGCAGGTTTGGCAAAATTTCTTGGGGACTAACAGCAAGTTTTTTCCACCATAGAGGGTGTCCTTTTTTTGTATATTTTTGTCTACTTGAGGCAGTGGAGTAGCAGGTGTGCTGCTGTAGGATGGAACAGCTGCCACCATCATGTGTCTCAGGTGCTGTGTGTTCCTGTGAGCTAAATCAGTGAAATCTGCCCATGCCATCAAGCCAAACAGCTACTAATAGCTGGAGCAACCCCTCAGGTGTGTCAGCAGATGTCTGCTACAGGTCTCAAAACAAAAGAAGAGCATAATGTAAGCTGGCAGTGCTGTGGAACCTCTTAGATAACGTCTGTCACTGATAACCTGCACATCTATACATTCCCTTTAAATGGGAAAAAATACCAGTGAATATGCCAAATACCATCACAATAAAATGACATTTATTTGGTGGTAATCTATCTTTCTTGTTTTATGACTATTTGTTGTTTTGCCATCATATTCTTAAGTATTTTGTGGCAGAATATACAATAAACATGCCTATATGGAAAATAAAAAAAGAATAATAATAAAGAGCATAAGTTAACTCTAAAAGCCATGTTGCTTGTTAGTGCTTACTGACTTGTGTGCCAGTATACAGTTAATAAAAGAACATTTGTCAGTTCAGTCCTTTCGTTTTTACCAGAATTCAGATTTTTTTTCTTCTGGGGCAATGTTCAGTTAATGAGATTACATAGTGGTCAATCATTCATCATTCATTATTAGTCTTTCTCTGACCTCTACCTTTTTACTGAACCTTTTCTGTCTTCTGCAAGTTTTGACCTTAGAAGTTTATTGATTTTTTCCTTGCTGTCTAACCTTATAAAAAAATCAGGGTTTGGACATGAACTAACCCTTTAAAGTTAACCTATCATGAAACCAATTTATAGCCTGCCATTGCTGACCTCTTTTTGAAAAAGCTAGTTGCATTTGCTGTTATACTTACCACCCGGCGTCAGCCAGGCAACTAGTATTATTGGAAGAAAAGTTCAGCAATGGCAGCCTATTTCTGTATTAATCGGTTTCCTTTAAAAGATACATTGTTTGTTGATACATTTATAATAGTGTGTTACTTAGCCACTACAGTATGTTGTATTTATTGCTGAGATTAAGTAGGGGCTTGTATCTTTGGTTCATCTGTGTAGATGGGATACCAGCCACCTCTTCCTTAGACATATTCATTTGTGTGTAGGTCTAAAGCCCCTGAACTGCAATTTAGTGTGTACATCCCGTGTTTAGCTTTTTGGCTTTTCCAAGTGTCCACACGGGAAAAAGAAATAAGTCTTATAAAGGAGTCAAACTCCCATGGACAGACAAGCTGTTGCTATGCTTTAAACACAGTGCCAGCACACCTACCTTTCACCTTTATTGAAGGAGTAAAGTCTAACAGCACACTGGAAAAATAAAGCCATCTAGTCATAGAGTAAATATAAACCCTTACTAAAGAAGTTTTAGTTTGCTAAAGCACTGTTTTCCATAAAATATTTTCTTTTCAGAAAATTATTTTTCCCATCCTTTATTGCATATCAATGCTGCCGATCTCCTCTAGCCTTTTTGAAGTCCATTCCTGTTTACGTAAATGTACTTCAGCAAACACTGCATAGCATTCCTCATGATGGGGTCTCCAGATAATGACAACAGTGGACCATGCATGTGTTGACATGGCCATTCCATCAGAAGTCCATGTGACATGGTGCAGGAGCACCATTAGGAAACTGGAATTGTTTGAACAAGAACCTACATAGAAGATTGAACACAAAAAAACGTATATGAAATTTTAATGATTGGATTTACACTAAATTGTATAAATGCAAGTCTTTTGGTAACCTCTGGAATGAGTCCCCCCAGGCACCCCAGAAAAGCCCATGATATTTTAAAGCTTAAAATGCAGTTGCCAACATTTTGGAGAGGAGCGCTGAGCGACCTAAAATAAAGCAGCCTCAAGGTTAGTGACACTAGGAGGTTTATTTATAAGTGTTTTTACACATGTACTCAAGACTCACTCATTTTCTAATTAGATTAAATTGAAAAAATGTGTGAATCTGGGTGGAAGTGCTTAGAATTTTGTGAGCTCACATTTATAAATAGACCTCTAAGTGACTTACCCAAGGTGATTGGCCAAAAGTGTGATTGTTTATTAAAGTGTTAAAAAAGCATAGGAAAGATCAGGATTACATAAAAAGAACATTTCATTTTTTTTAAACTTCGTATTCATATATGATTGCAGACTATATAAATGTTTACTAAATTTGTGCTAATTTTATAATACATTAACATTGTTGCTCTAGCCCTTTTTATATCAGTTTATGGATTTGATCATTTTAGCAATTACCAATAACTTAAACTAAATTGTTTCAATTTACAAACAATGGCACATATATTTCATTTTTTAAACTTCGTATTCATATATGATTGCAGACTATATAAATCTTTACCAAATTTGTGCTAATTTATTAACACATTAACATTGCTGCTCTAGCCCTTTCTATATCAGTTTATGGATTAGATCATTTTAGCAATTACCAATAATTTAAACTAAAATGTTTCAAGTTACAAATGATGGCACATATATTAAAGCAGCAGGCAAGGCTAACAAACAAATTGATATTTAATAGCCCTGCATGCTTTTAATCACAAACTGCAGTATACAGTAAATAACTTTTTTAGCATTTTTTTTTCTTTGCAGTAATTTGATTGCAAACCACTCACTTCTCTATTTATTGCAGATTGCCAACAATAGGGACAAAGTCAATAGTGCAGTGACATTACCCACCAGCCACCAGCATTTACTGCATTAGCCATAGTTTGAGGGGGAGAGAGTGTCCTCCCATTACCTGCATCAGAAAGATTTGTGGGTCATGTGACCACGTGGAAACAGTAAAAAAGGTATTTACATTGCAATTTGCTATAAAAGGCATGTAGTATCTACTGGGGAGTGAAGATTTAGATTTCAGTTTGTTTGTTAGTCTTTCCCTCTACTTCAAGCTGTTGCTTTTGGCTCCATTCACACCTGGGCATTTGAATCTTGAGCGGAACCGCCACGATTCTGCTCGCGATTTAGAATCTCAACAAAACACCCATTGCATTTTAGACGCAATTACTTCCTAATGGTACGACTGTCACACAATAAATCGTGCTGCAATTCTTGCCACTGTCGTCCAAAAGAAGCTTCTGCTCCTTTTTAGAGCAACAAACCTTGCGTGTTTGCCTCAATTGCAGAAATGGCATCGCAAACATGTTGCAAGTTTTTCTGCAATTTTGAATCGCATGCAGAATCATGGCAAATCTGCCCACAATTCAGAATGCCCAGGTGTGAACGGAGCCTTATTGTGAATCAAAAATAGGTTTTTCTTATTATTACAATGTTTGCTGGACACTAGTGGTGTTTTCTGTGGAAGCACCAGCATGTTTAAATATACCATTGCCGTACATGCATTTGGACTAGGCATGGGAAGTTATTTTTGTGAGAAAGCATTGGAAGGATATTGGAATAGAAGAGATTTGTATGTGCGGTGCCAAAAATATGTTACTGCATTCTGCATCTACAGTATGCAATCAGTTCCAGTGAAATCCCCATGTGACTTTTTGTAGTAAATTGTTAAATGTGTGGTGGTGTTTTGTTGATACCTGGCACACACCACAGAGGCATCTGAATAGGATACTAATGTTTTTAGTAAAGATTCCTATATAAAGAGTTATGTTTAAATAGTGTATAGAGCAATGATCTACAAATTGAATAAAGCTGTGTCACAAATAATATAGACTAAAATTGTATACAGCATAGCAAGAGCTTTGCTGATGTTTTATAATCCAGTATCTGCCTTAAGTGGATAGAATAGGCTAGGATGTCAATTATAGACTAATATTATGTTAAAGCAGGTCTTTACCCTCTAAATCCTTATCCCTCGCTCTCTTTCTAAAAAAAAAAAATTTCCCTTTTTTTTTTTAAATAAATTGTCTGACCCTTCCCCTTTTGCAAGTCATTTGTCTAGGTGAATAATGTGCACTGTCCTCCCTTTGTCTCCTGGGATATGCACGTCACAAGCCTTTCAATCAATAAAGATCCTAGTGGGGCGTCATGTGGTCCTAGTGGGGCGTCATTTGGAGATGTGCCAGCTGAACCCAGAACAGACTGCATGACATCACACCAAAACATAGCAGTGTGAGACCAAGCGTTGCCAGAAGAGAAGTGGATTTCAGCTGGGCAACACTGGATCTGTTGGGTGGGTGAGTATCTGAAATGTGCAGAACCCACCACCAGGTAATTAGGGTTTTAAAAAAAAGGGTGGGAAAATGCTTACAATTTTACCGTTTTTTTTGTGTTTTCACTAAGTCCACTAGAATGCTTATGTTTTCTAAATAAACAGAAGAGGGTGAAATCAAAGAACCTATATTTAAGAAAAAAAAAGTTTTAGGTCTGGTCTTTGGAATATTGCATATTACTATTTTACAATTTAATTTTCATCTAGAAGTTTAAGCGCTAGGCTCCTTTAAGCAATTTTGCTTTCCTGAAAACAACAATCCTTTGTTTACAGAGTTCAACAGCTCAAGTTACAAAATTGCACACAGAAGTGATGAGTGAAAGCAGTGACACATCTCCTTCTCACACCCTTATTTCTTTCTCTCTTCAGATGGTTACAAAGTGTCAACCAGAGGCTTTTAGAAGGAAAATAGCTTCCGCTCTGTTTTGTCTAGAAAGCCCATTATGTTTTATAAATCATATGTTAAAATACAATTGACTTAAATACTTTTTGTTTTCTAAATGTAACGTAAGAAATATGGACGTTGTCTGAGGGGGCAAACCTCCTTCTTCTAAAAATTCTAATTATCTTCCTGTCATGTTGATACGTCAGTGGGAAAAAAGTTCTGCCTTCATTCTTACCTTACTAGATGCATGCTTATTTTATGTCAGTGGCTCAGAAAGAATTGAAGCTATTTGATTAGTATGAAAACCAGGCAATTGCCATTTTGAGAAACAATTCAGCAGCACCAGGCCCTATATTTTTCACAGTACATGTTTTCTTTATTTGAATAAGTATGACTCACAGTAATGACTCCTGTTTATTATATTTTACTGAATACAAAAAATATGATTCCTTAGGAACTCTTACATAAGATTTTCTGCACCAAAGCCAAATCAATTCCTTCATGTAAGATCATCAGTTCAAACAAGGATATAAAGTTTAGCATCAGTATAGTATACTTGCTATTACCCACCCTAGGTTTTTTTCTAAACCTTATTTTATTGCTGAACTCTGGGCAAAAATCCTTTAATTTCATTTAAAATATGTATGTAATATTTTTTTTCACTAGCTATAAAAATATAATATACTTTGTGTGCACCAAATGCCTTTGCAAACCCAGATATTATTGATATCATTGCAAAGTTGGACATAACCTGTGCAAAGAGCAGAGCTGTAAGTGGGACCCGACTTTTTACTACTGGCTGCCTGCAGAAAATTACATTAGGCGGATACAAGACCAGTCGCTCTTCCCAAGGAGACATAGCAGTAGTGTCTAATCTTATACAGGAAACCCCTGCAGAGAAATAAAATGCAATGGTTATTTCATGTTGGATTACTGCTCCTAAAGCTTTCAACTTTACCAACATGTAGCAGCAAAAGGTTAACCTTCCTCCATGTTGCCACTTACATGCATCCCTGTTTTGGGTCAGAAGAGTGCTCAATTGTACCCTGTAGCACTGCATTTTCACTGACAGTTTCTAGCCACAGGATGATGATCAGGAGCCAGTCGGATGGACTCCTGATTTTATATTTTTTACGACAACCAGTCACATTAGATTTGGATTAATTGCCCTCTCTAAAGGCAAAAGGCATACTATTATTTCTTGGCCCTAATAGAGGTACAAACAACAAATAATGCAGACATATGTGGTATGCCCATACATGCCATGGGTAGGATCATTTGTTTTGTGTAAACTGCAAAAAATATATATTTTTTACCATTTTGGATCAATTTTCCTTTGCTAATTAAACAAAATCAGGAGATAACTAGTAATTACAATTAACAGCAACTGAAGGCCCCTTTGCCCTGAAAAAAGCAAGGTATAATTCACCTGTATACACTGAATAGTTACAAAGGTATAAAAGGCTGTTAATATTTCACGAGTGATGACATATACTCAAAGTTTGGAGTCTTTGCTAATAACCAGTCAATCAGGAAAGTGTATTGGCCATTCCCCCTAGCTGAGCTATTTACGACAGGGTGTCTGTTACAACTCAAAGTACTCAGTACTGTTGAGTGACATTTTTAATATTATTTTATTATTATTAATATTCCCCCCCCTAAAGAAATGTGGATTTGGGTATTAGGCACCAGAGGGTCTGTATTTTCTTCTCTTCAGGATTTGATACGAAAGTTCTGGCATGGCTAGCAGTTTGTGTATTGCATGAGCTGGATGAGAAGGGAGAGGCAAAGTCACTGTGGCTTTGCCTCTTCTCATGACAAAATGGCAGAGACATGAACAAAATGGATGTTGGATACAGCTTTTCATGGGTCCAAAGCACACGACCATTACACCACCCCCCTTCAGTCGTTGCATAGGAGGGAACTGCAATTTCCCTTCCAATGCAACCCACGGTTGCGAGTTTTGCTTGTCACAACACAGGTTCATCTTGTCAAGGCGTTCACCTTTGTGCGGTCTGGTCCAGCTACATTGCTGGAGTTCCAGGTTCCCTCTGAGGAGCGTGCTGTTATCCCTAGCAACACTGTTTGGCCAACAAAGTGGGTTGTGGCGGGGGAGTACCAGTCTGCTGTAACCCCCAAGATAATGTGGCAGCTTCTGTGGTACCCACCTGATCACAACACACCTCTGTTCAGAGGTGACATATGCTAACTGGCTAGCAGGAACTTACTGCCTAACTAAAGGTAGAGATATTCCTCTCGTGTCTCATTTTTCCTAAAGGTATTGGCATCAATGTGAACCAGAGCCAGACAGATAAATTCCGGGGCCGCCATCACAGGTGCACCAACCAGTACCTCTGTCAAATTTGGACAGTTCTTTTTACATGCTGACGCCTCTGGGTGTCTACTCCTCTGTGCTTTTCACAGTACTGAACCCTGACATGTCCATCTTACAGGTGCTGCATTGAACTGTCATTCTAGGCACTGGCAGTTTGTTCAAGACTGGTGACAGGAGCACACGGTGTTATTCCTAGGTAGGACCAAACACCAAAAGGTCCCTAAAGCAGGCAAATGCACAAGGTTCCATTCATGACCCCCAGGGAAGTGGCTGGTGTATTCTCAACCCCAACTCACATTACTGTAAATTCAGGCAAGCCTCATTGGGCAGTGAAGGCTGTATTCTCCTGAGACTTCCGTATTAGAGGAGTTGGCCCAAACTCCCTGCTCAAGTTCATGCCAGTTAGAAAGCAGGCTTCTGCCAGTTGCTCAAACCCTTCATGGTTCCAGGGAATGGGGTATGCCACAACAGCAGGGCTGGCATTCAGATTTTCAAAGTCCCACCAAACTTGGTCATCAGATTCCTTTTGGGCACACGGACTTCTGGTGACGCCCAGACCCTGTGGGACTTCTGAATAAACCCTAACTGCAGCATTTCCTCAGCCTCTTTGGTACAGTTTTTTGTCTGCACCTCCTGCAAGATAAGTTGGCTCAAATGTATGAGGGAAGGATACACCCTGCTGCCCACCTCATGTTGTGTCCTCCCGGGGTTCCCCTGAACCCAGACACTGTATAACACAAGCAAGGCTAGCAGCTGATGTATCTGGATGGAAAAGAAGGGTGAATTAGGCCTAAGCCCACTCCCTGAGTGTCAGCTAACAAATCTAGTAGCAAACCTAGCTCTCCCAATTAAGGTGTACTGCCACTGGCCATGACATGCACTGTGCTGGGATGTTATAGGTAAAACAAACCATGATGTGTCACTTCAGCCCTAACCTCACATTGATCTGCAAGAATCAGTATCCAGTGACATCTTCAATACATATCCCCTAAGTTAGCTTGAGCCACTGGTTAACCCTTTCAGTCTTCAAGCCTCCTGTCTATAGACCTTTGAAGCCTAGCTTCTCATTGTCCTCATCAAGCTTTTGTTTACTTTTCCCAGGAGCGAAGCTAACAGTTGGCCTGCTGAACGCTGCAAAGTTTTGATCAGTTGGCACTGCTGGCTGAGTTGCGGGATTACAAGTACCAGCCAGCAATCCTGTGACACACAAGGACAACTGCTGGGGGGTATTTGAGGCATGGTTTTCTGGGCCAGAGCAAAGGAAAGGACCATCTAGCCCATCCCTATGCTCTGCAGCCAGAGACTGTTCCTCCACCATCCTCAGAGTACATCATCCTATATAATATATAACATCATTATTACATTCAGTAATTACATTATTAACCTCAAATACACATGCATTTTATATTTGTGCATGCAAGGAGGTCTCCACTCTATACCCTATACCTCCACTCCACCCTACCCCTCCCTCTGTCTATTCACAGGCTGCCCAGATATTAACCCAACATCTGTACACAGTACCTTGGTAGGTCCAGAGAGTTCCACGGGGACATCCAGGGTGCTCTTAGAATGTTCATAGTAAGAAACAAGTGTACAGAAATTGGCAACCAAAAAAAATGGCTATGGGGATTTCATCCAAGGTTCCCAAGTCTCTCATCCCACTTCCTGCACCCCAATCAATGAAAACATATGCATGGGGTAATTGTGAATGGGTCCCCCCAACTCCGGTGAGGGTAAGAAACTTTCCTAGTATGATGTCCTTTTCTACTATCAACTCTGATCTGACCAATGTGGCTTCAGCTCCCGTGTCATGGAAACCAGTTACGGACCAGTTGCCCACAGTGACTGGCTGCAAGTTGATGTTGGATATCCAAGCTTATCTGCTGAGGAACAGCAAAGAGGAAGAGTTGAAGGACGGCTGGTCAGGTGATCAGCCCTGAGATGTCCAAGTTATTTTTTACAAGGTTGTAGCAGCTGCGGGTGTCAGCTGAGATTGCCATGATACCAGAGACTGCCAGTGCTGGTTGCTGAGAAACTTGACTCACAGGCCATGTGGGATTTCCCTCCTTTCCAGCCATTTGAGAGAGCCTTGTGATGGTCAGATACCCAAGTGTTGATATTGATATCTGCCAGTCCTGCTGATGTTTTGGCAGAGGCTGGCCTTTGCTCCAAAAAAAACTGTCTGATGTCTGCAGGACAGATGTGTAGCAGCTGATCTTTGACAATGAAATCTTCCAGGGATTTAAAGGCATCTGGTGCAACCTACCACATCAATGTAAGAGTCCCCAGGTCCTTTTCACAAGGACCTAAATCGCTTCTGGTAAACGTCCAGGGTTAATTGATCTTTTCAGCTGATCGCATCCTTCATGGCCCAATAATCATTGTCCTTTTTCACTGGCAGCTCCACATAAGCACCCAGGACCTTGCCTCACAGCCCTGGTGACAGGTACTGTGCCCATTGTGCTTGGGGCAGATGGTACTGACAGAATGTTTTTTCCCCACGACAGAAGATAGACGTCAGTGTCACTGTTCTTTTCCATTACCGTAAGTCTGCCAGTCTGGCTAGCAGGCAGAGAGGTGTCCCTGTGGTCTAGGGACCTGAGGATTTGAGCCTGTCACTTCTGCTGGAGCCTTGCCATCTCCAGTTCATGCCAGCTGTCAGCCTCCCACTGTAAAGCCTCTCTATCAGTGGCAGCTTTGCATTCCTCTCTCTCAGCTGCAGCCTGGCGCATGAGAAACTGCAGGTATGTCAAAGGATCTGTCTCCATGATGCGTTATAGTGCATTTTGCACATGTGAAGAGACTATGCTGGTTGCAGGCAATCTGGTGCCGACATGCTCATGCTATGGATTGAAGGTAACATTTATTGATACTCCAGTGTCAGTCTCTGTTTGTCCATCATGCAAGGGGGTATATAACCCACTGGGCTTTGAGGCAGCAGGAACCCCTTCAATTCCAGGTTCCCCTGAGTTCTGGTCTGTCTACAAATCATCCTCGTTAAGGGCATGAGTCATGTTTTCTCGTGTCTGCTGAGAGACGCCAATTCCTCTTGTTTTGCACTCAGCAAGCAGATCATCTTTGCTCATTTTCTTGTAATCTGCCAAATCAGGCATGTTTGCAAAATTAAGATAAGACAGAAAACAAGAGAGAGGAAGGGGGCTGTTGCCTTATGTTTCATATATATATATATTGTAACATGGGGGACAATCAGCTCAGCGATAGATGCATTTCTCCGGTGATTCACTGCAGTCAGGTATACATTTTAAGGGCATGGCAGCCCACTTTTATTAAAAGGCAAACGTAAACAATAAGCAAAGTCCATAACATAGTTTCCCACGCAGGGGTCTTCGCCAGTAAGAAAACAAAATACTAGCCCACCTGGCTCTCTTGTTCTCGTGCAGTTTTTCCTCAGCAGTGCCTCTGCACTTTATGCTGGTCCCCAGACCATGGACTCCTCGAAGCTAACCGCTTCACTGTGGCCTTGTTCCTCAGACCGTCTCCTATCTCACGCATGCACACACACATGTGCTCCGGCTGCTACCTGCAGCCACTGACTCCCGGAGAGTATCGGAGTCCTCCTGACTCCCCACGAACAGACCTCCTGTCTGCTGGCTGACCCAGTCTCCAACTGGGAGCCCAGAACCATGGTCAGGTTACTACTAAAGCCCAGCACACACCTGACCAATTATGCTGGCTATACTGAATAGCTGGACCCAGGATTGGAGATTCCATCTCACCCGGATCACTTAGAAATCTCCAAGCTCCAGGTCCCAAACTGGACTTTTTAAAACACTGAGGAAACTGAAAAGCCAGTTTCCTCTTCATGTTACAAGCTCCCTGGAGCCCCTCAACCTCCCTGGTTGAGAATTCTGAGTCATATTCACATTTTAGACCTTGGCAGGGCAACGCTCTGCCACAATATATATATATATATATATGTGTGTGTGTGTGTGTGTGTGTGTGTGTGTGTGTGTGTATATATATATATATATATATATATATATATATATATACACAGTATCTCACAAAAGTGAGTACACCCCTCACATTTTTGTAAATACTTTATTTTATCTTTTTATGTGACAACACTTAAGAAATGACCCTTTGCTACAATGTAAAGTAGTGAGTGTACAGCTTGTATAACAGTGTAAATTGGCTGTCCCCTCAAAATAACTCAACACACAGCCATTAATGTCTAAACTGCTGGCAACAAAAGTGAATACACCCCTAAGTGAAAATGTCCACATTGGGCCCAAAGTGTCAATATTTTGTGTGGCCACCATTACTTTCTGCTGCTTCTCCTGGGTATGGAAATACCCCATGTGTGACACTTTTTGGCACTCTAGCCACATACAGGACCCCAGAAACCAATCACTGCCTTCAGGCTTCCTAAGGGCGAAAATAGTTGATTTCACTCCTCACTACCTATCACAGTTTTGGAGACCATGAAATGCCAAGATAGCACAACTCCCCCCCCCCCCCAAATGACCCCTTTTCCAAAAGTAGATACCCTAAGCTATTTGCTGAGAGGCATGTTGAGTCCATGGAATATTTTGCCACAAGTTTTGGGAAAATTACATTTTTTTTTCTTTACACAAAGTTGTCACTTGTTGAGTATTATACCTTGGGGTGTCTACTTTCCGAAAAGGGGTAATTTTGGGGGGGGTTGCACTATCTTGGCATTTCGTGGCCTCTGAAACTGTGATAGTTAGTGAGGAGTGAAATAAGCAATTTACACCCTTAGAAAGTCTGAAGGCGGTGATAGGTTTTCGGGGTCCTGTACGCAGCTAGACTGACAAAAAGTCTCACACATGTGGTATCCCTGTACTCAGGAGAAGCAGCAGAATGTATTTTGGGGTGTCATTTCACATATACCCATGGCATGTGTGAGCAATATACAATTTAGTGACAACTTTGTGTTTAAAAAAAAATACATTTAGTTTCCCAAAACTTGTGGCAAAGTATAAAATATTTCATGAACTCAACATGCCTCTCAGCAAATAGCTTGAAGTGTCTACTTTCCAAAATGGGGTAATTTGGGTGGGTTTTGTGCTATCTTGACATTTCAGGGCTTCCGGAACTGTGATAGGTAGTGAGGAAGTAAAATAAGCAATTTACAGGCGGTCCCCGGGTTACAAACATCCGACCTACAAACTACTCCTACTTGCAAACGAAGGGAGACAACAGCAAGTGAGGAGAAATCTAGCATTGGAAGGAAAATTCACTCCTGTAGGAGTTCTCATAGACAAAAAGGTGTCCCCACTGAAGCTTCATCACCAATCCTTGTTTCCACAGCAACCCAAATTTTTCAAAATCCAGTTGTCATAGGGACAGAAAGTGAGGTGAAAACATTACTTCCGGGTACTCTGCGCCAAATTAAAAAAAATTACAGCATTCAAAAAAGCCAAACTTGACATTTTGAATGCTTTTAAATGCAGAGGAGGGGTTTGGGGTCTTTTAGACCCCAGATCCCTCCAAATTTTTTTTTTTAATGTACGAAAATATCGACCGATATGCGATGACCAAAATATCGGTATCGGCAATAAAAAAAAAAAACGATATCGGTCTATCACTAGTGTTAACCCTTCCCTATGCTATCCAAAAAAACTAAAAATGATTCTTTTGGTTGGAGCTACACTTAAAAAATGTACCTGTTCCGACTTGCAAACAAATTTGACCTAAAAACAAACTTACAGTCTCTATCTTGTTTGTAACCCAGGGACCGCCTGTGCACCCTTAGAAAACCTGAAGGCAGTGATTGGTTTTCGGGGTCCTGTACACAGCTAGGCTCCCAAAAAAGTCTCACACATGTGGTATCCCTGTACTCAGGAGAAGCAGCAGAAGGTATTTTAGGGTGTAATTCCACATATACCCATGGCATGTGCGAGCAATATATCATTTAGTGACAACTTTGTTAAAAACAAAAAAATAATTGTAATTTTCCCCAAACTTGTGGCAAAATATAAAATATTCCATGGACTCAACATGCAAAAAGCTTTGGGTGTCTACTTTCCAAAAAGGGGTAATTTGGGGGGTGTTTGAACTGTCCTGGCATTTTATGCCCAATATTAGAAGCTTATGCCACACATCACCCACTCTTCTAACCACTTGAAGACTAAGCCTTTTCTAACACTTTTTGTTTACATGAAAACTTTTTTTTTTTTTTTTTGAACCCCCAAAAATTATATATATTTTTTTAAAGCAGAGGCCCTACAGAACAAAATGGTAGGTGTTGTAATTGTTTTTGTCACACAGTATTTGCGCAGAGATTTTCCAAATGCAATTTTTTGGGGAAAACACAGTTTTTTCAATTTAATGCACAAATACTCTATATATTGCCCAATTTTTTGGTAAAATATAAAAGATGATGCCAAGTACATAGATACCAAACATGACATGCTTTAAAATTGTGCACGCCCGTGCACAGGCAACAAACTACATACATTTTTAAAAGCGTTTAAGGGTTATCACTTTAGATTTACAGAGGGGGTCTACTGCAAATATCCCCTATGATAGCAATAAGTAGGGACAGGTACTCTTTAAAAAAAAAAAAAAAATATAGGGGTCTATTACAAAAAACCAAGGGGAGTAAATATCTGCTGTTTCCCCATGAATTCCAGGTTGGCCAGTGAATGGGGGGAAGTATGGGCGCTGCAGAAGTGGTGGGCTTCCAATCATGATTTGCAAGCGCATCAGGAAGGACACTATGGGCTCTATGGACCTGTCTTTGAATTCTTGGTGGCTGCAGGACACTACTTGTGCTAGCCATTGCACCAGCTTGAACTGCACTTATGAGACACGCCACGTCACCAAGTGTTACTGCAGTACTAGTTTGACTATGACCGGATGTACTAGGCCACTGGTGCTTGCTAGTTCACCAGAAGGTTGAGCGGCACTAGTACCGACATTCTGCTACATAAGAGAACCCTGCAATTATTGCACCTCAGCAACAGAAGAATGGGGTTGGGTACATCTGACCTTAAGTAGGGACCACTACTCTGTCATCGGAGCTATCTGTTAGGGTCCTGCTGCTCTCTACAAGTTTGTATACTGAGCCTGATTCTGACAGTGAGGCTTCTCCATCTCTCTCATCTGTCATGCTCAGCATCGTGTGGGCCTCTTCAGTCTTCACTAATGTACTTTGTTTGGATATTTTGGCCAATAAATTTATAGGTACCTAGTGTGACTTATAGGTAAAAAAGCACCTGGTTGTCAAGGACTGTTTGAACCGCAGCGAAAAAATTTAACTGCTAGTGCTATCAGAGATCAGGACTGACTCTGCTAATGCTACGGTTTAGTGTGCTATAAATTGGAAATGGCAGTTATCTGCTGATACTGCACTTCTGAGGGGATGGGAGGAGGGGCTAAATGCATGTGCTGGCAGGTGTCGGGGCTGATCCTGCTAACGCTGCATTTTGGGAACACTATACTAAACTATTGGGGACGCTAGTATAGTTCTGATCTGATCAAAGATATTGATCCAGGTGGCATTTAGTGCATGTGTGCGTCACTGGCAATCAATGGGTTAAAATGTATTACTAAATATGCGGCAGGCAATCTGACGCTGTCCTAGATTGACGCCAACTAACATTAAAGATACCTAATGTCACTTGTGACACTAATACAGTGATCAGAAAAAAGATCTGTACACTATAATAGTGACACTGTGACAGGGCAATAAAAGGGTTAACTGGGGGTGCTTAGGGGGTTAAACATATCTGGGACAGACACTTACTAACACTAACTGCCTCTCAAACTAACGTGTGTCACAAGTGACACTAATACAGTGATCAGTAAACTATCTAGCCCCCTAGCCCCGCACGTGACCGACGTACAGTTACGTTGGTTCGCACAGCTGAGCCACCTTGCCGCAGTAAAACTGCAGCGGGTGGTTGGCAACTGGTTAAATTTGCGTTAGCGCCATAGAGACAGTTTAACACTTTTCTTTTAAAAACATGGTTTAATGATGAAAAGATATAAAATGGTGCAAATACATTTTTCTACAGAAAAAGGGTGTCCCAAAGAAACAAAGAGACAATAATGCAGTAATGCAACAGAGAAATAAAAAGGAGTTGAGGGTAAGAATACTTAACAATGTCCTGATTCCAAATCAATAAATCAAGATGCTACATTGGCTCTCATACAACTTGACAGGTGTTCCTTGGTTTGATGTTACCCGAGAGCTCCCAAAATGTGGTTGCATTCCACTTTTTTTACATCAAGGTTGGTGTTGACAGGAGGGTGGTTGCTGTGATGCCACCACGTTTATGACCAAGTTCCAGATACAGTTTTCTATAGTTATTAATAACTCTAAATACCTACAGTTTATTGTTTTCTAATGTGCATATTATTGTGCATCGTGAAATTCACTTCAGAATGAATATAAATATGACAGGTTTCAGATGTCTACTTTTCCTAGGATATAATAAAAAAAGTGCAGCGCCAATATAAAAAAATGTTAATAAACAGTCAATGAGTGAATGATACAATTCAGGTAAGTCCTCTTGCAGGTAAGGTGATGAAAGGAGAAGTGAGAGATAAATATCCCACACCCAGAAAGGATGTCACATCCAGGAATCACTCCACCACTGTGCTCAAGTAAACTGCTTACCGGAACAATCTGACCCTCAAATTATAGAATGGTCAAATTCAGCCTGCAGAGAAACATCCTCCAGGATCCTCACCAGAATGGACACACAGCGACCCCTCCCAAAACACCAGAAGATGTACTTATATTGCAGGTGGCATAACAGGATGGTCAACCTCATAAGTCTCCTTATGTCATACACGTAATCCCCAAAAGGTGTGGACCTCCAAATAAAGAAGAACTCCAATAGTGCAGTATGTTGGTCATTTATTGAAGAAAAATAAACATAGCACACGTATAGACAGATGACTCCAAGCGTGAATGAGCAAGATGGTCGCGGCGCGGGCGTACTTGCGGCGTGACGTTTGCTGGCGCGTTTCGTCATCAAGGATGTTGTCAAAGGAATTCCAATCAGATTCTTTGGTGCTGGCAGCCTTTACATTTGTATTACATCTAGATCAGACTATATGTTTTCTTGGACTGAGCGCGGTTAATTAATTAATTTATTTTTACTTTACCCAGGAGGCAAAGGGGTTCCATTGGTTCACCAAATGATCTGACATAGGGGTGTTTTGACTTGAAACATTGAAAATTAGGAGGAAAGGAAATTTGTCCTTACTATGGCTGTGCTGTTATTATTTAATGAGTTATGACATTTTCTGAAGGTTTTAAGCCTTTGCTAATAACCAGTTATTCAGGAATTCCCCCCCAGCTGAGCTATTTAGGACAGGGTGTCTGTTACAACTCGAGGTTCTCAGGCCTGTTGAGTCTGAAATTTTTATTAGAGTGTCCAGACGGAAATGTGGATTCAGGTAATAGGCAGGAGAGAGTCTGCATTTTTTTCTCTCTCAAGGATTTGATAGGAAAGTTCTGGCACGGCTAACAGTTTGTGTATCGCATAAACTGGAGAAGGTCACTGTGGCTATGCTTCTTCTCATGACTAAATGGCTGAGACATGAACAAAACGGATGTCGGATACAGCTTTTCGTGAGCCCAATGCGCACAACCATTACAGGTATCCCTTAAACTCCAAAATTCAGCAATAACTCAGCAGCCAACACTTTACAAGACTCCACTGATTCCTGCATAGATCCCTGCAAATATCTGTAAGAAAAACATAAAAGACCCCAAGATTAAATTAAGAATACAGATGCCTCTGGTATTTAGATAATTTGTGTTTAGCCCCCCTGCCCCAAATCTGAAAGAGTTTGGAGTTTGAATGAGATCCCTCAGTCACTAAGTAATACATTGTGGAGGAGAGGGCATGTGTTGCCCATTCTTATAAGTTTGGGAACTTCAGAAGGCAGATCAAAAAAGTAGGTGCAGGGAAATAAAAGAAAAAGAAGGCACACCGGCCTAGTGCATTATCCTAAATAGGATTATAAACTCAGAGCCTCTGAGGAAGAAGGTAAACTTTTGAAACGTCAGCCAGCAGGGGCCCCTGCATGGTCTCCTCATGATCTGAAGATTGTTGGTTCCAGGACTGTCTAGCCATGGGATAGTGGCCTACATAAGCATATTTCTTTCTACATGCTTGTGAAATCCTTTTTATACAAAACACATCTAGTTATGATAATGCACTGGGCAGATGCACCCTCTTTTTCTTTTAATTCTTTAGTGACATTAAGGACACCCCCAGTCCTGGAGGACAGCAAGGCCAGAAACATTTTCCCCTGGGAAGTAGACCATCACCCATTTAAAGGCTGGGCACCACACTTATGCGCAAGAGTGTTTTTTCTTCTGTGAAAAAGGTTCAGGGGCCTGACTAGAATTTACAAGGCCCAAAAGAAAACTTTTTAGGGGGCCCCCCAAACAGAAAAATAAACACCATTAAAAAGCACCCTAATAATCATAGTCATGTGGCAGAGGCACAAATTTTGTTTTAAATGACCTTTCATGCTGGTGTCCCATAGGAAAAATAATGTTTGCTTGCATTGATGGTTATCCATCATTATGGAATGTCCTCTTACATTGGATGTCTCCCTTGCATTTGTGGTCAGTAGGAGAAATAATACCCTTTAATGTAAGTGATCAATAGACGGAAGAATGCCTCCACACATAGGTGGTCAGTAGGAGTCAGTAGGCTGTCAGGGCAAAATCACCAATATCTGGATTACCATGCAAAGAGTAAGGTAGTAATGTAGAGTAAATACAGTACTCACGTGGAATCACCAGTCAGTTTATAATTGGAAAATTAACAGGTTACTTCCTGTGGTGTTTTCATCACTGACAGAGCAATGGAATGTTCATCTTAACATCAAGGGAGCAATGCATGGAGCTTGGCTGGTATTTCCTCTGATATGCATAGTCATCCCATCTCTGGGGAGTTGTTGCCAGTGGACAGTATCATTAGTGTGACCTGGCCCTAACACGCACATGCACTAAAAACTCGAAAAAACATCTTGCCCTGCCTGTTTTCCATTGGGCCCTCTACTGCCATGGGCACCTTAGCAGCCACATAAACTGAATATGTCATTTACCTTACTGAACACATAGAAAACAAAAGAAGGGCGCACAACCTAGTGCAATATCACAAGATATTTTAAAGATAAAATTAAAAACCTGCTATACATTATACTCATAAGCATATGCTGAAAGTAAGCATAAAAGAAAAAGTTCCTTTTGCAATCAGGAGACCTCCAAGACAAAGATGCTTTTTGATAAAGGAGGAGGACTGGAAAGCATCCGTGGTGATGGGGCTGACTCGTTTCAAAGGAGAACCCTCTTCATCAGAGCCATGATCCCAAGTGACTTGCTAAAGATATATATAGCACAGCAGGGTAGACAGGACCTCCCACATAGGTAGGCCCTGCCCCTCTAGCATCATTAGCAAACAAATGGTAGCTAAAAATCCATTATAATTGAATAGAAATGCATTATAAAACTCACATTAGTATAAAAATCATATCAATGACCCATAACAACCAGACTGAGAAGAAAAAAATAAAAAATAAATATACTTGTGCTGTTTATGTTGTTGACTTTCACATGTTATATGACAAAATTTTAAATAAAAAAAAATAAAAAAATAAATAAATAATAAATAAATAAATTATTAAGATTGAATAAAAATATGTATATATATGTATATATACCGTATTTATCGGTATATAACATGCACTTTTTCCTCCTAAAAATGGAGGGCAAAACACACGTGCGTGTTATATGCCGATATAGTAAAAAAATAGTCCAGGCAGTGCTGAGAGGCAGAGGGGGGCGGGCCGGGCCGAGCAGAAGGAAGGACGAGCGGTTGCTGTCATAGGAAGTCCCGCCTCCTATGATAGACAGCGATCCGGTTCCCTCCCCCTCTGCCTCTCAGCGCTGCCTGGCCTTTTTTTGTTTTTTAAATATATCACCACTCTGTGCAATGGCACTGGCGAGGCTGCTGTTGCCTGTTGCTTTGCCCTGCATTGGTGGACACTGCGCTGGCGAGGCTGCATTGATGGACACTGCACTGGGGAGCCTGCATTGGTGGACAATGTGTTGGCGAGACTGCATTGATGGACATGGCGCTGGCGAGGCTGCATTGATGGACACTGCACTGGCAAGGCTGCATTGGTGGACACTGCGCTGGTGAGACTGCATTGATGGACACTGCACTGATGAGACTGCATTGATGGAAAAGGCGCTGGCAAGGCTGCATTGATGGACACTGCGCTGGCGAGACTGCATTGGTAGACACGGCGCTGGCCAGGCTGCATTGGTGGACACTGCGCTTGCGAGGCTGCATTGGTGGACACTGCATTGGCGAGGCTGCATTGGTGGACACTGCGCTTGCTAGGCTGCATTGGTGGACACTGCATTGGCGAGGCTGCATTTATGAACACTGTGCTGATGAGGATGCATTCACAGGCATTGGTAAGACTGCATTTGATTAAAAAAAAAAGTTCTGAGTTCAATGCTATTTATTTCAAATTTAAGGTTTTTTCCAAAAATTT
The DNA here is from genome assembly GCF_965119305.1 of Pelophylax lessonae. Lineage (NCBI taxonomy): Eukaryota > Metazoa > Chordata > Amphibia > Anura > Ranidae > Pelophylax > Pelophylax lessonae. The sequence goes on along the minus strand of NC_138771.1, from coordinate 259,521,292 downwards.
CCCTCCTAAATTTGAGGTGCGTGTTATACACCAGTGCGTGTTATACACCAGTGCGTGTATACGCTGATAAATACTGTATATAATTAGATCACAGCTGAGGCCATATCCCTGTACTATTTAATAATACCGCTCCTAAAAAGATATATAAGACGTGTAACAATTGTATAGATATGCATGTTTATAAATACTTTACACCAGAGTTAAATACAGTGTAGGACAATACTTGCTATATTGTATCTTACAGCAAGAGCTCTTTCTCTGTCAGCACCTGAATAGAGTGTAAAACTGGGAGACTGATACTGATGGCTTGGAGTGGTGTCTGTTATGGTATCTGCTATGGTAGTAGTTTTACCACTTGGTAGATACCATTGATAAAGTTCAGAGGTGAAACCATAGGGTACATGATATACAACTTGTGTCATTTGCTGGGTATTAGATTGCTATGGGTTTACCTTTAAACTCTTTACTAGAGTTTGAACATTTGTTCCTGTATTTATTTCTTTACTTTATTTTTGTAGACCAAACCAGCACTTGTGCAGCTGATAGACAATATAATTGTGAATATAACTGTCAGATAATAGTCCACAGCCCGAATTGCACATGACATGTCACTACACTCCTGTAACTGCTGAGCTGTAATGAATGGAATGTAGACTTTTGGTGCCTATATAAACCAAAATAGAACCTTTTTTACAGAAGTTCGGATCAATAAAATGTTTAAAAATAATAATCACAATGCTTTTCTTCTCAGTAACATTGTTCCGTTCCTGTTATAAAAAATAAATAAATAAATAAGTGGAGAAAATAGAAAAAGCAAACTAAATAAAACCATACAAATCTCATTTAACCACTTGCCTACTTTGCACTTAAACCCCCTTCCCATCCAGACCAATTTTTAGCTTTCAGTGCTCTCACACTTTGAATGACAATTGCGCGGTCATGCAACACTCAACCCATATAAATTTTTCGTCCTTTTTTTCATAGAAATAGAGCTTTCTTTTGATGGTATTTATTCACCGCCGGGCTTTTATTTTGTGCGCTATAAATGAAAAAAGACCGCAAATTTTAAAAAAAAAAAACATTTTTTTTTTTAGTTTCTGTTATAAAATTTTGCAAATTAGTAATTTTTCTTCATAAATTTTGGCCAAAATGTATACTTCTACATATCTTTGGTAAAAATAACCCAAATAAGTGTACATTATTTGGTTTGCGTGAAAGTTAGAGAGTCTACAAGTTATGGTGCTAATCATTGAAAATTGATCACGCCTAATGTACTGACAGCCTATCTCACTTCTTGAGACCCTAACAAGCCAGGAAAGTACAAATGACCCCCAAATGACCCCTTTTTGGAAAGTAGACATTCCAATGTATTTAATAAGAGGCATGGTGAGTTTTTTGAAGTTGTCATTTTTTCCCACAATTCTTTGCAAAATTAATTTTTTTTTTTTTTTTTTTTGTACAAAATTGTCATATTCAACAGGTTATTTCTCTCACATGGCATATGCATACTTACAACTACACCCCAAAACACATTCTGCTACTCCTCCTGAGTATGGCGATACCACATGTGTGAGACTTTTTTACAGCCTGGCCACATACAGAGGTCCAACATTGAAGTAGCACCTCCAGGCGTTCTCGGAGCATAAAATACACTTTTCATTTCTCAACCACCTATTACACTTTTGAAGGCCCTGGAGCACCAGCACAATGAAAAAGCCCACTAAATGACCCCATTTTGGAAAGCAAACACCCCAATGTATAATCTATGAGGCATAATGAGTCTTTTGAACATGTCATTTTTTTCCAGAATCTTTCGGAAAATGTGGAAAAAAAATGAAAACGCATTTTTTTTACACAAAGTTGTCAATTTATAAGATATTTCCAACACATAGCATGTACATAGCAAAAATGACACCCCAAAATACATTCTGCTACTACTCCTGAGTATGGCGATACCACATGTGTGAGACTTTTTTATAGCCAGGCCACATACAGAAGTCCAACATTGAAGTAGCACCTCCAGGCGTTCTCGGAGCATAAAATACACTTTTCATTTCTCAACCACCTATTACACTTTTGAAGGCCCTGGAGCACCAGCACAATGAAAAAGCCCACTAAATGACCCCATTTTGGAAAGCAAACACCCCAACGTATAATCTATGAGGCATAATGAGTCTTTTGAACATGTCATTTTTTTCCAGAATCTTTCGGAAAATGTGGAAAAAAAATGAAAACGCATTTTTTTTACACAAAGTTGTCCATTTATAAGATATTTCCAACACATAGCATGTACATAGCAACAATGACCCCCCAAAATACATTCTGCTACTCCTCCTGAGTATGGCGATACCACATGTGTGAGACTTTTACGCAGTCAGGTCACATACAGAGGCCCAACATGCAAAGACACATAGCATGCACATACCATGAATTACCATGAATTACACCCCACAATACATTCTGCTGAGCAAAGGGTAAACAAAAGCTTACCTGTAGTTTTAGAAGCGCAGTTGTCCACAGGAGTTGAGTCCAGGCAGCAGGCAGGGACTTGGTCAGCAACAGTGCATGCAATTCTCCAGGCAAGGATACCAGTCCAGTGTCAGTGCATGCGGCAGGCAGAGGCATGATGGTAGTCCTGCAGGCAGAAGTAGGGCCTCTGTCGGGATAGAATGGGGACAGGGGTAGAGGCTTCTCCCACCCAAATCGCTTTGAAGCCTCCGGGATCCAGACCCTAATCTGAGAAGAAGAACAACAAAAAAAATAGTTTTCTTCATCCAGAAAAACAATTCTGGTCCCCTCACATATGTGAGACCCCTGTGGTATGAATCCCACTACTTCAAGAGGCAGGCAAAAATCGTGGTCAAACAGTCCAGGGTCAGTTCCAGAGCAGGCAGAGGTAGGTACAAAATCAGCAGGCAAAGGCATGGTCAAATAACAGTCCAGGGTCAGTTCCAGATCAGGCAGAGGTATGAACAGAATCAGCAGGCAGAAGCATGGTCAAAAAACAGGCCAGGGTCAGTTCCGGAGCAGGCAGACATAGGTACAAAATCAGCAGGCAAAGGCGTCGTTGAATAACAGTCCAGGGTCATTTCAGGAGCATACAGTGGCATAAGGGGTGAAAGCGGAGGACTACGTTTACCATACTAATAATTTAGACAAGTATGGTAACGGCGGAAACAGTCGTCTACACAGAGGCCTGGTTGGGAAGGACACTGGGGACAATAATAACGGGTGTCTTTTCGAATTCCTGCCTTGGTACACACCCTACATTTTTTCTGCCGTTTTTGGTCTCTTTGTGTGGGAGGGATTTTACTTGGAAAATGGCGTTCAGACAGTCTGCTTATTACGTCAGATCTAATGTTTTCTGGTGGGCCGTTTGGAAATATGAGGGTTGTGAAGATTTCCTCCAGGTAATAAAGGAAGGGTTGGGGGCTTTCGGTGGATTTGCGGTATAAAATGTAGGAATTGTATATGGCCAAATGAAAAATATAAATTGCTACTTTTTTGTACCAATGATAGGTACGTCTTGTGGGTAGATAGGGTTCCATCATTTGGTCGTTGAAATCCACTCCCCCCATGAATAAGTTGTACTCATGTACACATGTTGGCTTTCGGACTGGGCCATTCCTTCGTCGGGATTCCACATAGTTGTCATTGTGGATCGAAGACAACATGTAGACGTCTCTTCTGTCCCTCCACTTCACAGCCAGAACTTCCTCATTTCTCAGACTCGCCGTCTCCCCTCTTCTCAGCTTGGTGTTTACTAGCCTTTGAGGAAAGCCTTTCCGGTTTTTTCGGACCGTGCCACATGCAGGAGTCTTCTTTCTGTGAAGGTTTCGGAACAGGGGCAAACTGGTGTAGAAATTGTCTACGTACAGGTGGTAGCCTTTTTCAAGGAGAGGGTAAATTAGGTCCCAAACTACTTTCCTGCTTGACCCCATGTAGTCCGGACATTCAGGGGGATGCAGCTGGGTGTCCTTCCCTTCGTACACCCTGAAGGCATAGGTGTACCCTGTGGCTCGGTCACATAGTTTGTAAAGCTTCACCCCATAGCGGGCCCGTTTGCTGGGAATGAATTGTTTGATGCCCAGCCTGCCAGTAAATTTCACAAGGGACTCATCCACACATATATTTTGGTCTGGGGTAAATAATTGAGGGAATATTTCTGAAAAATAATTTAGAAGTGGCCGAATTTTGAACAGCTTGTCAAATGCTGGGGAATTTCGGGGAGGGCACTGGGTATTGTCGTTGAAATGGAGGAACCTCATGATCATCAAATACCTGGCCCTGGGCATTACTGCAGAGTAGATGGGCATATGGTAGATTGGTTTGGTTGACCAATATGCTTGCAGTTCGTTTTTTTTTATTGAGTCCCATGTTGAAGGTGAGGCCTAAAAATATCTTGAACTCCTCCACCGTTAGGTCTCTCCACTCAAAGGGACGGGAATAAAAAGATGTGGGGTTACTCTGGATAAATTGTTGTGCATACAGGTTGCACTGGGCCACAATGGACGTCAGCAGGTCCTCCGTAAAAATTAAACGGAAGTCGTCAATTGGGGCAAAGTTCTCCGTGTTGACCTGGACTCCTGGCTGGGCAGTGAAAGGGGGGATGATGGCTTCTCCTGAGTTGGGAGGAAGCCACAGGGGGTTCAGAAGGGCATAGGGAAGGCTGGCGTTGGTCCTAACCCTTTGGGGGCGAGGTGACACCCCACTTGAGCTTGGCCTTTCTTGCCGAGGCACTGTGGTGCTGGTGGATGGCACTGCGGAGCTGGTGGATGGCACTGCGAAGGTGGTGGATGGCACTGCGGAGCTGGTGGATGGCACTGCCTCCTCCTCACCAGAACGCCTTTGTTTGGCAGGCGGGCAGTATTCCTCCTCGTCGGAGTCGGTCTGCGTCCCGCTGCTAATAACCGGCTCGTAATTTACTTCGGAGTCAGACTCTGACTCCGAAGCAGAAAGCTCCCTGTCCATGCCCTCACTTATGATATTGAAGGCCTCCTCGGCTGAGAAAAATTTTTTTGCCATCGTTGGTGACACTGATGGGCACGGTGAGACTGATGGGCACAGTTAACTGGCTCACTGATGGGCACTGTGATGGGCTCTGTGGGCACTGGGCACACTGATGAGCACTGGGCGGCACTGATGAGCACTGGGCGGCACAGATGAGCACTGGGCGGCACTGATGAGCACTGGGCGGGCACTGATGAGCACTGGGCGGCACTGATGAGCACTGGGCGGCACTGATGAGCACTGGGCGGGCACTGATGGGCACACTGGTGGGCACTGGGCGGCACTGATGAGCACTGGGTGGCACTGATGAGCACTGGGTGGCACTGATGAGCACTGGGCGGCACTGATGAGCACTGGGCGGGCACTGATGAGCACACTGGTGGGCACTGGGCACACTGATGAGCACTGGGCGGCACTGATGAGCACTGGGCGGCACTGATGAGCACTGGACGGCACTGATGAGCACTGGGTGGCACTGATGAGCACTGGGCGGCACAGATGAGCACTGGGCGGCACAGATGAGCACTGGGCGGGCACTGATGGGCACACTGGTGGGCACTGGTGGGCACTGGGCACACTGATGAGCATTGGGCGGCACTGATGAGCACTGGGTGGCACTGATGAGCACTGGGCGGCACTGATGAGCACTGGACGGCACTGATGAGCACTGGGTGGCACTGATGAGCACTGGGCGGCACAGATGAGCACTGGGCGGCACAGATGAGCACTGGGCGGGCACTGATGGGCACACTGGTGGGCACTGGTGGGCACTGGGCACACTGATGAGCATTGGGCGGCACTGATGAGCACTGGGTGGCACTGATGAGCACTGGACGGCACTGATGAGCACTGGGCGGCACAGATGAGCACTGGGCGGCACTGATAAGCACTGGGCGGGCACTGATGGGCACACTGGTGGGCACTGATGAGCACTGGGCACACTGATGGCACACTGGTGGGCACACTGGTGGGCACTGGTGGGCACTGGTGATCACTGGTGGGCACTGGTGGGCACTGGTGATCACTGGTGGGCACTGGTGGGCACTGGTGGGCACTGGTGATCACTGGTGGGCACTTTTTTTTACACTTACGGTCTCTCCTCTCCTCACACTGCAGTCTGTGTGTGAGGAGGGAGAGCTGGCAATGAGTGATGATCTCAAATGTTTACATTTGAGATCATCTCTCATTGGATGCCTCGATTGTGACGAATGGCCGCTGTGATTGGCCATTCGTCACGATCTGTGATTGGCTGTGTCCAAGGGACACGGCCAACACAGATTATCCCCGGTGCGCGCTCGCGGGAGCGTGCGGGGAGTCTGTTACTACCGAGGCAATGACAGATGATCTCATATGTTTACATATGAGATCATCTCTCATTGGATGCCTCGATCGTGACGAACGCCCGCTGTGATTGGCCATTCGTCTCGATCTGTGATTGGCTGTGTCCAAGGGACACGGCCAACACAGCTTCTGCCCGATGCGCGCTCACTGGAGCGCGCGGAGGGCTTGTTTATGGGACTCCCAAAAATTCAAGTCCGCGCTGCAGCCGTATATAGGCTGTAGCGCGGATGTGAGGCGGTTAAAGAGATTGTAAACCTCAGGGAAAAAAAAAACAAGAAAAAAAAAACAAGCAAAAAACCTAAGAACAAAGGCATAATGAGCTAGTATGCATTGCATACTAGCTTATTATGAAATACTTACCTTAGATTGAAGCCCCCACAGCACCACCTGCTCACTTGTGAAATGGACGATATGTTCAGCTGTCTTTCTTCTGGGCTTGCGTCTTCCTGCTATCTGATTGGCCGGAGCTGCAATGATGTGCATGCGTGCGGGAGCCGACTTTCACGGCACAGGGCTCCGAAGGAACGGCACAGGCGGCTGTCCTTCAGAGGGCATGCGCCAGTGACACTGGTTGCATGCAAGTAAATATCTCCTAAACTGTGCATGTTTAGGAGATATTTACACTACCTATAGGTAATCCTTCTCATAGGCTTACCTATAGGTACAAGTTACAGAGGAAGCTTTACTTCCTCTTTATGTTCCTCAAAAACTATTTAAGAACTAAATCTGTGTTCATATGTATTCATCTTTTCTTGTACACTCTTAGATTATAAATAAATTATAATTGCTTTTCTAATAAAGGAGTACATACTACAAAACTAGGTGTATTTTAGGAGTTTCTTTAAACTGTATTACCTACCTAAAAAATGAATCCATTAATTGTAAGTTCCATTTTTTCCTTAATAAAACAAATCTTATTGAAGTACATTTTTGATGCTTGGCGAACCACATGGGAAATAGCAAAAGTGACCCTGGCTTATGCTAGAGCACAGAATCATACAATAAAGAAAAGGAAAATAACATTATAGTAAGCACATTTACTGCCAACCAGCTGCCAAGATGAAAAGTTGGTAAGCTGTTCCAGAAATTAAATTATCTGTGTTTGTCTTATTTAAATGGTAGTTTTCAATATTCTGTTGTGTTGGTCACCTTTTCCATAGATTCAGCATGAAATGCCAAACTAGGGTCCAGGATCTGAGGCCAATGGATATTGTACAATTCAACTTTAAAAGGGCCAAAAACTAAAAAAAAGACAAAAAAAAAAACCCATACTGTATAGTGCAACAAAAATTACAAAATAAAAAAAATTTAAAAAAATAGTGAAATATATTAAAGTGTATTTCCACTTTTGCAGGTAAAATTTGGATAGCACCTGCTTTATATTTGTCACATCTTCCCATTAAGATAAAATGGCCAAAAACATATTTACAAATTGCTGGTTACCTTTTAAGGTGCCCTTTAGTTGCTTACGAAGCATAATATATACTCCTCTTGTTTTGTGTTATTTTGGAGAGGACTGTAATGTTTAAAGTATAACTAAAGGCAAAACTTTTTTTTAGTTTGGGATAAAGGGGAAATGGATTAAAACACCTGTCAGTATTGCTGTCTGTGCCCCCATTAAGGAGATGCACCCTCTCTATTTCTCCTGTTTACTGTTATCATTGAAAGTGAAAGTAAAAGAAAATAATAAAGGGGAAATCTTCCAATGGGGACACTAGTTCTGGTGAACTGGTCCCCATGGAATTCCCTTTATTTGCTGTCTGGCTATTGGACAGGAAGTGAAAGGAAATCTCTGTAATGGGACACAGATTGCAAAAAAAATCTCACAGGGGTTATAACCATCCCTTACTCTATTCAAAATGAAAAAAAAGTTTTGCCTATATTTTTACTTTAACATATTTAACCCTGGCTGTATTGTATAGTTCTTTACTATTAGCTGTAAACTAATTTGAACACTGTTCCTGGAATTCATAAAGACTGATGCAGACAGATTTTGCAGAAGTGCCTTGTGCATGCTCTAAAAGTGTTGCAGTGTGTACCCAATTTATATAGCTGTCTAGAACTTGAATTTGGTGCACCGCTACAATGTACATTAGACAATTTTGCAAAATGTGTCTGTGCCAGGGTCTCACTCTGTGCGCCAAAAGAGAGTTGGGCTTAATTGGCTCTACCTTCATAAGATATGAACTGTTGGCATTTTATTTTGGATTCATTATGCCACAATGTAAAAGTGGCGCATTTCAGAATGAACAAAATTGGTGGAAGGGATCATTGTCAAAATCAAAAGTATTGCAGATGCTTTAATAATTTTGCACAACACATTAGCAAGAATCAACTCCAGTAAAGTGCCAAAGTAGCTTTATTGAATTTCCCCGTCTGTCTTAACAAAGTGTTTAAAAAGTAAAAACTGCCCTCCTGGATTGTATGTTAATGAGGGATGTTGTGGGGACAAAGAAACTTGAAGAAACTGCACACATTGCTGTGCAGATCACATGCGATGTCAAAATGTATGGTGCAGGACCCTTTTTTTGGTTCACACTGGAATCAGATTGCACGGGTGTTAACACCTTTGCGGTCCGATTCCTGCACTATTTTACAGTTCGCACTGCGATCTGCGAATCAATCTGGGGGTGCCATTAACTTTACATTGACACCCCAGCGATTACCTGATCTCAGTGTGAACCACTGTGCGATTCTGGGGCGATGCAGGAACCGGCATTGAATTGCAGGGTTTCCCACATCGTACCAGTGTGAATCGTGACAAATAGCAATAAAGTATGCATTCCAGAGAGCAAAAATGGTAATGTATTACATGTTTTTTTATTTTGTAAAATAACTGATGATGGAGTAAGTTTGAACAACTGCCCTTATTTTTTGTATTTAGATTTAATGTCATTATCTTTAGCAGTGCAGCATCTCAAAACCCATTTCTTTAATGTATCACTGGCAAAATAAGAGGCAGCCTGATTTGAAATAGACAGTTGCCTGGTCCTTTGGATACCTCGCTTGATAAATCAGGCTTCTTTCACACGGTCCGCCTCCGCAGGCGGATCCGTGTTGCTCAGCGGGGATCGATCCGCGATCCCCGCTGAGCCGGGCGGATGACAGCTCCGTCTCCGCTTGCAGAGCGGAGAGGGAGGTGTCTCAGCACCCGCTGCCCTCTATGGGGGATCGGAGGAGAGCGGACCGCTTGTCCGCTCTCATCAGATCCGCTCCGCTCCGATTACTGAACGGATGGAAAAATAGGGTTTCCATCCGTCCAGATTTCAGCACAGGATCGGATGCGGATGGCAGCGGGTGTCAGCGGAGGTGACCTCCGCTGACACCCGCTGCCCCATAGAGCTGCATGGAGGATCCGATCAGATCCGCTTAAAAAACTGACAGGCGGATCTGATCGGACCGCCCGTGTGAAAGAGCCCTAAAATACAAACCAGTAGTTGAATGTTAACACATCCATGATTTTAGCTACAATGTCCTTGTCTGAGGACTCTGGAAGGTGTTTAAAACTAATTCAGATGAACATCTGGAAATTGAATGAGCACAAATAGCAAAATACTTTCAGATACAAAAGAAACATGCTTTGTTACAGCAAACAAACTGGAAATAATACTGAAAACATATAAATCAATAATTGTATTTTTCCTGGCTCCTCATTTCAGCTACAATGCAATTCTCTTTGTCCTTATAATAGCTTTGCTTTATTATCCTTGTTGTTGACACTGAAAAAATCTGTAGGCTATGATTAAGTTTAGACTTAACCTAGACATACATGGATCAAAATTTGGCCGATTCTTCAAGGCCACATTTTGATCCTTGTATGGGCAGATTGGTTATACACCAGTCAGTATTATAAATAGTTTTCTTCCGATCAGTGACACTGGCTATAGCCTGCAGTGTCGATCAGTGTATTCTCATGGCGGGGAAATCTAAGAATACAATAGCACAGCGGAAAGATTCCCCCATTCCCATTGAGTGTGTGGTTGGGTGAATGAAATCATCTTCTTTCGTTCAGCCAAGCACTGATAAAGTGTCTGTATGAGTTTTAACATTTGGTTTAGTTGGTGTCCTCCTGCCAATCGATCTAGACTAGTTAACCACTGTTCTTCAAGCAGCAAAATAGATTGTGGTTAACATTAACAAATTACCACACATTCCTATAAAGCTACAGGCTTAAAGCAGAGCTAAACCCTCCTATCTTTTAAAGCTAAGGAGGGTCCCATCTTAGCCTCTGCTATGACACCACCCATTTTACATGTTTCACTTACATTGGGCTTAATCTACAAATAAGCCCAATGTGGGTGAAACATGTCAGAGGGTTTTGACTAATGGGCTGAGATCTGAGCTGAAGCCATTTTTTTCAATCATCTTACATTTGAGTTGAATACAGTGCAGGTTGGTATCTGCATGCTATTTTACATTTTGGAGTATAATGTTCCCTATCTGTGCCAGCACCTGAATACAAAGTGTACAAAAATAAAAAAAGAATACAGAGTGTACACCTGGGAGACTGACACTGGCACCGATACGTTGTGGTATTTACCAGCCATTTGACATCTTTAAAGTTCAATTAGGAGCTGAAATAAGCACATTTGCAACTTTTACAGTTATCACCAGAGGCATGCTTTAAATGTAAGTAAAAAAAAAAAACCTTTAAAAACCACAGGATCCAAACTAGTCCTCTACAGGTCAGGTACTAGTGGAGCACCAACTCACCTTAACATAGACTGGTGGTGCCCCGGAAGAACAAAGATACTATATACAAAAATTGAATGGAGGGGCAGACCCACGTAGTTGTTCAATTAGAGGGCAGACTACAGTTATCTCCTACAAAAATCGTTATAAATAATTGTATTTAATTAACATACAAAAATACATGATTTGCACAATGCTACTTTAAAATTGACTTGTTACAGATTTAAAATTCACCTGGGGTCACACCCACACATGCACTCACACAGCACACCAACTGCCTGAAACTGGCTGATCGTGACACAAATCTTAAGGGTTAGAGGGAGCCCTAGGAAACTGCTGTGACAACAGCCTATGCACAGCCATGTGCCAACAATACTGCTGACATCTAGACTCCCTAATCACCCAAAAGATTACATAAAGTATTCCACCTAAATGGATAGTCTATAGCTATTCAGCTGTTTAAACAGGATTGATGAAATTCCTGGAAGAACTGGATAGGTGGAGTAAACAGTGCAGGCTCACTATTCAGCAGTTGTCAACAGACCACTCGATATTTGCATATCGAGGGATCACGATGGCATGTTAAGCAGTAGAGATAATTGCTAGCGGACAGATAAGCAATAGGCAGGCACAGTTCAAGCAAGGGATTTAGCTTTAGATGCAAATACTGGCAGCGGGAGCATAAGGCATACAAGCACTCAATGCCACAGTGGCAATATCTGATCCACTTCCTTGAAGCTTGCATTAAAGTCTCAGCAGTGCAGGCCTTACAGCTCCACCTGGCATCAGGATATAGCACGATAGTGGATTGTTAGTTAATAACACATCACTCTGTGTGATAGTTCTGTTGACACATATTCACGGTCACCTAATGGATGCGTGCTACTGCTCACTGCCAGCCATTCCTTGTGTGGTATATAAAAAGTAAAAATACAGAGGGCGCACCAGCCTAGCGCATTACTTTTGCAACAATTTTTTTTTATTTTTTTTTAACAATCAAGTTTATTGAAAACATACGGTACAGTACAACGGTGAAAACATACTGTGAGCTTAGGTACACACATGTCAAAAAAAAGTGTGAAAGTTATTGCAACATATAGCTTGGGTATACTAAAGATTGCTTAGTAATAGAACGTTCAACAAGCAAATGTACAACATAAAAGTTTAACAAAATAGTGTATCAGCGAACTGGAAAACTTCACAGATGGGTTGAAGATCCTATGGTCGGACAGAGCATCTAACACAGGGCTCAGGTGACATAGGGTCTGGTACATAAGCAAAAACATAGTGATTGAAACAAATTCTCAGAAGCAACTATCCTCAGGTCATAAGTCCCTAGACAAATAATCGCGTCGGGCCAGCGAACCAGCAGACGGGAAAGTCCCCAAAACAATGTCTCGGAGCTGCCCCAAACCCGCCAGCAGCTGTACCGAGGAGATACAACATAGCTGCAATACTAGAGGAAAATAGTAGAAGGAAATAAAGTAGATTGTGAATGGAGAAAAGAGAGATCAGGAAAAGTAAGAGGTATAAGAGGAAGAGGGGGGGGGACCGACTCAGGGAGGGACCAGGGAGGACTGATCAGGTCGCAGAGAGGACTGGAATTTAAGCCATGGGTCCCAGCGAGAGAGGAACCCAGGGATCCTGTCATTAGCGAGTGCACTAACTCTTTCCATTTCACAGATTTCCGAGACCTTCCTAAGCCAGTCTGAGGTAGATGGAATATTGGCGGATTTCCAATGTACGGGGATGAGGGATCTGGCTGCATTGATCAGATGAACGAGCAGGGAGTTCTTATATTTTAGGAGTGGTGTTGAACTAAGGTGCAGTAGGCAGAGTTCAGGAGAAAGGATGACCGCCTCATCTACAATGGACGAGCATAGAGACTGAATTTGTTGCCAGAAGGTGGAGATGTGCGGACAAGACCACCATATGTGGATTAAAGTGCCCTTCTCAAGGCCACATCTCCAACAGGTATCATCAGAGGCAGGGTACCATCTCTTAATTTTATCCGGTGTAGCATACCACTGTGTGAGCAACTTGTAAGCAGTTTCTTGAAGTTTCGTGCTCAGTGAGCATTTGTGTGCCAATATGCAAGCCTTTTTCCATTGGGACTCCGATATAGGAGTGTTCAACGAGGCGCTCCATTTCTCCCTGAACCTGTCTAGTCTTGTATCAGTGTGCTTCTGTAGCCAAGCATAGGTATGGGAAATAGATTTCTCAACCCTCTCCCCCAGGTGACAGCACCGTTCAAAATCGCTTAAAGGCCTACTCACTAGAGGCTTCCTGTTGCGTGAGGTAAGGTAGCTGCGGGTCTGGAAGTAGGACCATAGAGGCATTTTCTGGTCAGTCGTGATTTGCGTGAAGTCTGATAACTGTCTAAAAACACCCCCTACAAAGCAGTCCTTGGCCAGCACAGGGTCTCGTGAGTCTCTTAGGAGTAAAGGGTTGTCTAGACCCGGTGTAAACTCTGGATTGTGCACTAATGGCGTCAAGGGTCCGGGCGTGGAGGAGATGTCACATTTTTGAGCAATGGCATGAAATGTCCTCAATGTGGGGCCTATAAGGGGATGAGCCAGCAGAGGCTTGGGGCAAGATGCGGCCGGGATCCAGGGGACGCACGCCAGTGGACCTGTGAAAAATGAGTTTTCGACTTGTATCCAGTCTTTCGATTGGGCATGACAGTTCCAATCTATGATTCTAGATAGATGAACAGCCCAGTAGTATTGCCTGAAGTTGGGTAGCCCCATACCTCCACAGGGTTTGGATTGGGTCATGGCGTCAAAATGGACCCGGGGCTGTTTGCGATTCCAGACAAATTGAATCTGGAGCGAGCGTAGCTTCCGAAAAAAAGAAGAGGGAATAGCAAAAGGGAGCGCTTGCATAAGATAAAGGAGCTTCGGCAGGGTCACCATTTTGATGATGGCAGCCCGGCCGAACCAGGAGAAAAAACGAGGCATCCAGCCCTGCAGCTCCTTCGTGATGGAGGCAAGGAGAGGGGGGTAATTATGTTCGAATAGATTCTTGGGATGCTGAGTGAGTCGCACGCCCAGGTACTGTATGCTAGACGTGGTCCACTTAAACGTGCAGTTCTGTTGGACACTATTCGCCTGTTGTGTGGATAGAGTGAGATTCAGGGCTTCAGACTTGTGGTAATTGATCAGCATGTTGGACATAAAGCCATAGATTTCAAATATGGTCAGCAAGTTAGGGATTGATATAGATGGGAGAGAGACAAAAAACAAAAGATCATCCGCGTAGGCTGCAATCTTGTGCTCTCTGCCCCCCACCACAATTCCCCTAATGGAAGGGTGTAGGTTAATTGTACGGATAAAGGGCTCGAGGGAGAGGATGAATAGTAGGGGTGAGAGAGGGCATCCCTGACGTGTGCCGTTATGAATGTAAATCGGTTCGGACAGGGTACCGTTCACCTTAATTTGGGCCGAGGGGTTCGTGTATAAGGCCGATATCCATGCGAGCATGTGATCTCCCATTCCCACATGCCTGCAGGTCGCGAACATAAAGTCCCAGGCTACCCTGTCGAAGGCCTTCTCCGCGTCCGTAGACAGGAGAAGGCCCCCGACACCATCCAAGTGGAATCTGTGGATCAGGCTGATTGATTTCAGGACATTGTCGCGAGCCTCACGCCCTGGCATGAAGCCCGCTTGCTCTGGGCCTATCACAAGTGGAAGTAGAGACCTGAGACGAGTGGCAATGAGTTTGGCTAGTAATTTAAGATCTAGGTTTAGAAGGGAGATTGGTCTATAGTTAGGGCATTCAGTGGGGTCTTTATTGGGCTTAGGGATGACCGTGATATGAGCTCGGGAGAATGAGGGAGGGATCGCATCAGCATATAGGAGAGAGTTCAGTGCCGTGAGGAGGGGAGCAGAAAGCTGTTCAGTGAAGGTTTTATAATAGTGGCCAGTGAAGCCATCTGGTCCTGGGCTTTTGTTGGATTTGAGCGATTTAATCGCCGCCAGGAGTTCGGTGTGCGTGAAGGGCTGATCTATTGACTCTGCATCTGATGCAGAGAGCTTAGGAAGTTTGCTATTATGGAGAAATTCTCTGATGAGGGACGGTCTGTCTCCATTTAGCGTGGGTGGCTTGTGACGCGCTGGTATGTTGTAAAGATTGGAATAAAAATCATGGAAATGCTGAGCTATGAGACGGGAGTCCCTGTCCAGATGCCCTTGTTTATTTTTTATGGCTGAGATGTTTGTGGCCAATTGAGCTTCTTTCAGAGATCTGGCCAAAAACTTCCCTGCCTTATCACCTTGTTCATAATAGATGTGTTTCCGGTAGAAGAGTAAACGTCTAGTTTTGGTGTCCAAAAGTTGCCTCAGATCTTTCCTGGCAGATATAAGAGCTTGGAGGGTATCAATCGCTAAGGATTGCTTGTGTGTTGCCTCTAAAGTCGCAATGCGTGAGAGGAGGTCATTCATTTGTTTGTCTGTTTGTTTCTTGCGCCTGGCACCCCACATTATGAGTGCCCCTCTAATAGTGCATTTATGAGCCTCCCAGACATTCATAGGAAGCGCAGTGGACCGTAAGTTAGCCTCAAAGAACACGTCTAACTCTCTAGAGACGTGCTCTCGGATTTGGGGGTCGGTCAGCAATGTGGGGTTCAGACACCAGTTGAAGACTTTTCTTGCGTCGTTAGGTCTGCTGGTCAGCGTTAAAGAGATAGGGGCATGGTCCGATAAGGTCTGGTTGCCTATGTGTGACCCGGTCAGTTCAGTTGAAAGAGAGTACCGTGGGACTCCTGCCAAGCGCAGAAAACATGGCGGCCATAGGTCAGATTGTGAAAGGTGTGGTAAGAGGAGAAACAGAACACTCACCAACCCAGGCAAGGCGGTCTCAGTCAGCCTCAGGGAGCCGCCCCCCCACGGATGTGTCCTCGTATGCGTCCCAACCAGGCCTCCGTATGAATCCCCAAGATGGCTGTAATGAAGAGAGTGGGATAGGACGGAAAAAAAGGGGGGGTGAAGGAGAAGGGTGGAAGAGGTACAGTAGAGAAAGAAAGGTAGGGAAGAGGTCCTTAGTAAGATCGAGAGTAAGACAACAAATAGTCAAATGCACTATGTAATAAAAGTTTTGTAACAGTAGGTAACAACACCTATCAGAAAGTATTACTGTAGGCGATCAGAACGTAGTCCGGTGTACATCAACGGACGGACATAAAAGCAATGAGCAAAAAGATCAGACTACTGATTGTGAGGTGAGTGGGAGGTCAGTCGGCGAGATATCTCTAAAAAACCAAAAACAGAGGGACATCATCGCGAACCCACCAGCCCATACAGGTGGAATTTGGTAAAGAGCAGAGCTCAAACCAAGGTTAAGTGGTCTCCAAAAAAAAAAAAAAAAAAAAGGAAAAAATGCTGCGGCATATAGGCAGGTATGGCAAGAATTAAGCTAATATTGGAACAAGGCATAAGATGAAGCTCGAGGCCAAACAGAGAGTCAGCAGGAGGTCAGGATGCATGACATGCATGTCAACAAAAGGAGGTGTATCATCAGGACATCCGATAAGCGTGTCACCGAAGTCAGAAGCGTGCTCTGAGTCCGGGGGTCTTGGGGGTTTTCGGTGTGGTGTGGGATCGCCTCGGAGTGCCCTCTGGATGTTTACTCAGCTTCATTTTTTTGCTGCTGGCTGGAGTGAGAGCAGAGGCCGGTGATGAAGGAGAGGCAGCGGGCATATCAGGGAGTCTGAAGTCAGCATACCAATCTGGGACTTCGGTCAGAGGTATCTGGAGAGCCTCACAGAATGTCGGCAGGTCTGATGGGGTCCGCAGAAGGTAAGTTTTCCCATGAAAGGTCACGCTGAGAGCAAAAGGAAATTTCCAACGATAAGAGTGTCCTTTGAGTCTCAAAGCATCTAGCAGGGAGCGCAGGGCGCGCCTGTTATTAAGTGTGATAGGCGATAGATCTTGAAAGAGGAGAATGGGGTCCCCATTAAACAGCACTTGGTCGTTTTGGCGCGCTTTAGCCAGAATCTCTTCTTTGAGGGGAAAGTTTTGTAGACAGCAGATAATGTCTCTCGGGGGCTGATTATCTGGTCCCCTAGGTCGGAGAGCTCTATGCGCCCTTACAAAGTCAATCGGTGACTCAGGGGGACGTTCCAGCAGGTTATTAAAGATTTTGGACAAGGCCAGTTTAGTGTCTTCTGGGGGAACAGACTCCGGGACCCCCCTGACTCTGATATTACATCGTCTACCCCTGTTATCCAAGTCCTCAATCTGTCTATTTACATCTATCAGATGTGCGGCGTGTACTTCAGCGGTGTGTTCTAAGCGTTTAATGGCGGTGTGCCTGGCCCTCCCCTCTCTCTCAGTCCTGTCCAATTTGTCCGAGAGGACCATGATATTGGCAGTCAGGGTGGCTATTGCTGAAGCAAAAGATTGTTTGATGTCCGCAGCTA
The DNA here is from genome assembly GCF_965119305.1 of Pelophylax lessonae. Classification (NCBI taxonomy): domain Eukaryota; kingdom Metazoa; phylum Chordata; class Amphibia; order Anura; family Ranidae; genus Pelophylax; species Pelophylax lessonae. Next base: position 259,503,831 of record NC_138771.1, on the reverse strand, counting down.
TGACCTGCATGGCTGCATGGGTGAGGGGAAGGTCGGGAGAGTGTTCCTCTCTTACCGTGTCCTCCGAGGCAGAGAGCGATTCCTCACTGAAGTCAGCCTCATGGTGGAGCTGCGCCATTTTGTCGACCAGGTTGAGGGATCTTGCCACCGCTTGAGCTTTGAATAAAGCCGAGATGCTTTTGCTGGAGGATGCTGGTGTGGACCGGGTTTGTCTGCTTTGTGATCCGTGGCGTAGAATTCTGCCCATCGCCGCAAATAAGGAGACCGGGAAGCTTATTAGGGCTGTAGATTCACGGAGCTCTCTCAATGTGCTGCCATCCGCCGCGCCGGCCAAGCCACGCCCCGCCACAATTTATTTTTATAACATTAAATACATTATACTCACAAAGGAGATGAAAAAACATTTCATGTTAGCTACATTTGGAGGTTTACATTTCACTACTGTTTGTACTAGCGGACTACTATGTTGAGTGGAGACTTTTGGTGGACCTACACTTTTATTTAGCCTGTTATTCATCTCCTTTGTGAGTATGATGTATATACTTTAATGCAAATAACTTGCTGCAAAATAATGCGCTAGGCTGGTGTGCTCTCTGTTTTTTTTTCCTTTTAGAGTTCTATCTGGGTTCCCCTGACCTCTTGGGAGTGGCAGCACAGCCGAAATGTCGACTACACTAGTGGAGTTCTATAAGATCATGTCACACAGCAACCCCTTAAGTGCAGGAGCATACATTTTCTTTTTCCAGTCCTGTGTGGTATATACTGGAGTCAGAGGTACATCCAGCTAACACAATCTCCACGCTCAGCAGGATCCCAGCGGACAGTCATGCACAACACATATCCCTTGTATAGTACTCCAGTGTCTGGTGTCACTTCATGCTGCTTTGCATGTTGAGGGCAAGGTGCTGTGCAGTATGGTGGTCAAATTGGCATAGCATGGGTCAGACTGCGGGCATGGTGATGTAACTGTTTTGGGAAATGTTGAAATTGGTGGCAAAATATCCTGCGCACCAATGATGTCTTTAGAGCCTGACTAGATTTATTAAATAGCCCAGCACACACTGCAACTACCCAAAGAGAGATTTGTAGAGAGTAAGCCCTGCTGTATGTAAAACACATTAGAGGGACAGTTTCAGATGGATGGCTGTAGTGTGCGCTGTCTGTTTACTAAATCTAGTGAAGTTCTAAAGATGGCATTGTTGTGCGGCCCATTTTGTCTAAGTTGAAGAACAGCATGGAACGTAAGTAGGCTCCTGGGATTTGGCACTCAACTGTTTCTTGGAACTGCGGATAGTGCAAGAAGCTTTGGGAGCAGTGAAATGTGTAGAGATTGTCTAATTTAAATTGGTGGGTCTAGTTCCACTTTAACAACTTGAACTCTGATTCCTCCAGGATCTAAAGTGGTTAAAACAAGTTGATGTCAGCAGAAGCAGCCATGAGGTTGTGTCTCTTTTGTACAGCCAACTCGCGTTTTTTTTTTATGTAACAGTGAACAGTACTGCTTAAATAGAGTCACTGATTGCCAGCCTGGGCAGAGACAGGTCCTATATCAGACAGTAGGTGGAATCAAGTGGCATGTAAGCCTCCAGGACCAGTGTACTGGTCAGGTGAGAATAGATTATTCAATGAGACCACAATTGTTCAGCTTTGCAGCCATAGCAAGGTAGCAGCAGTACCCCTGTCTGTATAATTAAATGGAAACAGATCAGCTTAAGGGTCCTTTCACATGGGCTTTCCGCCCGGCGGACTCCATTTTGCTCAGCAGGGATCGATCCATGGATCCCCAATGAGCAGGCGGATGACAGCTCTGACTCCACTTACTTTGCAGAGACAGAGCTGTCAGATCCCCTCTTCCCTCTATGGGAGTTCGGATAAAAATGGACCGCCTGTCTGTTTATATCCGATCCTCCAGATGGATGGAAAATATGGTTTCCATCTGACTGGATTTCACTGACCACATCAGATCGGAGAGCAGCGGATGTCAGTGGAGATGTCACAGCTGACATCCACTGCTCCATAGAGGTATATGGAGCATCTGATCAGGTCCACCTGAAAAACTGACAGGCGGACCTGATTGGAAAGCCCGTGTGAAAGGGGACTTACAGCTTATCTGTGCGAGCTATCACAGAAGGGACTTATTACCCCTCCACCTTTGATAGCAATGAAGTTAAAGGTTAACTCCGCATTCATGAAAACTAATATAGCAAAAAAAAAAAATAATAATAATTTAACAAATGCAATTGCTATACAAGCTAGGTAATAGATTCATATTATTAAAACTACCTTTTATTTCCATTCTGCAACACTATCATTTTCTGTTAAAGTCAATGCAGTATGGAAACCGGTAGACATTCCGTACACAGTTGGTATACAGAACACCTACAAAATTGTAGTTTCCTGCTTGTGTGATTGGCTTACTGATTTTCCCAGAAGTCTACACCAAGATAAAAGTCACATTATAGGCATCTGTGCAATATAAATGTGAGTTTTTGTGAAACACTCCCCAAGGGTTAATCACTTCTGAAGCTTTCCTCATTAGAACACAGCAAGTGCATCAGCCGATTAATATTAAACTAGGCCCTCTCATTCAGAATTAGTATGCGATCAGTCTGATGAAATAAAGTTATTTCTTCACAGCAACAAGAGGTAGGAATGTTTTGCAAAGTTTGTTAAAATCCCTGAAATGTACATTAATCACCCGGGGGGTGGTTGTTTTTTATTCCCAACAAAAGTAAGGTTCCTCTTTAAGTAAAAACATTTAAAAATAGTAAATATAATAATCTAAAAAAAAAACATATATTGCTCTGTTTTTTGTGATTCTGTTTATCTATTTCTTAATTATTCAAAGAAACAAACATGACAAAAAAAAACATGTAAAAGCACCCTTTTACCCTGCACACACACATAGAAATGCAAATGTGCAAATAGAACACACAATAACAATTTGGTGTTATTTCGTGGGTGCGCTTTTTTGAATATTTTTGAATATTGACCTAATTGGTATCAATTTGCTCAATACAACTTTTATTTTGTACAGAAAATGTTTTTGTTCTACAGGGCCTTTGCTTTCAGAAATTTATATTATTTTGTGGGTTTTAAGTAACCTTTTCAGACAAAAATGCTGAATTTACCATGTGTGCAAAAATGAAAAGAAAAAAAATGGCATTGGAGGGGGAATGGTTGAAGATGAAAAAATTGAAAATGTCTAGTAATGTGATTAGTTATTTGATACAAACTCATGCAGTTATTCTAGTGATGTTGTTAGTGAATCCTCAATAAAATAAAAGCACAGTAAGAATTTCATTTTCCCACTAGGGGATTCTACCTGCAGTAGTAATTGCTTTCTTCTTCCTTTTCCACTACTCACCTCTTCCTATTTATTGGCCAATTAGATTGTAAGAAAATCCCAGTTCAACTCCCTGATTAGTCACCCCCTTCAATCAGATGTAAATGTCTTTCTGCTTCCACTATCCCCTGCAACATACATTTTATTGATTCTCACTCTGCTTTTATCATTCCCAATAGATCCTACAGTACATTTCATCATGCCACTTGCTTGAGGGGGAGAGGCTGTGAGAGCCTGAGTGAAGAACAACAGCAGCAGCCCATTCTAAGTCCCACCTCTGTTGTGCTGAAGCAGTCAGGGGTATGGACAGCCCACAAACTGTTGTGCTCTGTTCCTTCCCCTAATGATATTGCTTCCACCCAGCCTGAATTATTAATTGGGGGGGGGGGGCTCTCTCTCTGCACAGTATCTGCCCAACTTTCTGTTCACATTGTCATATATACAGCTTCAGGCGATGACAGACTATCAACAGTTTGCCTGCTGCTTTACACAGTAATTAGGGATCAGGTTACACGGTATAATCAGGGTTCAGGTTAAACAGTATAAGTAGGTTACACAGTAGAGTCAATGGCCAGGTTACACCATACAATCAGGGCTAATGTTACAAAGTATAGCCAGGGCTGAGGTTACACAGTATAGTCAGGACTCAGGTTACACAGTATAGTCAGGGCTCAGGTTACACAGTACAGTCAGGACTCAGGTTACACAGTATAGTCAGGACTCAGGTTACACAGTACAGTCAGGGCTCAGGTTACACAGTATAGTTGGGGCTCAGGTTACGCAGTATAGTCAGGGCTGAGGTTACACAGTACAGTCAGGGTTCAGGTTCCACAGTACAGTCAGGGCTCAGGTTACACAGTATAGTTGAGGCTCAGGTTACACAGTCTAGTCAGGGTTTAGGTTACACAGTACAGTCAGGACTCAGGTTACACAGTACAGTCAGGGCTCAGTTTACACAGTATAGGCAGTGCTCAGGTTACACAGTATAGTTGAGGCTCAGGTTACACAGTATAGTCAGGACTCAGGTTACACAGTAGAGTCAGGGCTCAGGTTACACAGTATAGTTGGGGTTGAGGTTACGCAGTATAGTCAGGGCTCAGGTTACACAATATAGTCAGGGCTCAGGTTACACAGTATAGTCAGGACTCAGGTTAAACTGACAAAATATATACAGAAGTATATTCCGAGCGCCAATGAGTTGGTTAATAAGTACTAAAAGGGTTAAAGTATGGGTGTTGTTTTAAAATTTAGCCTAAAATGCTTTGCAGCTGCTGTATATAAAAAGAGATAGTATGAAATAAATGATCTCATAGAAGATCAAATACAGCGCTTGCTACGAATAATACCAGTATCTATATTGCTCTCTAAATGGTAAGTGTATTTCCAGTGTAAAAATTAATATAAAAAATATCAAGAGTCAAATAAACATCAGGATAACTCCATCCATTAATTAATTGTGCAAATCAGTGCAATAAATAAGCATAAAAAATGGTAAACACCAGAATTGATATATAAACGCAAAAACAATATATATGTGAATAAGATTGTCCAAAGAATGTGAAGTGACTTCTGTGCTCCAATATAATAAAAATGTCCTTGATGACAGGTGTATCTTCAATTCAAAAAGTGCAAGTGCTCTGGGGTGACAGATAAATCCCTTGCAAAATAGGTGAAGTGAATCACTTACCAGATGGGTTGGGTTCTATATGCCGTATGGCACTAGAACTGTTCGTGCTTGCAAAGCCCTCTGGGCTTAATAGGTTTTTCCCTCTGTGTGGTCCTCCGGAATGCTGGGATTCCTCTATGCTTCCGGGTATTTGATAAGCGGTGACACGTGGGGGAGAAAGAAGGCTCCAAATCGTATAATAAAGTTTAAATGAAGCAGTCTTTATTTCTCCATAATTTGATTAAAATTGATTAAAAACGGGTACACATCACTGGTGGTCTAGCGGTGCGAGTTGCTCGTCCTCCTCGCGGAGCAAACAAACTCACTTCCGGCTTGCGTTCCACCTTTCCCGTGACGTAATGACGCTGTGCGGTCCAAGCTCACACAGTATTGTCAGGGCTGAGGTTACACAGTATGGCCAAGGCTCAGGTTACACAGTATAGCCAAGGCTCAGGTTACACAGTATAGTCAGGGCACAGGTTACACAGTATAGTCAGAGCTCAGGTTACACAGTTAGGTCAGGACTCAGGTTACACACTATAGTCAGGGCTCAGGTTACACAGTTAAGTCAGGACTCAGGCTACACAGTTTAGTCAGGACTCAGGTTACACAGTATAGTCAGGGCTCAGGTTACTCAGGTTACACAGTATAGGCAGTGCTCAGGTTACACAGTAGAGTCATCAGTCAGGTTACACAATAGAGTCATAGCTCAGCTTACTAGGTAGAGTCCGGGCTAAGGTTACACAGTAGAGCCAAGACTCTGATTACACATTATAGTCATGGCTTTGGTTAAACCCTATAGTCAGGGCTCAGGTTACACACTATAGTCAGGGCTCAGGTTACACAGTATAGCCAAGGCCCAGGTTACACAGTATAGTCAGGGCTCAAGTTACACAGTATAGTCAGGGCTTAGGTTACACAGTATAGTCAGGGCTCAGGTTACACAGTATAGTCAGGGCTCAGGTTACACAGTATAGTCAGGGCTCAGATTACACAGTATAGTCAGGGCTCAGGTTACACAGTATAGTCAGGACTCGGGTTACACAGTATTGTCAGGGCTGAGGTTACACAGTATAGTCAGGACTCAGGTTACACAGTATAGTTGGGGCTCAGGTTATGCAGTATAGTTGGGGCTCAGGTTACACAGTATAGTTAGGGCTCAGGTTACGCAGTATAGTCAGGGCCGAGGTTACACAGTATAGTCAGGGCTCAGGTTACACAGTATAGTCAGGGCTCAGGTTACACAATATAGCCAAGGATCAGGTTACACAGTATAGCCAAGGCTCAGGTTACACAGTATAGTCAGGGCTCAGGTTAAACAATAGAGTCAGGACTCTGATTACGCATTATAATCAGGGCTCAGGTTATACCCTATAGTCAGGTTACACAGTATAGTCAGGGTTCAGGTTACTTAATATAGACAGAGTAGGCAGGCTGAGGAGGAGACATCTAAAACAGCAGAAGAAAAGCTCTTAGGCAGTATGTCATCCCCTCATCTTTGTCATCATCATATGGTGGTTTGAGCAGGGAAAGGGACAGGTTCTGTGCAAGGAGGGCTGCACTCCTAATAGCATCTTGGCTGGTGGGTCGCATATCAATAGCTGCTGCTTAGTGCACACTAACCTTCTAACCCCATCTAAAACTTAAAGCAAACCTCCCCCAACCTCCACTTCATCCCAACCACCTCTCATGCAATATCAGCCAGACCCTCCTCCTCACTATCACCCAACCCTACCTTCTGCAGTCAGTCCCCCCTCCAATATCATGCCACATCTTCTCCTGCACCATACCTGCAACCAACCATCTCTTGGCAACCACTAATCCCACACTCATATCTCACACCCCCACCTCTTTTGGAATTCACCATGCTTGCAGCTCTCTCTCTTGACACTCACCATGCTTGCACTCCTTTCTCTCAGTACCCACTGCACTTGCAACCCTTCTCTCATCACCAACCAGCCTGCAACCCTCTTCTCTCACCGCCCACTATGCCTTCAGCCCATTCTATCACCAAACACCACATCACACCTGCCTTCTCACAGCACCCACCATGCCTGCAGCTATATTAATCTCACCATCTATTGTTCCTGTAGCTCTCCTCCTTTTATTTCATGTACTTCATTAATCTCTTTAAATGGAACGTACATTACAATGTTTTCAAACTTTGTATCTCGTGAATATTACTTTCCTTGAATGTGGATTATATTTAAAACATCAAAAACCTTGCAGTAGAGCTTTCAAAGTAAAAAAAAAAACAGATACATAATGTAAAATAAATAAACATGCAATATTACAAAAAAAATAGTAGAGCTGAAAACAAGGGGAAAGGAAGGGCAGAGAAGGTACTGCGATGTATTTTTCAGTGAATCCTCTCTAATCATCATGATAGTACATCAAGTATGCCTATAAAAAAGGTACACAATCAATTGATTGCCCATTACATGTTCCCTTGGTTTGTTAGAATTTCTGTCATTCACTATATTCAAAGTTTCTAGTTTGCATTGTTTAATTTTATATAAGCTACTTTGTATGTTCTGTCATATATTTATTGTAAGGGGAGAGACTCAACTGGTATTAGCAGTGATAAACCATGCATTAGACAGGGACACACAGGAACAATCCAAGCAGGTTTGTCATAAACTTTTTATTCAGCACGGTAGCACACAAACACAATGTCAATGCAGGATAGCTTTGTACAGCAAATTTCAAAGCATAAAGCAGACAAAACATCTGCTTGTCTTAGCCACTAACTAAACTTGTGTCAAACCCTGAATTACAGGGTTCCCACTAATTGGTTTCCAAAAACAAACAGACAGCTCATGTACATTTTAGTGTACTGTCAGCAGTCTGCTTTTTCACCCAGCAGCAGGCTTTCACAGCCAAGACAGTATCAGGGCCTGGATACCTGGTGGCACCGTGGTTCCCCCGGAGCTGAAGGGCATAGTTTCGGTGGCCACCAACAGGTGTCTTTCAGCAGATCCCAGTAAGGCTCCACCTAATTCTGTCTACTGGAAAGGTATCCTACCTAATTCTGTCTACTGGAAAGGTATCCTACCTAATTTTGTCTACTGGAAATGGTCCTACCTGGCTATTTAAAGGATACCTCTACAGTGTTAAAAACATACAGGATGTGAAATGGAATAGCCATTATAAATGGAAGACGCTGAATGGTAAATCCCTTTACTAATGCATTCCCCATGAACTTGCACTTGAGGCTCTTAGATTTCATCTCATACATTATAGCATTTATAATGATAATTTGAAGTAAACACAAGAGAACCCAGGGTACCTACATGTTTCGGTTAAAAATAAAAAAAGCGCCATCTAAGTGCAGCATATGAAATACAGTTTAATAGAACAATAGTTAAAAATACTCACAATATATGCAATGAATGCAGGCTCGTCTTGCACCATTTAAATAATCTGTTCACCATGGAACCATTTGTGGCAGATGGATTATCTGATCCGACAGGGAGAGCCAAGGACGCTGAATGGTGTCGCAAGGGGCACCTTACACTGATGCGGAGCGCATCTGGAATGTACTCACAGGCAGATGTGACGTCAATGGAGAGGATGACTCAGTGTGTGTCTTGGGCAGGCAAGCCTTGGCTCCCCTGCCAGATCAGATGTTCCATCTGCCACAAGTGGTTTCATGGAGAACAGATGATTGAAATGGTGCATACATGAGATGAGCCTGTACTAATTTTATATCTTGTGAGTGTTTTTAACCATTGTTCTATTAAACTGTATTTCATATGCTGCACTTAGATGGCACTTTTTTTATCATTATCCTGATCCAGAGCTGGCTTACTCTTCGAAAGGAATATAAAAGGGACTACAACAGATGAAACTTGGACTTTTTTTTGTCTGTTTTTGCACCCATGTTTTCATGTTTCTTCTGTTTTCTTTTCCAGTGTCTGTGTAAACATAGCCTAGTACTTCACAAGCTTTAAAGTAGAAGCATAGCCAAAGATAGTTTGGCTGTACTTCTATGGCTCACAGGAGTGCAATATGTTTTCAGCAGAGAGTGTGCTGAAGTATACTCTCTGCTGACGTCACAGAAGTCAGTCCGGGGCCGCGTCATCGCAGCAATGGAAGTCGGGATCTTCCAGGTGCCTGGACTGACACCCAGCTCATCCTCTCAGCGAGCCGCTGAGAGGCTGAGCCGGCTGCTTCCCGCCCCTCGACAGCCCAGAGATCCAATGAGCAAAGAGAGGGGAAGAGTGGAGAGCTGCTGACTGACAGGCAGCAGCTCTCTGCTCGGGGAGCTGTCAGAACTGAGCGATCGGCGGTGTTCAATCGCTCGGTTTTTAGTGTAGAGGCATCGGGGACAGATGCAGCAATGGACCGAAGCTGCATCCACCTAGCTAAAATCCCAAAGCCATACATCTCTTTTAAATGTGTTTACTAATGTATGAGTTTCAATTTGTGTCTTGTAGCTGCATAGTAAATTCATGGAGAATTATAATACATATGTATCCCTTAAAAAGTTGAAAAAATTAGAATATGAATCATTCTTCTGTTTATGTCTAGAATGGTTATACACTAAAGGATAAGTCCATCAGCAGAAAGAAAGGGAAGAAGAGTAGTGGGACTGCCTAGAGGAGTCACCATTGCCAAAGGCTATTGACAGTTTAAAAAGCTTGCAAGCTACTGCTTTTTCTCTACAGGCTTTCGACTGATGGACTACACGGTCACATTATAATCCTGTATATATACACTATATTACCAAACATCCCAGTCTTAGTCCCTAGGGTTCAATATTGAGTTGGCCCACCCTTTGCAGCTATAACAGCTTCAACTCTTCTGGGAAGGCTGTCCACAAGGTTTAAGAGTGTGTCTATGGGAATGTTTGACCATTCTTCCACAAGCGCATTTGTGAGGTCAGGCACTGATGTTGAAAGAGAAGGCCTGGCTCAAAGTCTCTGCTCTCTTTCTTCCCTAAGGTGTTCTATTGGGTTGAGGTCAGCACTTTGTGCAGGCCAGTCAAGTTCCTCCACCCCAAACTCGCTCATCCATGTCTTTACGGACCTTGCTTTGTGCACTGGTGAACAGTCATCTTGGAACAGGAAGGGGTCATCCCCAAACTGTTTCCACAAAGTTGGGAGCATGAAATAGTCCAAAATATCTTGGTATGTTGACAGTGTTAGAGTTCCCTGGAACTAAGGGGCCAAGCCCAACCACTGAAAAACAACCCCACACCATTATCCCCCCTCCACCAAATGATTTGGACCAGTACACAAAGTAAGATCCATAAAGACATGGGTGAGTGAGTTTGGGGTGGAGGAACATGACTAGTCATCATGACCTCAACCTGATAGAACACCTTTGGGATGGATCAGAGCAGAGACTGTGAGTCAGGATTTCTCCAAAGGCGTTTCAGAGAATTTGGCAGTACATCCAACCGGCCTTATAACGGCAGACCACGTGTAACCACACCAGCCCAGGACCTCCACATCCAGAATCTTCACCTCCAAGATCGTCTGAGACAAGTCAACCGGACAGCTGCTGCAACAATCGGTTTGCATAACCAAAGAATTTCTGCATAAGCTGTCAGAAACCATCTAAGGGAAGCTCATCTGCATGCTCATCGTCCTCATCGGGGCCTCCACTTGACTGCAGTTCGTTGTCGTAACCGACTTGAGTGGGCGAATGCTCACATTCAGTGTTGCCTGGCACTTTGGAGAAGTGTTCTCTTCGCGGATGAATTCCGGTTTTCTTAGATCTTTGCGTTCAGTTCAGCTCATGAAAAATGGGGGCAAAAACAAGTGTTGCGTTTATAATTTTGTTCAATATATATATATATATATACAGTATCTGACAAAAGTGAGTACACCCCTCTCATTTTTTAAAATATTTTATTACATCTCTTCATGTGACAACATTGCAGAAATTAAACTTTGCTACAAAGTACAGTAGTGAATGTACAGCTTGTATAACAGTATAAATTTGCATTCCCCTTAAAAAAAACTCAACACATGGCTATTAATGTCTAAACCGCAGGCAACAAAAGTTAGTACACCATCTTATTTTTCAGCACTGCCTTACTCCTCTTGGGCATAGAGTTCACCAGAGCTTCACAGGTTGCCACTGGCATCCTATTCCATTCCTCCATGATGACACAGAGCTGGTGGATGTTAGAGACCTTGCGCTCCTCCACCTTCCATTTGAGGATGCCCCACAGATGCTCAATAGGATTTAAGTATAGAGACATGCTTGGCCAGTCCATCAACTTTTTCCTCAGCTTCTTTAGCAAGGCAGTGGTCATTTTGGAGGTGTGTTTGGGGTCATTATCATGTTGAAATACTGCCCTGCGGCCCAGTCTCCGAAGGGAGGGGTCGATGCTCTGCTTCAGTTTGTCACAGTACATGTTGGCATTCATGGTTCCCTCAATAAACTGTAGCTCCCCAGTGCAGGACCATGACACTCCCACTACCATGCTTGACTGTAGGCAAGACACACTTGTCTTTGTACTCCTCACCTGGTTGCCGCCACATACACTTGACACCATTTGAACCAAATACGTTTTTCTTGGTCTCATCAGACCACAGGACATGGTTCCAGTAATCCATGTCCTTAGTCTGCTTGTCTTCAGCAAACTGTTTGCGGGCTTTCTTGTGCATCATCTTTAGAAGAGGCTTCCTTCTGCGATGACAGCCATGCAGACCAATTTGATGCAGTGTGTGGCATATGGTTTGAGCACTGACAGGCTGGCCCCCCACCCCTTCAACCTCTGCAGCAATGCTGGCAGCACTCACACATCTATTTCCCAAAGACAACCTCTGGATATGATGCTGAGCACATGCACTCAACTTCTTTGGTCAACCATGTTGAGGCCTGTTCTGAGTGGAACATGTCCTGTTTAACCACTGTATGGTCTTGGCCACTGTACTGCAGCTCAGTTTTAGGGTCTTGACAATATTCTTATAGCCTAGGCCATTTTTATGTAGAGCAATAGCTTTTTCTTTTTTTCAGTTCAACAGAGAAGTTCTTTGTCATGAAGTGCCATGCTGAACTTCCTGTGACCAGTATGAGAGAGTGAGAGCGATAACACCAAATTTAGACCTTGTAACACTAACGAGTTGCATGACACCTTGGAGGGAAAATGGCTAATTGGGCCCAATTTGGACATGTTCACTTAGGGGTGTACTCACTTTTGTTGCCAGCAGTTTAGACATTAATGGCTGTGTGTTGAGTTATTTTAGGAACAGAAAATTTACACTGTTATATAAGCAGTACACTCACTGCTTTACATTGTAGCAAAGTGTCATTTCCTCAGTGTTGTCACATGAAAATATATAATAAAATATTTACAAAAATGTGAGGGTGTACTCACTTTTTGTGATATACTGTGTGTGTATATATATATATATATATATATATATATATATATTGGATAGATAGGTTTTTTTAATATTAAAAAAAATATAACTGTTGCATCCAGTATCTCTAATATGTTGCTTAAGTTATCAGAACATGCCTATTGTCTTACAAAATATTGCTAATGTTGTACATCTGCCTTAAAAAGGAAGCAATTGTATACAAGTGACTCTGGAAATTATCTAGCCATCAACAAGGTCTACCTGGTGCAATGTTTTTGAACTGTCTATGATTTGTATTGGCCCAATTAAGTAGAATGATGGTTCCTCATTTTTTATTTGTCATGCCTATCTGTTATTTGCTCTGCCTTAAAAGGCTGCTATGCATTTCCTTGTAGACATTGAAATCACTGTCGGCACAGTGATGAAAAGTGCTGTTGCAGAGCCTGCTAGACAGTGCAATAGAATTCTTTGGAGAGTTCATTAGCAGTGTAGCTTCCCTGGAGCAGTTTTCGATTATTTCTTCCAGTTCTGACAGTACTATGATACCCCTCCTGACTCAGAGTTTAAGCTAGCTATAATATCAAGCATTTCCTGTGTCTTGCCATCTTCTGTCAAACTCCTATCTCTCACATTGGTCTTTGCAATTTATTCCCCATAGATCTGTAACCAGAGCTTCATCCATGCTTGACATTAATAACAGCAATGCATTTTTTTCTGTGTCAGCATTAAGCAGTACAACTTTACATGCTTACATTAATTAATATAATGTTGATCTTTACCCATTAAACCACACATTTACTGTTTATAAATGCTCAGGAATTAATGTTAATGCTACAGTTTATTATAACAGCATTCAATCATGCATTTGGCATAGCTGTCTATGTTCAAAGATGACTCAAAACTATATACAGTATATATATATAAATGCTGTTATGCAAAATGTGGCCGTTAGTCTAGTGGAGGGGAGGTTCGTTTTTCATTTTGGTAAAAGTACAGATGGCCAGAGGGTGGGTGGCCATACATTTCCCATGTTGTAACTGGCTGTCATTCAGGGGGCTACAGGTGTCCATCTCTCCTGAAGACAGCAGGTTTTCAGCTTTCAGGTGGGGAATTCACAGGAATTCCCATAGGTGTGGGTTGCCATTATCCCAAGAGTATTAGGGGTTGCATGAGGAAATGAGTACTGAAGCTAAAAGCTACAGGACCCAAGTTAGCAAACAAAATTAAAGAAGAAAGAGGATCAGGCAAAGAGGATGATTAGTATGTAAACAATGGTCATTGATTTCCACTGGCTTGTTGATTTTGGGGGCTACTGTGTGGGAAGTTAAGAGGACAATTTGTGCATCTTTTGTTAGGTCCACATAAACCAGGGGTCTTCAAACTATGGCCCTCCAGTTGTTCAGGAACTAAAATCCCCATCATGCCTTGTTATGTCTGTGATGTCAGAGTTTTACAATGCCTCATGGGATATGTAATTCCACAACAGCTGGAGGGCCGTAGTTTGAGGATCCCTGACATAAACAAATAAATAAATACTGTATAAAAGCTACCTTCTATCAAAGCTGATAGACCTGATTTCAGAAGGAGATTTGGCATCTTCACTCCACTCCAGGCAGCCGTGTGTGTAAGTTCTTTTCAGTTGGCCACGTTGATTAGCATAGACAGATTTTTTTTTTTATAACAAATTTTATTAGATTCTGTGCAGGTACAGAGGAAACACAGTTGCAGATAACAATGGCAATCTGGATGCATTTAACAATGTGAATCAAAAGTAAGCATACATTGTAAGAATGGAAGAAACATGCATATATATGGATTAAAGTTATTAGCACAGTGTAAAGATAATAACAACTTTGAAAAACTGTCCAGAAGAATGTCTCAGACTAACTTGTTGACCCCGGCCTATGGCCCCATTGCCTCCTCTCTGGAAGGATCGTGAAAACCCAATATTTTATTTTACTCACTGTTGTTGGAGCCTAAAATATTAGTCATGGTTCTATGGGGTTTAGGGATGGCTCCAAAAAGATTTTCGGGTATAGATTTGTCTGAGCTGTTGTGTTTTCTGGTTGCCTAATTCTCGTTAACAGATGGACCCTGTTTTGGTAGATTATTGTAACTTTATGTACTCCGGTTTGTGGGTCTCGGGGTAATCATATGTGCTTGTATAAGAATTATGGATGATTAGGTGTTGGATGTCTGATTTAATGTTGGCGTTGAAGGACTAATATACAAAAGGGAGGAAGAGGGGTTAGAGGGAAGGGGGGGTGGATCCATTCCCCTCTGCTGTATATTCTTATTTGGGTGTTGTAGGAAGTCCGAAGTAGTGAGAAAATGGTGCCAGCAGGTCCATATTTCATTGTATTTAAGTTGTGTCTCTTTGGCTTGGTGTATCAAGTTTTCCATCTTGGCTATGCTTTCCATTCTTTGGAGCCAGTCTTTAATGTTAGGGGGGTTCGGTGAATGCCTACATAAGGGGATGCATTGTTTAGCCGCATTGACCATGTGCATGGCGACTGAACAGAAGTAAGTTTTGATAGGTAACTGTGAATGGTGTAATACAGTAGCTTTTGGGCTGGGGTAATGACTAGGGAGAGGGTTGTTACCTGAGAGATAATGTTATGTACAGATTTCCAGAATGGCCTGATGGCAAGGCAGGACCAGAAAATATGTAGCAAGTTGCCTTCCGGGTGTTTACATCTCCTACACTCTGATGGAGAGTTGGGGTAGAACTTGTGTAATAAAATAGGTGTTCTGTACCATCTCGTGGCTATTTTAAAGGAGTTCTCCTGGGGATGACATGTTTATCGAGCCTTTGTGTATCAATGAGTATATCGTGTTTCACTCCCTTTCCTTTATATCTATTTTGAGGTCTCGTTCCCATTTGGCAGAGGAATTAAGAGTTTTTAATTCTGCGTCTGTAAAGAGGAGAGTGTATATGTTTGAAATGGCGTGCCTTTGTGGTTCCAATTTGCTACACAGTTCCTCGAACGGGGTAGGTTTTCGCGAGCCTGCGATGCGCAAGTTAGAAGTAGTTAAGAAGGGTGTGATTTGTGTGTACATCCATGTTGGGAATCAAAGGTGTGGCGTCTTTGATGAGAGGGAGAGTAATGGTTTGAGCGTTGGGCCCTCGAGGAAGTCTTCCACCTTTAAAGAGCTATGTGGCCGGATATTTTGTAAGAATGAGTTGTGCATACCCGGGGAAAATGCAGGGTTTTGCCATATGAGAGTCAGAGGGCTTGATGTGGAGGAAAGCATATATTGTTTGCAAGCAGAGTAGAACGTTCGGACAGTGTGTCCGATAAGCGGGTGGGATTTGAAACTTGGTCGGACATGCTGAGGGTCTATCCAAGGGATGTGGTGGAGGGGTATCAAACCCAATTTGTGTTCTAGCTTGACCCAGTCTTTAGAGCTGGAGTGGACGTTCCAGTCCACAATCCTGGTTAGTGTGCATGCTTGCTGGTATTTGCGTAGGTCTGGGATGCCAAGGCCCCCTTTCTGTTTGGGTCTTGTTAATATCTCATATTTCATTCTGGGTTTTACTGTGCCCCAAATAAATTTTGCGCAAATTCTTTTGAAGGATTGGAAGAACGATGTAGGTAGGGCGATTGGGATGGTTTGCATCAGGTATAGAAGTTTGGGCAGCATGTTCATTTTGATTATAGCGGATCTGCCAAACCATGAGAATATGCCATGGGACCATGTATTTAGGTCTGTTTGTATGTTCTTCAAGATTGGTACATAGTTGTGGGTGAATAGGTTAGAGAGATTGGCTGGTATATGTATACCTATATATTGTATGGTATTTGTTTGCCAGCTAAAAGGGAAGTTTACTTGGCATAGTTTCTTAGTATCTGGAAGTAGTGAGATATTAAGGGCGTGGGATTTTGTAAAATTGATCTGAAGGTTAGAGATGGAGGTGAAATCTTTAAAGTCTTTGAGTAGGTTGGGTAGCGTAATGAGGGGGTTGGAAAGAAAAAGGAGAATGTGGTCTCCAAAAGCTGCTATGTTGTATGATTTATCTGATATGGTTATTCATGAATGTCAGGGTTGGCTCTTATCCTTCTAAGTAGGGGTTCTAAGGTGAGGACAAAGATCAGTTGAGTTAGGGGGCAACCCTGCCGTGTTCCATTTGTTATAGGTAAGACGTTCGACAGGTGGCCGTTGATCCTTATTTTAGCACAAGGATAAGTTTCTGCAGGCGTTGTTCCAATCCTATCATTTTCAGCGTTTCTGCCAAATAGTCCCTGGCCACTCTGTGGAACGCCTTCTCTGCATCCAGGGACAAGAAGAAACCGGGGTGTCGATTCGTTGTAAACCAATGGTGTATGTTAAGTGCTTTTGTCGTGTTATCCCTAGCCTCTCTGCCTGGTATAAATCCTACTTTTTGATAGTTGGATACAACGGTTGGGTCCTTACCTGGTTTTGGAATGACTGTAATGTGTGCTGCTAGGGTTTCTCTGGGCGTGGAGGGGAGGGTGGCTAGGGAGTTGAATGCATTTAGGTAGTGAGGCATTACTGTGTCTGTGAACACTCTGAAGTAGCGTAAGATCGTCTGGGCCCAGGATTTTGCCTGCTTGCATCTGTATAAGGGTTGCTTTAACTTCCTCTTCTGAGAGGGGTTTTTCTAAGTTAATTGCCTCTTCTGTCCAGATCGGAGTAGGGGCGTAATTGTTGTAGAAAGTCAGTGATCTTTTGCTTGCGTGAGGGGTCTTCAGAATTCGTCAGGGCAGGGTGTTAAGATTGTATAATTTAGTGTAATAATTGACAAATTGGTCAGCTATGTCGTTATTGGAGGAAAACTTTTGGCCTGAGGAGTTATGAATTGTATGGATTGTGTTCGTAGCTTTCTTGGATTGTAGCGCTCTGGCCAAGTATTTTCCTGATTTGTTAGCAAATTCATAAAATATTTTTCTTGAGAAAATATAATTCCTGTGTACTTTTCTGTTCTAGTAGGTTCGTTCATGGCTTGAGTTAGTTCTTTTAGCATTTGGTTGGCTTTCGAGCTCGTGAATCTGAGCGGTGAGATTCTCTATATGTTTTTGTCTATCCTTTTTGCGTTTGGCTTCAAGTGCAATTGATTCCCCTCTGATCACACACTTGTGCGCTTCCCAGTTAGTCAAAGGAGAAATTTCAGGTGCATCGTTTTCCTGGAACAATTGTTCCAGTCTCTTCTGTATCATAGTATGTAGAGCAGGGTCTGAGAGGAGCGAGGGGTCTAGACGCCAAAGGTGTGGGCGTGTATGAATGTTGGGGATAATGAGGGTCATGGTTATTGGGTGATGGTCCAAGAGGAACATCAGGTCAATTGATGCATGATTTAGAAAGTGTAGTTTGGATTGTGATAGGAAGATATAGTCTAACCTTGAGTATCTTTTATGTGAGGTTGAGAAAAAAGTAAAGTCCTTAGTGTCCAGGTGTAGGGAACGCCAGGTGTCGTGAAGTGTCATTTCATTTAGTGTTTTTTTGATCACTTTGAAGGCCTTGAATGTTGTAGAAGATGTGCCATTTGAGGTGTCTAAGAGAGGGTTCAGCGGAACGTTGAAGTCACCCCCAAGTGTCAAAGCTCCCTCTCTAAAGTCTAAAAGGTCCTTGGATACCTTGAGAAAGAAAGGTACGGGTTTGGAATTGGGGGCATAGATGTTAGCTATTTTATATGGTTTTCATTGGATAGTACCCTTTATTAAAAGGAATCTGCTTTCCTCGTCTGTTCTCGAGTCTGTGATCTGTAGCGGGCAATTTTGGCTAGTAATATTGAGACTCCTTTTGATTTTGAAGAGGAGTGAGTGGAGTGGTATTCCACCGGGTAGTGAGGGGTTCTATTTTCGGAATAACGTTTTTCCGGAAATGTGTTTCCTGAAGGAGACTTATGTCTGCCTTATTCTTCTTCATAGTGAGTCAAAATTTTGGCTTGTTTTTCTGGTAGAGTGAGGCCTCTTGTATTTAGAGATACAATTTTCAATTTGAGCTTGGGGCTTGCATTCATGGTGTTCGCCATTGTACTGGGGTGGGGGATTATCACTCTCAGAGGTTTGAGCCGGAGTGATGTCTCTTATGGGACGTAGGGGGAGAGCAGAGGGGAACGGAAGGGGGAGTAAGGAAGGGTGTGAAATTAGTAGGGTATGTAGGGATGTGGGAAAGGGATGTAGAGTGTTTAATAGAAAGGGGAGAAGGGTGGGGAAGTAAGTGCCCTAGGGGCCGATTCCGGCAATCAGTGGGAGCCTGCTCACTGATTGAATCAACCAGCTAGAATTTAGCTGGAAGTGTCGGAGGGGTCAGTGGGGAGGGGTTGTAGGTTTAGAGTTGTTGAAATGAAGAGAGAGAGGTTCCACTGAGTGGGGGATAGAGGAGATCTAGGTGTAGTGGTTTAAAGACAGAGGTCCCTACTGGCAGAGAATATTTTATGGAGTGTAGTGGGGAGGCTTGGTGTAGAGTTGTGTAGAATTCGGCAAGGATATATTCTATCAGATTATAAAATGGCTGAGGTAATGGCCGGATTAAGGGGGAGGTAATAGGATGCCTGTCCTATGTTATTTGTAATATGAAACGGGGTTATTCTATATGAGGTGTCAGGCTTTGGAAAGTTTCCCTTCGAGCGAGGGATTTTGACTTTTGCAATGGTATGTCTGAAGAGGCATAACACATGCTCCAAATAGAAACATTTCTTGATGAAACAGCACAATATAGGATAACATAATAACTTCTAAACATGTCTTCAAGTAGAGGTAACTTTATCTTTCTCTAGTAGTCAATAAGTGGAGACCATAAAAATTGCGATAAGGGGGTGCCCAGTGGCCAATGGGTGGCCTTGCATGATAGATGAAAAAAAATAAAAAATTGGCAATAGTAAGGGAATGTGACTTGGGAGGCCCATCCATGGCTGAGCGGAGAAAAATTGGTATAGGAGTTATTTGTCACTGGCGGATAAGTGACATATATGTTTTCAGGATAGGTTTGGTTGTCATATCCCTGTGATCTAGGGTTAAGGGATGGATGCTAACATTGTTTTCCTTATGTGGGATGTGTAACTGATTGGTGTCTGATGGCCGTCTGATGATGCTATTGTGGGCGTGACTGGGAGATCCGAAACAAGGTTTTTGCAGGTGGCATTTTTTGATGGGGTCTGCTTTATAGGTTAAGTGCAAAATATTCTTATACCAGGGCGGGGGAGGGATGAGATGCCTACCGTGTGAGCTGGTCGCAGGAGGGACCACTGTCACTAGTTTATCTTTAACTGCATATGGAGTCAGTGGTAGGAGACCCTCGTAAATGAGAGGTAGCTTCTATCTTTTCTATAATGTTCAATATTACATTGGACCAACTGTCATAATCATGTATTGTTAGTTCTAGATATATTAGTACCGGAGACATCTCTCCCTGTCCCGCACAACATTAGAAATAACAGAGGCAACTGCTGGTATATTCGGCTATTGAAGTTTAGGTGCAGCAGTCGGGACTATCAGTCTGACATGTGTGTACAGCTTCGTACCCGCTAGTGTAGTGACTGAGAGAGCTCCATCACTGAACAATTGATCCACTGAGGATGGTAGTATGTGGAAATTGTACTGGGCGTATCTTTTGTTGCAGTCCACTGTAGCCGTGGTGACTGCTAGGGTCAGGGGTACATGAAAGAGCTGTAGAAGGGTACTGGGGGTTTTCAGGGGTCGGCCACGGAAGTCTTGTATCTGTCCATTAAAGGTCCCATGTTAATTCAGCAAGTTAGGGATACGGTTGTAGCTAAAAGATAGTCTGGCTGTGGGGGAGGTAGTTTTCATAGTACGGGGTTCATAGTATATGTTGTCTGGGATTTAAGTCAGTCTTAGGGCATGTTACAGAATGGTATTGAGCAAATTGGGGCTGGGAACTACTTATCATCCTGAAGATCTTTGGTGGGTGGTCTCTTTACTGTTCCCGCCACACTCTGCGGGAAGTTGGAGCTTTAGTTGGGCTATCCTCTACTTGTCGTAGAGCGCCTGATGCTGTAACCCTCGCAAAGGATGGGGATCTTTGATGGCAGTTGCGTTGTTCCTGTGCATCCATTGATTCTTCTGCTAGGACACTTGGTTTCCGAGGGGGTCTGAACTCAGCGTACCAATTTGGGACTTCCACCAGAGGAATGCGGAGTGTATTACAGAATTTCTGCAAGTCTTCGGGTACTCTCAGATTGGCAGTTTTCCCCTGGTAAGAGGCTGATAAGCAAAACGGAAACTTCCATTTATAATGGATGTCTTTTTTCTTCTGTACCTCCAGGAGGGGATGCAGGTCCCTACGGTGTTGGAGTGTGATCGCGGATAGGTCTTGAGAAATGTTTGCGCCATGTAGGGTAATTTGGATCCTGTTGCGTGCCTTCCGTAATATTTCTTCTTTTAGTCGAAAGCTGACTAGGCAGCATATAATGTCCCGGTGTGGGTCAGTTGCTCTTGATTTAGGACGAAGCATTCTGTGTATGGGAGTTGAGGGAGGTCTATCCAGTAGGTCATTGAATAGGCCTGAGACTGTGGACAAGATTTGTTCAGGTTCCACCGTTTTGGAGCACTCCCCAGATCCGTAGGTTGTGGCGGTGGCCCCTATTGTCGAGGTCCTCTAGATGGCGATTGAGGTCCCGCAGTTGGAGGGTGTGGGTGTCGGCTTGGATGGCCAGATGGGATACCGCTACACTCTGCTATGCAGAGTCTCCACGCGCAATACCCCGGGTCGTTAGGGCGTGAATATCTTGCCGCAGGACTGCAATCACCACCGATAGTGTCTCCCTAATGTCCATAGCTACTGATCTCAAGTCATTCAGGCTTAGGTGAGTAGACGGGGAGTGCTGATCAGCGTTTGGTATGTCATTCAAAGGCTTGGAGATGTGGCTGTGCTCGGTGAATGTGGAGACCACGTGGCGGCCTGGGCCAGCGTCGCCATGTTGCTGGCCTGTGTTTGGAAGAGTTCAGGAATGCTTTGGTTTGGGTGGCCGGATCTGTCTCTGGGGGAGCGCAAACGGTTAGTAGAATTGCTCCTCGAGTTGGTCCCCATGTTTAACGGGATAGATGTCGTATTGTTACCTCTGATGGTGCTCGACTGGGATCTCTGCCAGCGGGAGCTGTCAGACTAGACGTCCATCGTCATCCGAGGTCAAGCTCCGCCCCCGAAAGATTTATTTTAGTAGAGAGCACAAAGGGTGTTTGTAGATTGGCTTTGGATCAAAAATAATGGAGTCCATAGCATGCATAGATGGGGAGTACACTTGACCAACTGGGAAGTTTTGCATAAACGGTCTTGAGGTACCAACAGGCTGCACAGCAAAAATCTGGAGAGAATGCAGTAACACATAAGTGCTATTACAAAGGGGAGGTGAGGAAGGTAAGGATAAGTAAAATATACCCTTTAACCACTTCAGCCCCGGAAGGTTTTACCCCCTTCCAGGCCAGGCCGTTTTTTTGTGATACAGCACTGTGTTGCTTTAACTGACAATTGCACGGTTATACAAAGCTGTGCCCAAATACAATTGATGTCCTTTTTTCCCCACAAATAGAGCTTTCTTTTGTTGGTATTTGATGACCTCTGCAATTTTTATTTTTTGCGCTATAAATAAAAAGACTTCATCAGTTTAGGCCAATTTTGTATTCTGCTACATATTTTTGGTAACTAAAAACCCAAAAAGTGTATATTTATTGGTTTGCGCATTTACAAACTATGGGATATATTTATTGACTTTTTTATTTTTTTTAAATTGTTTTATTAGTAATGGCAGCGATCACTGATTTTCAGCGGGACTGAGACATTGTGGCGAACAAATCTGACACTAAGTGACACTTTTTGGGGACACTAATACAGTGATCAGTGCTAAAAAAAATGCACTGTCACTGTATAAATGACACTGGCAGGGAAGAGGTTATCATCAAGGGCGATCAAAGGGTTAAGTGTGCTCCTAGGGAGTACTTTTTAACTGTGGGGGGAATGCACTGACTGCAGGAAGGGAGAGATCTGTGTTCCTGATTAGTAGGAACACAAGATCACTCTCTTCCTGCCTGGCAGAACGACAGTCTGCCTTGTTTGTTCTGTCATTCCTCTGAACGATCACGGGTGGCCATCTAGTCCACTGGACCCACTGATTGGCTCCCACTGTGTCCAATCACAGTGGGAGTGCGTCTCCCGCTATGCACGCACGAGCACTCCCTAGTGAGGGTGGAAACAATTATGTACAGGTACGTGATTTTGCGCTTAAGGGCCACCCTGCCACTGTAAATGTATGTGGGGAGGTTAAGTGGTTAAGCCACTTTTCTGAATGTGACCATTCGTTACTATTACAGTAAAATGAGCAAATCTGACTGGGTTTGGTTCACAAACAGTTATGTGAATCCTGTTCGAAGTTCAAAGTCTGTAAATGTCAAGGTGAACCTCATTGAAATCTACAGGGGTGAATCTTTATTTTTAATTGTGGTCCTTTGTAGAGCTAATAAATAACATATTTTCAAAAGAAATGCGTGGGTAGTTAGGCACTGCTATGGGGGACACGTATCAATTACAAACTTTAAAAAATACAAATAACAAAAAAAGAGTATTTCTCCCTACAGACTTTTTAGCTCTCTCTAACAGCTTCAACATGCACTCACAATATAGGTGCTGAGAGCCCTTTCTATTAATTGGTTCCTTCAAATTATTGTGGCACATCTGACCTGGGGCAAAGACAACGGACAGCATTATAGGTTGTTTCTAATATCCACCAGTGAACCTCCAAAATTATAGGTACTATTATGGTAGCAGTGGATTGAAAATGACAAGTTAGTGGGAGAAATATTCCATTATTGTATGTATTTTGGGGTGTCTCTCTGGTTCAGGCCTACAGTGTTTGATTTTTTAATATTATTCGTGTTAGTGGATATACATAAAGAAAATGTTTAAAGTGTTTGAAATTGTATACAGTATAATAACTTATGACTTGATTTCATAATAACCTTGCCTTTAGAGTCTTTTATTGTTATGTATTTTTTTTTGTTTTACTTTACATCGCAGCCTTTACACATTGAAAAAGAACATTATTTTGACTATTTTTCATCGGGATAAAAATATATGAAGCAAATGTCGATGCAGAGACAGTTTCATTAACAATATACGTTTCTTTTTTACCAAAGAAAATTATTGATATACTCCAGTACAGAAGTTGCTATGGAGAGCAAACATAGAATAATACAAATTTAATAGCATGCAGTATAGGTTTATCTTTACATTGTGTTAATTTAAGTCAGTATATTTCTAGAATATCAGTAAATCTGAATGCATTGCTTCATACCACACAACAAGAATTAGTGGAGTATTGGTCTTAAAGCTGTATAAACTTTGCTAGTCCCTTTGGTATGGCCAAAAGTATTCATTGACAGCTGCTTGTTCTGAAACCATCTGCCATGCTGTCTCTGGTTCATTTCCATATGGAATCCATACCACGGTCCCTAAATTGCCTTTCATAAATTAAAATGACCTTTTAAAAAAGTTTATCCCAGTAGTATACACAAGCAAGACAATGAAGGAACTTCATGTAACTCCGCCACATATTGCAGCTAATATTTATTTAGAACATTTTAAATGGGACACACGTAACAAAATAAAATGTTATATCAATGGGAGAAAAAGTTTTTTTTTTTTTTTTTTAAAGTAAAATCTGTTAGTAAACCTCAGACTAATACTCAAGGAATATTAAATATGAATTACCGGTATATTAGCATATTTATAATGCAAACATTTGCAATTAACAAAGGGCACTGGCATAGCACAGAGCTTTCTTTATAGAGTACAGCATGCCCAAATGTATTATTTGGTCCTATTTTGGTTTATTTTTTTTGATAACTGTGTCTCATTTAGGGATGGGCTCAGGCGTGTTCGGATCCTAGTCTCACCAGGAAGCCATCACTGCACACCCCCAATCTTAGGCAGTGAGGCATTTCCGAGCCCCAAGCTGCACATACACGTTCCCTGGCTAGGATCCTCATAATTGGCAGTGTGCTGAGACAGCTTCCTGGTGGGATTGCTCAGGTGGGTTGGGACTAGGATCCAAACATGTCTAAGCCCATTCCTAGTCTCATTGGAGAGATGTTACTTCACTTTCTGATGTGAATATGAAAATGGAAATAGGAATAAATCTCTACAATGTCGGGGAACTCCCCTCTTAGACAACAAGTGTTCCCATTGGAAGACTCCCCCTCTATTTTGGCTCCATGGACATCTGTGGAACATTGTATTTCCCATGTTCTGTTTGGGTAACAAAAGCTAACAGGACAATTTGAGGGGTGGATCTACTAAAGCAGGGTACACACTAGTAGAAAATCTGCCGAAAATTCCCGCCCGATGTGAAATCGTCAGATTTTCGCCTAGTGTGTACACAACTTTCAGCAGCTGATGCCGACATTTTCAACGAAAAAAAACGGAGGGACAAACACCAAAATGTTTTTCGTCCGTCCCCAGACGACCGATTTTCGTTTAATGTGTATGCAGTACGTCCGTGAAAAATGGGATACGAAAGACCACGCATGATCTGAAGTTGCTGACAACCCGGAAGTCTAGGAACAAATGTGCCAAAAAAAAGAAAAATCGGACGAGAAATTTTGTGAATATTTATGCACTGTCGACTAAAAACGGTAATGTGCGCTGAGAAGACAGAGAAATTTCGTCCGATTTTCGTCAAGTGTGTACGGCCCTTTAGCCTGGATAAAGATGACAATGAAAACAAACTTCTACCCTCTCTACCTTAAAAAAAAAAAAAATGTCTATACATACAGTACATTTAAAATGTATGTAATATGTGTCTTTCTGACCATGTACTTGTATGAAAAAGTATCCTGTTCTCTTTGCATTGCTTTCTTTGTGTATACCTGGTGGCCCTGCCAGTTCTTCTGCTTTCCAATTTCAAACTGACCATTCTAGATATGAAAACACATCAATCCTAGCATGGTCAGTTTGCTTCTTTGTATTCTATTTGGGAGCTATAGAATGCGTGGCTCCTGTACTGCCATGTTAGCATACCCCCTACACAGCTCTTCACTAGGAAAATCAGTGTAATGCTCTCCCTCTGCCTTCTGCTGACATGCATCCTGACAAGCTCTACACTAGAAAGCGCAATATATTACTGTTTTCTGCCTCTGCTGAAACACCCCCTTGTCTAACTCTTTATTTGGAAGATCAGTGTACTTCTCTCCCTCTGCATCCAAATGACATGTCCTCTGCCCAGCTTTTCACTGAGAAGATAAGTGCATTGCTGTTTCTCTCCCTCCTGCTGACATACCCCCCTGCACAGCTCTTCACTAGAAAGATCATTGTTCTGCTGTTTCTTTGCCTCATTCAGACATGCCTCCTTGGACAGCTATTTACTAGGAAGATCAGTGTAATGCTGTTTCTATGTCCCTGCTGACACACCCACTAAGAAGCTAATCTTCACAAGCAGTTTCCACCATCATCTCTATTATGTTGCTGAGAACAGGGTTCACGTGATCCCTTATACAAAAAAGAGAATATTTAGGATTTTTTTTATTGAATATACACAAACGATTTGACTTCTTTTTCTATTTTTTAATGGAATAGGTTGCTTTACAAACACGTGTAATAGAACCTGGTTGCTAAGAATGTGTTTTAGGGATATTCACCTTTATCCACCTGATTTTGAATGTGTTTCTAACTTTTATTTTTTTTTTATAAAGAACACCTAACACTATATTGGTGCACTTTGATCCTTGTTTTTGTTTTTTAGCTCAGTGAGAGCTCCACTCTTTTCACTGAACTGCAAGGCTGGAACAGTTTGAACTATTCTTTAAAAGCTTTTCAGAGATTTTTCATATTATGTTTTAATATGTTTTTTTTTTTTTTGTGAATTTGTAACAATGTGAGGTTTAGTACCTCTAATAATATATATTTTGTTTAACTCCATGTCTGGGTTCTTTGACTCAGATGAGACTTGGATCAGCTGCAACATTGTTTAACTTTGTTTTATAAAACAAATAGGCAGGTTAAGAGCCAAAAATGATTCCAAAAAGATGATAGCTTAGACTGGAATTTTATTACTGATTTCCTAGTTGCTTTCAAAAGCATTTCCTAATTTATCCATAAAAACAGTTTGAGCTTGAGAAAGAGCGGGGGTTCTTGAATCTGTGCTCCCAACAAAGCTCCTTAGGCCTCCTGCACATGGACGTAATAATGAACTGATGTTTAGGCTACATTCACATGGGCATAAAAACGTTACTGATCTTTTTACACATTTTTTTTCTAGCACAAATGTCCCCTGTGTAATGATCATTAAATACTTGCTAAAATTGTCCTTTTTTATGTCTAATACTTGCATCTGGCTAAGGCCCCTTTACCACGACTTTGTTGCCGCGATTTTGATGCAAGTTTGACTGGGCTTGAATGTCTTTGGCCTTAAAACGCTTCAAAATCGTGCCAAAGTAGTGCAGGGACTACTTTGAAGTCGGTGCGACTTCAAGTCGCACAGATATGAATGGTAATCATTGTAAATAATGGAGAACGACTTGTCATGCGATTTTTCAGTCCCAAATCACATGACAAGTCGCACAAGTGTGAAAGGGGCCTTAGGTGTCCTCAGATAAAGATTTTGGGATTTTGTTTCTGAATGCAGTGCTTATTTACTCACCTGTGTGAATGTTTCCATTGAAAACTATGCAGTTGTGTTCAGATCTGTAAATAAAAATTGCTTGTAAATGCATTTTTTATAGTCTTGTGACTGAAGCCTTATACTCAGCATCTTGTAGATAGAAAGATTCTGAGTAAAATGTTCCATAAAGACCTTGCATAAATGCATGTAAAGGCATGTAAATCATTATTCTCTTCTAGTTGCCAGTGTTGCAATATATATATGTAAACAAGTGCATATACATTTATACATACGTATGTGCATAAATTACTGCACTCAAATGTAAAATTTTTGTTTTTTGTTTTATGGCTATATATTCATCACTGTATTACTGATTTTTATGCAGCTGTGTGCTTTGTTCCATACACCAGTGTTTCTCAAGCTTTTTTCAGTCAAGGCACCCTCAAATTATGGACAGTGTTGAGGCACCCCATTCTAAAATGTAATATCCTATTCTAATAGTTTTACACAATTTAGCAACATACACATGTAGGACACCCAACCTTAGAGGTGATTTATTCTTCCAAAGCAAATACACTTTGCAAACTGGTACTGACTAGTCCAATTCCAATGTTTCTCTTCTCCCTCAGTTTTTCTCCATCACTCAGCTAATGTGACCCCAAGGGAGAGTCAAACACAGATGATATGCAATAAAATAAAGAAAATCGCGCATCCAAAAAATTATGCAAAAATAGCAGCCAGCATCAATCAACAAAGTGATAATAGAAGCTACTGTATATGTAAAATGCAGCGCTAATACATGGTTATAGTAATGTGTGCAGAATGTAGTTCAATCATTAAGGTTGAGACAGAAGCTTCAACCTCTTAATGTGCACCAAGCAGACTGACATAGGTGATCCGAATGAGCCTACACCTCCACCACATGGAGTAGACAGCCTCTTACCAGAAGATTGGGATCACTGCTTTCATAATGATCTTGGACTGGATGTTTCCCAGATGGACACAGCATAAATATACTGAACACTCCACTTCATATACAGATAAGTGTGCAGGTTCTCCACTTCACATACAGATAGATTAGGCACAGTCTGGCACGGGTAGGTGTATCATAAAACAAGAAAAAGGCTCATGGTGCAGTATATCTCAATAGAAAGAGATTTATTCAAAATCATTGCACTCACCAGATATAAAGTGAATACACAGCCAAAAAAACAGTCGCCTGGAGTCGCTTGTAGCGGCGGTGGACCTTCCTGGTGTGTGACATCAGACGCAGGTGTAGCTCCTCCTACGTGTTCTATAATATAATGCGTTGTCAGGGGGCGTAACTTTGCATTAACTGCCCGTCACTTATATATAAATAGAGCAGGAAGTGGAAGTGCAAGAGACTGGGGACAGTCTCATAGTCAAGCTACAGTGAACCACGAACTGGAACCGGAAACTCCACACGATGGAACACAAACAGCAATCAGAGTGAAACACAATCCAGAACCAGAACATCACTGAGTGGAAACACATTTAAAAATAACCAAAATTTTACATAGAGAGGTAAAAATGGCAAATCGGGATTTTAAACAAAACCCTCCATTTGATGGCCACTATAAATATCAGCCTTTATATAAAATTGATGAATGATATAAAAACACCCATTTTTAACCCACCTTCTCCAAGAAGAGAGATGAATACAAAAAAACACCAAATACCCATACATAGGCTTACAAAAAAAAAATAAAAAAATAAATAAATGTGAATAAAATATGTGTTTAATAGAAGAAATTACTGTGTACGTCATCACACCCTAGAAAGGTTTGACATCTATTAATAAAGCAACCTAATACATAATCACCTCATAAAAAATATATAACCCTATATTCATATCACGATATGACTAAAATGAAGAATGTTAAACCGCACTACCAATAAAAACCTAGCTGTTTTTGATAAAAGTGTTAACATCTAGGTCCACATTCAAACCTAACGGTCTAAAACACTTGAACTGGTATATCTACTTGGTTCCTGATTTGGAAATTTCTCGGCGCAAGTGGCTACCTCTCCAATTTAATTGGAACTGATCAATCACCAAAAAGGACGTCCCAGCTGGATTCCTATTGTGACATGGATCATAGTGCCTGGAAAGATTATGTTTCGGAAAGCCCTTACGGATGTTACTGATGTGTTCATTCATCCGGGTCTGAAAGGCCCTGATGGTTCGGCCCCCATAATGTAAGCCACATGGGCAGGTCACCAAGTAGACAACATTTTTTGTGGAACAAGTAGCAAAACGTTCAATGCTATAAGATGTTTGGGTAATGTTGGAGGAAAATTTAGTATATTTTCTATCTTTCAAAATGTTAAGGGCACATACCCCGCATTTCCTGCAAGAGAAAAAGCCATCCCTATCAAAAAAGAAAGAGGGTTTTTTGGGAGGTTCTATTACATTGGGCGCAATTTGTAACTTAAGAGGGGGAGCACCCCTATAGATGACAGAGGGGGTATCTGAAATTAATGGATCCAAAATCCTATCACTTTTTAAGATATCCCAATGTCTTGAGAGAAGCTTTTTAACTACACGATGCTAAGTGGAGTAGGATGTAAAAAAAGAAAAACGAGATGTAAATTTTTCAGATACAGTATTAGGCTGGCCACTTTAAGGCACCAGTCTGGTAGGATTTAGGATAGTATCCCTATCCATTTCTCCCACTGTCTTGATGATGGAGTCTAACTCGATTTGACTGTAGCCTTTGGCCATAAACTAAGCTTTCAAAGTCTCCGCCTCATTATAGTAATCCTGGAGTAGTGTACAGTTTCTTCTCAGCCATCTAAACTGGCTTTTGGGAACACCCTGGAGCCAGAGCCTATGATGACAACTGTCGAGGCTGATAAAACCATTGCAATCAGTCTCTTTAAAAAAAGCTGACTTCACAATTTGATTTTGCTGCACTCTAATTCTGAGTTCTAGAAAGTGAATTTTTTCACTGCTTACCTTGTACTGTATGGATATACCTCATCATTATTATTTAGAATGGAAAAAAAGGACTCTAAAGAGTCCCTATCTCCATTCCAAAGTAACAACACATCGTCTATATAACGACCCAAATAGAGTAATTCCGTTCTGGCTTTTGCATGGATCACCTGTTCTTCCCACTCTGCCATGAAGAAATTGGCCATAGAAGGGGCAAATTTGGCCCCCATGGCCACACCTCTACACTGAAGGAAGTAGGAACCTTGAAAGAAAAAGAAGTTGTGGCTCATAGAGTATTCTAGAAGATCTAAAATATACTTCTGTTGGATGACCATTAGGGAAGCATCTCTTTGAAGAAAATGTTCAATAGCATGCCTGCCGTGGGCATGGGAGATGATGGTGTAAAGTGATGCGACATCGGCTGTTGCAAATAGATAACCCTCCTGCCACTCAATGCCATCCAGGATATTCAATACCTGGGTGGTATGATGGTGTAACAGTTACAATTGGCTGGAAAAAATGATCTATATATTGCCCTACTCTTGAGGTTATGGAGTCAATTCTACTGATTATAGGGTGACCAGGTGGATGGAGGGGGTCCTTATGAACTTTCGGTAAGTAATAAATTACCGGGACCCGCAGTGCCACTGGCACGAGATAGGATCTTTTTTTTTTTTAATTTAAAATATGTTTCTGATATCCTTCCTCAACCAACCTGGTCAATTACTTTTTAAAAGTGGCTGTAGGCTTTTTGTTTAAGGGATGATAGGTGTTTGTATCTAATAAGATATTCCTCATTTCAGCATAGTATTCCACCCTGTTCAACACAACAATCCCCCCACCTTTGTCTGCAGGATGGACTACTATATCGTTCCACCCTTTAAAAGACTCCATTCCAATCTTAAATTTTGGGTCAAAATAGACTTTTTTATGATTGTTTTTTTCCAGATCAGCCAGAATCACCTCTCTAAAAACTTTCAGGGAAGCTGGAAGATTCCCAGGGGGATTAAATAGCATTAGCCAATGTGGAATGCTTGAAACCACCCGAATTTGGGAGGGTGCTCCTGATGGGGTTGGTGACCAGGTACCTCTGTATATTTCGTTTTCTGACATATTTTTGGATGTCCATGAAAACTTCAAATTTATTGAGGTTGCGGGGAGGCACAAACGTCATGCCTGCATTTAGTACCAATTTTTCTTCATCACTCAAGATGACACTACTGAGATTGAAGAGGCCCGTATCAGTTAAACCCGCCTTCTTTTTAGACCTGAGTCTCCTCCCCCCTCTAGAGACTCGATTTGTTGTATGCTTCTTTTGAATTTGTTTTTTCCTTCGGGAAAAAAAACGTTGCCCATTGTTATGAGAACTGTGTGGTGTATTCCCATTAGCTGGGGAATCATTCTTATTATCCCACTGATAAGGTCTGTATGGTCCATGAGACTTATTGTTTTGGTAGGGAGTCCCCAACTGTCCATAGTTGTTGTCCCCCCCCCCCCCCCAATAGCTATTATCCTGTCTCTCCCAACCATATTCATCTGGATGTTGAGTGATATATCTATCATCCGAGAATTCTTCTTGTCTCCTCAGTGGTTCAAATCTACTTGAAGTCCCCTGATGTCCTCTGCGAGGTGCCTGACGCCTTCCTCTCCTACCACATCCAGATTGTCCACGTCTGGACAGGGGAAGGTAGATATTTTGTGTTGTAGATGGTGGCGCACCTGTGCGGGGGGTGTGGGTTTTGGTGCAGGAGTGACTGATCCCCCCCCCCCCCCCTTGGCTATCTCTATTAGAGACTTCCAATTTGGATTGCCACTTGAATACCCTATTAGATTTATAGTCCTCAACATCCCTGAGGTATTTTTTCTTTTTCTTATTTTTTTGATCAAGTTCTTCTCTCTCTAAATGTTTTCTTAGATCATCTGAGCATTTTTTTATACTTGCTCTTTAAAAGGTTCTGTGTTTTGATGTTACCCACTTCCTCATCAATTTTAACTAGTTTCCTCCTTTTTTTGGTAACAAGAAAATTCAAAAGGGAAAGACCAGTTTGATTAAAGAATTGGAACCACTCCTCAATCTCAGGTTCCCCATTATAGGGGGCAAGTTCCCACCTTAAACTTCTAGGCACAATCTTTTCAGATAAACACCTCTCTAAAAGGACTAGGTCCCAATTTAGATGCATCTCACTGGTCAAAACATTCTTCAATCTAATGAAGATACGACTGACACTGTTAATGGGCAGATCTGTGTTACCAAATAGGCCATCAGTGGCAATGGTGTGTGAAGCTCTAAAATCAAAAATATCCATGACAGATATATAAATAAGAAGCTGCAGGAAACACACAAATAAATGAAATAAAATAAAGAAAAGCATGCATCCAAACATTATACAAAAATAGCAGCCAGCATCAATCAAGTGATAATAGAATTTATATGTAAAATGCAGCGCCAATACATGGTTATAGTAATGTGTCCATAATGTAGTTCAGTCATTATGGTTTAATATGTCCATAATGTAGTTCAGTCATTAAGGTTGAGACAGAAGCTTCCACCTCTTAATGTGCACCAAACAGACTGACATAGGTGATTCGAACAAGCCTACACCTCCACCATATGGAGTAGACAGCCTCTTACCAGAAGATTGGGATCACTGCTTGCACAATGATCTAAAACAGATGATATGCAGGCAACTGACATCCTCCTTATCAACTGATATCATTGGTCGCTAGGAGGTTGGCAGCTAGAAGGTTGTAATGGTGAACAATGAAAACCTTTGGCTTTGTGTAACTAAAAGGCAGGTTTCATCTACCCAAGGGCTTGTAAACAAATTGTGGGCAATTTTTAGGCATGTTGCCAAGACACCCCTGAAGAAACCTCAAGGCACCCCAGGGTGCCTGGGCACCATGGTTGAAAAAGGCAGTCATAGACAACAATGAACCTGTATTCAGATCAGTAAAACAAAAAATGGTGTTTCTTATTCCCAAGACAAGGCAAGGGGCCTTATTTTCAATATTAAATTGTTGGTTTTATTTCATCAAGAAGGGATTCTTGGCTCATTTTGCCTTCCAATAATAATAAATATAATATTAACAACAATAATACTACTACGCTGGGAGTGTGGGACCTCATAACAACTCTGTAAGGTAAGAGGTCCAGTCTGGTCAAAGATCTGCTGGAATCCCTAGCATACAGTATAGTATGTTACTAACCACTAAATGATGCAGTCCACTGTCATCTTTCCAAAAATGAAATACTGGTCATACATTTATTTATGCTTTAAAATGATAGTACAAAATAATATTTTAACTTAATCTTTTTTTAATTTTTCATGCTGTTTTCCAACTTTGAATTGTAACTTAAGTATGGGAATAAAAAAAAAAACATTTATCATCACCATCATTGATCTGATGCTGCGTCTGTTCCCCGCTGACTCTGCACTGATAAATAAGTGATCAAACACCACTGATAGCTCAGTTCTCAACATTCTGTGAGAAGAGAGCCGGGGACTGTCAGTCTCTGGCTCTCTGCTCTGCTCCAGTGCTCACTAGAGTGCTGGGCTGTGAAAGGGGTGGAAGGGGCTGGCTCAGGCTCCCAGCAAATCACTGAGAGGATGATCCAGCAGTCGGTCCAGGCTTCTGTGTGGATCCTGACCATATGGTAGGGATTTTTTCAGAGCCTGGACCAACTGTTGCTTAAGACAGATCTCAAGAGTAAAGAACGAACTGCACTCCTATGATACATTGGAAAAGTATAGCCAAAATAGCTTTGGCTACACTTCGCCTTTGAAAAAATGATTTCAGAGTTCTCCAAATATAAGAAAAGTCACCAAATCCTTTCATATGTTGTATAATTAATTTTAATAAAAGAGTAATACATAGATGGAACTCATTATGAAAGAAAAGTTATTGAATTCAGCTGTTATGCTTGCACAGGAAACACTAACAGTATAAGCTAAATGTAGTAGTTTTTATTGCAACATGCCACAAAATCACACAGAATCTGTGTTTGTTCTTTAAAATCCCATAAGCCTCAATGCAAACTATTTGATATCTGAAATCCCTGAATCTGGGAAGTAGAGGAACCCCCTTAATGCCTTGAAATACAAATGAATTCGCACTGAGTGAAATAATACAAAGCACTTTGAAGCCCTTGAAAGTTTAGAAGCTGCAGGGTTGGAAGTATCAGCGGGATGCTCCAGTATCTTTTCTCCAGTAAATCTTGGACCTTGTGTATGTGAATATATTGACTACCAATTAACTGAAGTATTTCTTTGCAGGATATTCCTGTTTTTACTAAAAAGAATAGGTATATAGAAAATAAGAGAACATGACTTTCTATTACTAGGCCTGTGAAATATAGAGTTGACTTGCATCTCCATATTATGTTGATTAAATATTTACTTAACCATTTCAGCTCCGGAAGGTTTTACCCTTTCCTGACCAGAGCACTTTTTGCAATTTAGCACTGCGCTGCCTTAACTTGTAATTGCGCGGTCATGCAACGCTGTACCCAAACAAAATTCATTGAATTTTTTTCTCAGAAATAGTGCTTTCTTTTGGTGGTATTTGATCAACACTGGGATTTTTATTTTTTGAGATATACATTAAAAAATACTGAAAATTAAAAAAATATATATTTTCTACTTTTTGTTATTAAAAAAATCCAAAAAAGTGCATTCAGCCACATGTCTTGGCTTAAAATTTTTTTTAAAAAGTATATATTTATTGGTTTGCGCATAAGTTATAGTGTCTACAAACCATGGTACATTTACTTGAATGTACGCAGCTTTTAGTTTATGACTGCTTATCTCATTTGAGGTGCTAAAATGTCAGGGCAGTACAACCCCACCCCCCCTAAATTACCCCTTTTTGGAAAGTAGACACCCCAAGGAATTTGCTGAGAGGCACGTTGAGCCCAATGAATATTTCATTTTTTTTTCAAAAGTGATTTAAAAATTACAAAAAAATAAAAAATGTACACAAAGTTATCACTGAAATTATATATTGCTCACACATGCCATGGGTATATGTGGAATTACACCACACAATACAATCTGCTGCTTCTCCTGAGTATGGAGCTACCACATGTGTGCGACTTTTTGGGAGCTTAGCCGCATACAGGACCCTGAAAACCAATCACCGCCTTCAGAATTTCAACAGAAAATAGCTTGGGTGCATACTTTTCAAAAAGGGGTCATTTGCGGGAGGGGGGTTGAACTGTCCTGGCATTTCATGCCAAATATTAGAAGCTTATGCCACACATCACTCATTCTTCCAACCAATTGAAGACCAAGCCCTTTTTGAGACTTTTTGTTTATGTGAAAAACAATTTTTTTTTCTGCTAGAAAAGTACTTTGAACCCCCAAACAGTATATATTTTAAAGCAGAGGCCCTACAGATTAAAATGGTGGTAAGCAAATTTTTTTGGGAAAAAAACACTTTTTTGAATTGTAATGCACACAAGCACACTATATTGCCCAAATGTTTGGTAAAATATAAAAGATGATCTTTTGCCCAGTACATAGATACCAAACATGACATGCTTTAAAATTGCGCACGCCCGTGCAGCGCTGACAAACTACATACATTTTTAAAAGCCTTCAAAAGCCTTTACAGGTTACCACTTTAGATTTACAGAGGATGTATACTGCTATAATTACTGCCCTCAATCTCATGTTCGTGGTGATACCTCAGGTGCATGGTGCAACTGCTGTTTACATATGACACAAGACCGATGCTTGCGTTCACCTTTGCGCAAGAGCATTTTTATTGTTATCACAGGGAATGTAAACATCGCCTATGATAGCAATAGATAGTGACAGATACTCTTTTCTGAAAAATGTGACTCTAAAAATGAAAAATAGACTCTATATCTCTCCTCTGCCCTTAAAGCATCTGACCACACCAAGATTAGTGAGATAAGATGCTTTCCCAATTTCCCAATGGCGCTGTTTATATCCGTCGAAACTGAAGTCATGAAATGCTCGCAGCTTCCGGTTTATTAGGCCATAGAGAGGATTGGAGCCATTCTGGTCTGCTGCATTCTCTGGTTCCCCGGTGGGACAGGAGAGCCCAAGAAAACCATGGAAGGTGGCGGGAGAGGGGGGGACATCCCCTCCCACTGCTTGTAAAAGCAGTCTAGCGGTCAATTATTTGCTAGAATTGCTTTTACATGAAATCTGACTGCCGGCTGACAAAAACGATACCAAGATGATGTCTAAACCTGCAGGCATCATTCCAGTATAACCACTCAAATCCAGCAACATATCAGTACATTGCTGGTCCTTATTGGGTATATATTGTAATGCTCTTTTTTTTCATGCAGCCTAACAAATACCTCCATTCACATTGATTGATCGGTGGTATGCCCACCATTAGAATATCGCCCTGCATCCACCCATTTCTAATGATGGACATACATGCACTGTTCTTTTTTTTCATTCAGCCCATGGGTTGAACGAAAATAAAGAACATAAATTCCTCAATTCACATTGATTGATGTGAATGAAGAAATCTCTGCAAAGAAAAGTGAATAAAAATATATGCATAGTGGAGATCCCATAGTGGAGGTCCAGCCCATCCCCTATGCTTCGGCATATATACTTTCTTTTAACTGTGGTGGTGAAAATACCTCCTACAGTGCTTGAGTCATGGATTTATATATCGTGAGAGCAAACCCTGTTGCTGTCAAAATAAACAAATCAGTGCTGCGGCTGAATGGTGTACCTGCAAAGCAAACAACGGTTAACGATAAAACACAGTATCAATAAAACATTTACTTAATACGTTTTTTTATTGCTATCTGTGCCAAAAAAAGAGTAAAAAATATATGGCGATGCATAGGGGCAATCCACCCCTGCCCTTATGCTTCTTCATACATGCTCTTTTTTTTTAACTGTGGTGGTGAAATCACCTCCTATAGCGCTGGAGTTGCTGAATTTTATGTATTGTGAGACATACCCTGTTGCTGTCAAAATAAGTTAATCAGTGCTGCAGCTGAATGGCGTACCTGAAAAGCAAACAATGGTTAACAATAAAACACAGTAACAGTACAGTAAAACAGTAAAATGACAGACCTGCAAAGCAAACAATGGATAATGGTAAAACATAGTAACAGTACAGTAAAACAGTAGAATGACAGTCACGGATGCAGAGACCAGGTTCGCCATGACAGGAGGGACATAAATATCGGGTGTCACACCTATACCTGCGTTTGCATCTTTTTTGGAGTGCTCTTTCGGTAGGGGCACTTCGGAAAATGCCTCTCATACAGCCGGCTCACTGCATCTTGATTTGTAAATTGGGCCACAGCACCCTCTGGATACAGAAGGGCTGTGATATTCTCTTCCTGGAATTTTAGGAAGGATCCACTTCTTCCTGATGCTTTGTATAGTACATAAGAATTGAAAAGAGCCAATTGGAATAAAAAAACTTTCTTGTACCAGCATCTGGCCTTACGGCATTTAGCTACGGCCCCCTCATCTGGTCATTGAAGTCCACCCCTCCTATTTTACAGTTGTAGTCTTGGACACAGAGGGGCTGCTCACCAGCACCAGTCGCCATTGTAATTTGGACTGCCGTATCTGCGTAAATGGAAGACAGAACGAAAATTTCTGTTTGTCCTTCCACTTCACTGGAAGCAATTCATTGCACCTCAAGCAGGCTCTCTCCCCCTGACTAAGTGGAGTATTTACAAGCCGTTGGGGGAAGCCCCGGCGATTAGATCGCACGGTGCCACATGCGCCAATTCCTAATTGAAAGAGGTGTCTAAAAAGTGGCACGCTGTATAGAAGTTGTCCACGTATAAATGATACTCCTTTCCAAATAAGGCTTACACAAAGTCCAAAACAATCCTGCCACTGCTCCCTATGTAGTCTGGGCAGTTGGGGGGCTCTGCTATCTTTTCCCTCGTAAACCAGGAAACTACATGTATAGCCTGTTGCCCTGTCACAGAGCTTATACATCTTGACCCCATATCTGGCACGCTTGCTGGGGAGAAACTGTTTGAAAGCAAGGTGGCCATAAAACGTAATCAGGGATTCTTCAACACAGACATCTTGATGGGGTATAAACAAGGCTGCAAATTTTTGGTTGAAGTGGTTTACGAGGGGCCAAATTTTGTGGAGCTGGTCATATATTTAGGGTCACCCCGAGGACAACAGAGTTCATTGTCGTTGAAGTGCATGAACTGCAATATTTGCTTGTATCTAGCCCTGGCCATGGCAGCAGAGAACACGGTCATATGATAAATTGGGTCAGTGTGCACCAATATGATCGCAACTCTTTATACTAATGGCCATGTTAAGGGATAGACCCAGAAAGGTTTTTTAATCCAGGAAGCATTATAGATCTCCAGCCAAATTGTCTGGCAAGGGTCAAATTTGGGTTTGCAGCGATAAATTGATTAGCATACAAATTGCTTTGGTCCACAATAGATTTGTACGGATCTTACATGAAAAAACAGTTCAAAAAGTGGAGTAAAATTGGCAGTTTCCACTCGAATTTCGGGTTAGCCAGTGAATTGGGAAAGTACCAGTGCTGCAGAATCTGTGGGCTGCCAATCAGGATTTGCAAGCACATCAGGAAGTGCATTGTAGGCTCTACGGGCCTGCTTTTGAATTCTTGGTGGCTGCGGGACACTACTTGTGCTAGCCATGTCACCAGCTTGAACTGCATTTATGGGACTCGCTACATCACTAATTAATACTGCAGTACTGGTTTGTCTATGATCAGGGTGTACTAGGCTGAGCAGCACTAGTATTGACACTTTGCTGCATATGAGAATCATGTGATTGTTGCACCTAAGCAACAGAAGAACGGGGTCGGGTACACCTGACCTTAGCAGGGACCTCTTCTCTGTCCTCAGAGCTATCTGTCAGGGTGCCGCTTCTCTCTACAGGTTTGTATACTGAGCCTAATTCTGACAGTGAGGACTCCCCATCGCTCTCATTGGTCATGCTCAATATCCTGTAGGCCTCTTCGCTAGGGTATCTTTCGTTTGACATTTTGGCCACTAAATTTACAGGTACCTAGTGGGACTCACAGGTAAAAAAGCACCTGGTTGTTGAAGACTGTTTGAACCACTACGAAAAAAATAACTGCTAGTGCTAGCAGAGATCAGACCTGACTCTGCTAATGCTGTGGTTTTTGTGCTGTTTATTGGAAGTGACAGTGATCCATTGATACTGCACTCCTTGGGAGCTGGGCGGAGGTGCTAAACGCAGGTGCTGGCAGGTGTCAGGGCTGATCCTGTTAATGCTGCATTTTTGGGAACACTAAACTATTGGGGACGCTAGTATAGTTCTAATCAGATCAAACATAATGATCCATTCAGACATTATACTAGTAATACTAGGTGGTATATACTGGTTGTGTATGTGTGTGTGTGTCAGTGTTACTGGCAATCAAAGGGTTAAAACCTGATGCTGTCTGGGATTGACCCCAATTGACGCTGATGCTGACGCTAACAGGTGTCTAACCCGTGACACTAATACAGTGATCAGAAAAAAAGATCTGTACACTTTACTGACACTGTTACATGGAGTGAAAGGGTTAACTGAATCAGGGGGTTAAAACTTACTCGAAAATATGTGGCGGGACCCTGACACTATACTAAGACTGACACTGATGCTAAATAGCATCACCTGTGACACTAAGAAACACCCCCGACACAGGGATCAGTAACCTCTCTGTACACTGTATATAGTGACACTGCAACAGGGCAGTGAAGGGGTTAACTGGGGGGTGATAAGGGGTTAAATGTTTACCTATGTGTACTGGTGTCAGAGCAATGCTTGTGTACTCACAGTTGATGCTCTCTCCACATGCTGGAACTGAAAAGGGCTCCAGGAAAGGAGATTGCATAATTTCCTGTGCCTGTGTTTACATTACACAGGCACAGGAGGTTCAGCAATTGGTCAGGACTGATCACCAGGTCCAGGCCATAAATCATTGGCCTGAACCCGATTACTGATCACTTCGGGGACGGTGGGTGTGTGCGCCTCCTACCCGTGGCGCGCATCATGTTCCTATACGTGATTTTGCGCAGCCGGGCCACCCTGCCACAGTGTATATGCGGTGGCCGGTCCGAAACTAGTTAAATGACTCTTGGCAAAGATAATTTTGTGTGTCACTGTCTTTATTTTTCATGTATACAAAATGTAAAAAAACTATTGAGATTTACATATTGAGTGCTCCTAAATATAATTTTTGACCAAGCAATGACCAATTTTTTTGAATTACCAATTCTGCAATAAACAGTGTCCTTTGTGATATATTTATATTTGAACTACCAACATTCAAAATCAAAGAGTCTTCTTATTGTGAAATTGTTTGATATTAGAGAAGAAGCAACAAAAATGTTGAGCAGCTGATCAGACAGCTCTCTGTCTCTGCTTCCAGGGATGTTGTTACAATGATCTGGAAGCAGATGTTTATTAAACCATTCAGATGTTACCTCGTAAAGGACACCTCTCAAAACTCAGCACACACAAGAAGAATCTTGCATGTAAAGCTGTTTTTCTGCTTAAACTATAGCAAAGGTATACCAGTGATCTATTTCAAAAGTTCTACATAGTTCTTTCATTTCCTGAAAGAATGACAGAAAAAGCAATCACTGAGAAAAATCCTTGAGATAGCATTTATATTTTTTACCAAAAAGCATGAATTTACGTATCCTAAATAAATACTGCAATGTAACACTATTACCATTTTAACCTGAAATAATGAGCAAGGGTCATTCCTCAGTGTTCAGAGTTGGGCTATCATTAGAAATAATTAAGGCTGCTTTAAGGCCCTGTTCACACCTGAGCATTTTTCAGCTTGTAAAAAGCTCACCTCTGAAGTCTCAAAATGCCCAACAAGCAAATTCTATTGATTTCAATGGCCCCTGTTTACATATGAGCGTTTTGTCGTCTGAAGCAAAATTCCTGAAGCTTAAAAATGTATATGAGTCTCTTTTTTGGCAGATTACAAGTGTTTTTGTTAGATGTCAATGCCTGCCTCCAAACACCTGCAAAAAATGCCTGAAAAAACAACTCCTGAAAAATGCCCAAAAAAACACCTGAAAATGATATGCTTAGGTGTTAATGGAGCCTTAATGGGAAACGTAGGAGTTACATAATTATACAAACTGCAGTTAAATTTTTTAATAATGTTTTTCTTATAATTTCTTATAAGTATCACATTAAAAAAAAAATAAGTTTCAGTGCTCTGGAATTAAAAATACAGAAAGCCTCATTGCTAAATATATCTGCTAATTTCAGGTCATGAGAGCAAAAATAGCGCAACCTCTGCAGGGATGTTTCTGAAGCCAGCTTACCTCTATGGTAAACTATCTACTGTGTTATTGACTGCATTTCAGTATAAGCTGAATGATACTTTATATTGTGTGCTCTGAAAATATTTTACAGCCATTCTTTCTGTTATAATTGAGATTACGAACTTCCCTTTCCCACCTAAAGACTGTTCAGTTTTATTGCTGGGGTGTATCATTTATTTTGTCATTATTTCAGGTCAGTCACGATGCTTAAAATGTATATTTTGCAGTTTTACATTTAAGTTTTGGCAATTTTTTTGCACATACTATCCATAACAAAACAGTAGCATTAAAGCAGTATTAAACCCACAGGCAAACATTTACTTTATTGCAGCTTACCAATTCATAGATTTGATGGATTCGTTTTCTTCT
Organism: Pelophylax lessonae; assembly: GCF_965119305.1. Lineage (NCBI taxonomy): Eukaryota > Metazoa > Chordata > Amphibia > Anura > Ranidae > Pelophylax > Pelophylax lessonae. The sequence continues at coordinate 259,462,280 of NC_138771.1, read as the reverse complement.
TTAGGCTTTCTTTCTTCTATTTTCATCTGGTGATCCTGCCAGTAAGTTGTAAACAAGGTCGTCATGGCTGAAATGCGTTAACATCTGCTGTACTTACCTGTCTTTTATGGAGTATCAATACATTTGAAAAGATTTAAGAGCATGTACGGAGTTGCGGATCATCTTTTATTACTTATTGCGTTGGCAGCTGAGCTACGGCTTATCCTGCACCCAACAGCTCAGCAGGATGTTCGGACGATTTGGGGGTAGTAGCACCTTTTTCTTCCTCTTTCATCCTGCCATTAAGTCTGTTGATTTTCAAAAGAGCAAGCTCTCTTGTAAGATGTATCAGTTACAGAGATGAGATAAACCATTTAACACAGGCAGGCGTTTTTACAATGGTCAGCTTTTATGTATTTATGTAAAACCTTTATTTCAAAAGGAACAAAACTGTTTGTTGCAACTGCTTAGAAAGTATTATGTGAAGTTTGGATTTAATTTCTTAGTGTATTTAAATCTGCCAGTACATTTAACACTTTCCTCTCCCCAGACTGACAATACTCCTGTCCAAATGGGCCAAATGTGCCCGCCCATTCATCAGAGGTACTCCAGTTCAGGAGGTGTGTTACTGGTTTTTGCATTAATACATGTCCCCCAGGGCAGTACCTGGGCCCACATAGCTTTTTTATGTCCAATAACTTGCATATAAGCCTTCAAAATGGGGACTTTTGACATTTTAAGTTCGGGTCCCATAGACTTCAAGGGGGTTCGGGTCCGAACTTTTGCGGTGTTGGAGAGTTCTGGCGCGAACCGAACCAGGGGATGTTCAGCCCAATTCTACCAGCTACTACTACACTGACTCACTGTTGAATGAGGCATTGTGACACAGGATGTGTAAAAGTACAGATATTGAAGATATTTCAGCCCAGTTCACATTAGTGCAATGTCAGACATCACATGTTATTCAGAGCGCACTGCTCCGAAAATCACATGCAATATCTGTGCGATGCGAATTCAGCCATACAGATTGTATGGCTGAATTTACATCGCATTCGGACAAAACACGCACAGGACCCTTTTTTGGGTTCGCAGCAGAATCGGATCGCATTGTGGTTCACACCCTTGCAATCCGATTCATGTCCGACCTGACAGTTCGCACTGCGATATTCAAACTGATCTGGGGGTGTCGTTAACTTTGTATTGACACCCCCAGCTATTCACATATGACAGTGTGAACTGCCTGTGATTTGAATGCAATGCAGGAACCTGCAGTGGATTTGCAGGGTTCCCGCATCGCATATATATGAACCAGCAAGGAGAACTTTGCCCAGTGTTTTTGAAAGAAGAGGTGAGAATGCAAAAGACATATGATGAATGAAAACCTCCTGCAAGCATTTGAATAATGCTATTTCTTTTTTTGCCCAATGGACAGGATCTTTGTATTTTAAATAAAGAATGAGTTTCATTGTGTATTTTTTTTACTTTACCTAAACTATTGTATAAGTTTTACTTTACTTAAATGTGCCTACTCCTAATATTTTGCTCATAGTCTAACTTACATGACCTACAATACTTCCAGTACCATTGCTCTGTATGAGGCTGATGCCCATCAGGCTCTGAATGGTGCTTTGAAAATGAAGCCTTATCTTAGTTATGGATTTCACTCTAGCAGCACCTGCCTGATGATGCAAATTATATAGAATAGTATCAATATAGTAGGAGGCTGCTAGCTCATTTGCTATAAGGATATTGGCACATATGCCTTCTGTGCTGTGCTGTATTTTCCTAAGACACAAGCCAGTTTGTTTTGTTCCAAATTATGGTAGGCCAAACTGTAAAAAAAAATTCTCAGTGGCATCGTACCTGTAATCGTACCTGTACCTGTAAAGAAAAAAGAACTAAACCTATGCATGTCAAGGTAACAAAACATAAAATTTATATCTGCAGTACATGCACATTTCCCCATGTTTTAAAGACCCTGCAATTACAGAAAAATATGTTTTCATCTGACAAAAATCACTAAGCTCAAAAGATTTGTTGAGGACTGACAACACACAGCATTTGGGCTAGTAGCCTTTGCTCTGATCAAGAGGATTCGTCCCTGAAAACACATTAGCTGGCGAGTCTCGGTGACGCCAGGTTGAATTGACACATTTTTTGCTGAGGGTCATCCGCCTATCTGGGTTTAGTTTCAATGCCTTAAGCAGCGTGCTTTTGCAAGTATTCATTATTCTGTTCTTTCTAATAAAAGTTACATCTGGTAATGCACTAGGCCTTTGCGTCCCCTATTTTTTTCTATGTTTATAGTATTTCTTTATTAGGTGGTTTTGTCGCAGTGGAGACACCCAATGAATATTTTGCTAGAGGAGCAAACAGCGAGGACTTGGCAAAGCAAACCTGCATTATTTATTGATGTTTATTTACAAAATAAAAATCTTTAAAAAATTCTGTATATGCTTGTGTTGTGATCCCATTATTTCAAAACTTCAAAAAACTCCTCTGAGAGTCCAGCAAGACCCCACAGTTGCTGATGAGCAGCCTGTAGGACTACAAACCACCCATCGCATCTGCATATGGTTCAGCGCTCCTACATCACAAAGATCTTTATTTACAAGGAAGTTATCTTACATTTCTTGTCAGTTTTTGAAAATCATAGCAGGCTGCAAATTTCTGGCATTCCTCTCCTACAAGTAAAAATCATCATTTTTGTTGCTAGAAAAGTATTCAGAGCCCCAAAACATTAGATATATTTTTTAGCAGAGACCCCCAAAAAAGAAAATGGCGATTGTTGCAATTTGTTATCTCACAAGGTATTTGTGCAGAAATTTTTCAAATGTAAACATACCCCAGATATCTGCTCTATCCTGGAAAGCATGAGATTAAAAAAAAAATAATAATAATTCTCTGCTATTAAGAAAAAAAAAACCCAGCAGTGTTGTCATAACGTCCCCTTAGCCCCCCAGGGTCATAGAGATGGCCGGGGACCATCCGGTCCAAAGCCAGCTCTTTATTAATCCAGTGCCACTGCCGGATCATTCATCCGGTTTCCCCATCTCACAAGAGAGCTCAGAAAGCCACCACAGGGCTGCCTATAAAAACAAACTATTGGCTGAAAGTGCCGGGTGTCTTTTAAACGAAAGAAATTCACCGGCTGAAAACAAAGATATCTGAATGAAGCCTGTAGCTGCAGACATCTTTCAGATATCACCACTTCAACCTAATGACATCATATGATGTCCTACGTGCAAGAAGTAGCTAAAATGTTCTTTACTTTGCTACAGCACTATTGGTATGATTTTACTAAGCTGTTCACTTTGTATGAGAAGTTGCACTTAGTGAATGCAGTGAAGTTTCACTTTGCAAAGAGTACCCAATCACATGCAAGGAAAATTAAAAAAAAAAAAGAATAATTGTTCCAATCATGATTGGATGATAGAAGTCGTCAGAGCTTTTCCTCATTCACTAAGATCTGGGAAAATTAATTTGTAAAGTGCAACTTCCCTTGCACAGTAAACAACCTATTTGGCTTTAGAAAAGTAACCCCTGTATATCATAAACAATGGTCCTATTTTATATGACATACTTGTTATCACTATTTTAATATTCAATAATAATCTATTTGCAGCCATTTTCTCTCCCACACTTGAACTCTAAAGGTAATTGCGTGCAATTCCTCAGGGCAGTTTTTCTCATAATGATAACAGTGGCCCCTGCATGACTATTTTGTGCTTAACCACCCTTCCGGACGTCCCCTACTGCGTATTTACTTCGCTACTTTGACGTTAAATACCAGTGTTATGGCAGCAGATAGTTGCCATAATCCCGGTATTTCTCCATGCGGCTGGCTGTCCTCTTTCACATAAAAGTGGTCCCAGCGGCGGATTCGCCACGGGATCACTTTTATGGGCGGTGGAAGAGGTTCTCAGCTCCCTCCCTCTGCTTCCTGGTCATTTTCCCCGCTTACTGGAGTCGTCGGTAGCAGGGAAAATGATCAGGTGCATTGCAGTCCTGGGCAGGAAGTCGAGTGAGGGCAAGATGGCATCATATGTTGCTTCCGCCCAACGGCCTTAAAGGGCCTATTTTTTTTTTTTAGACTTAAAAAAATACTTTTTTTTTTTTTGCTTTTAAGTGTAGATGTGAGATCTGAGGACTTTTTGACCCCAAATCTCACATTAAAGAGGACCTGTCCTGCTTATTTCTATTACAAGGGATGTTTACATTCCTTGTCATAGGAATAAAAGTAATCAAACAAAAATTTTTTAAAGGGACAGTGGTGTAAAAATAAAAAATATAAGGTAAAATAAATAAGAAAAAAAAAATTTAAAGTGCCCTGTCCCTTCAAACTTGTGCGCAGAAGTGAACGAATACGCAAGTCTCGCCCACATATGTAAACCGTGTTCAAATCACACAGGTGAGGTATTGCCGCGATCGTTAAAGTGAGAGCAATAATTTGAGCCCTAGACCTTCTCTGTAACTCTAAAATGGTAACCTGCAGAAACTTTTAAAACATCGCCTATGGAGATTTTCAAGTACCAATGTTTGTCACTATTCCTCGAGTGTACGCAATTTTGAAGCTTGACATGTTGGGTATCTATTTACTTGGCGTAACATTATCTTTCACATTTAGAAAAAAAATTGGGCTAACTTTACTCTTTTCTTATTTTTTAATTCAAAAAAGTGTATTTTTTCCCTAAATATTATTGCATTTGTAAGACTCCTGTGCAAATACAGTGTGGCATAAAGTATTGCAACAATCTCCATTTTATTCTCTAGGGTCTCTGCTAAAGAAAAATACATAATGTTTAGGGGTTCTAAGTAATATATTAGCAAAAAATACTGATTTTAACCTGTAAACAACAAGTGTCAGAAATAGGCCTGGTCCTTAAGTGGTTAAACAGGCCCTTGTGTCCTCCACTCAGAGCCCCTGTGACAAGCTGACAATACAGGGAAACAGGGACAGAGCATTTTCACAGGAAATGTCTGCACAATGACTTTAAAATGGACCAAATTTCCACAGGGGAAGATTTGCTGTGATAGGAAATATCTATAAATGTGATCTAATCAGTACCTTCAAAAAAATCTACTTTTGGCTTGTAGTACACTTCCAGACCTGTGCTGCTTCTCACAGTAAATCCGTAATGAGGAAAAGATCAGGAAGTCTACAGGCAATACCGATGACTAGTCCTTTGCATTTTCTTGCCTTTTTTAAATGCAGCCTTTCAGAGTCGCCATTAATATGTTATTTTAAAATTCATTTCTTTTATTTTAAATCTTCTGATTTTTTTTTTCAAATAATATGGGGTGATCTTGCCATTATTTGAAAAAAATCTGAAGATTTAAAATAAAAGAAAATAATTTTAAAATAACATATTAAAACCTAAATGATATATTAGTAAATGGGCTTACATACATGTTAATAGTAACAAAATGACTTTGCAGGAATTATTTATGTTATGTACATTTTTAAACAATAGGAAGGGTTAGAATGTTTTTTTTGCTGTCAATATCACCTGTCACAATGCACCCCCCCCCCCCCCACACACACACACACACCCCTTTCTTGTATGGGAGTCACAGGAACAGAAAGGGAAGGAAATCTCCCAAATGAGGTCACACACAAAAATAGCACACCTGAACACATTGCTGAATCAAAAAAAAAATGCTTGCCAGCCACTATATTTTAGACTTCAAAGTTAAGCTATAATAGAACAATTCAGTAATTATGTTCTGTTTTAAGCTTGTGATTGATCCACATTAAGCCCACCTTAGCTTCCTAAGGCTTAAAGCAATGTCTATTATTGTAGGATAAACATACATTTTCTTGCTGTTTGCAAGGATAAAAACCTCGGGCATTGCTCCTGCAAACTAAAAAAAATTATAGATTGACCATCTTTATATGTGATAAAACACAATAGCATTCATGTTCATTTTCTGGATATCCTTATCTTAGGTGGACTCTTCTCCCTGAGGCACTCTATAGCGCATATCGATTTATTTTATCTTTGTGCTAGATTACGTAGGGATTGTACAGACACCATATAATAAAAACAGGAATTATGCAAGGCAGATGTGAAAAAGATAACATCAGCACAAGACTGGTGTATTAATGGTAATGGCAACACAAATTCTTTTATAACACCCCTCAACTCACAGAGGATTAAAGAAAAAATACTGTACTAACAACTAGTGTTGAGCGAACACGGACTGTATTATTCGTGTTCGTACCGAATAATTGGATTTTTTGTACCCGAACACGGACACGGACACTTTACTGTATGTTCGGGTAAAAATCCGTGTTCGGTCGTTTTATTTCCGGGTTTTGCATGCTTTGGCGCTCTTTTCATGGCGGGCTTTCAACAGCCAATCAACAATCGTTTAACTGGTGTGCCTTAAGCCATCCCAGCCATGCCTGCAAATGTCTCAGTAGCTGTGATTGGCCGTCTGAAGCATGTGACCAAGTCTTTATAAGTTCGAGGCAGCCGCAGCGGCGTCATTATGCTGCTTAGATTCAGGGACAGAGCACACATCAACGTGCTGGCTGCTGATTAGGGAAAGATAGGCAGGAAAAAACCATTTGTGTCCGGATAGAATTGAGGGACAGGTCGGAGTGTTTAGGCAGGGCGAGTTGTAGGCATTTTAGGGATAGAGTCTGCTGAATTATAGGGTCAGTGTCTTCTACAAACTACAATCGATATTGCTGTGTGGGGGGTGGGGTCTGCACTCAATCCTGATCTACGATCTCTTCTCAATCCTGTTAGGGACAGAGTCTGCTGAATTTTAGGGAAACTGTGTTCTACAAACTACAATCGATATTGCTGTGTGGTGTGGGATTGGAGATAGGCAGGTGTCAGTGATCCACATCCATTTTTCTGTGTGTGAGCTGCAGTGAACACAATCTTTTTGGGCTGCAGTGAACACAATCTTTTTGGGCTGCAGTGAACACAATCTTTTTGGGCTGCAGTGAACACAATCTTTTTGGGCTGCAGTGAACACAATCTTTTTGGGGTGCAGTGAACAAAATCTTTTTGGGGTGCAGTGAACACAATCCTTTTTGGTGTGCAGTGAACACAATCTTTGTGGGGTGCAGTGAACAAAATCCTTTGTGGGGTGCAGTGAACACAATCTTTTTGGGGTGCAGTGAACAAAATCCTTTTTGGGGTGCAGTGAACAACATCCTTTTTGGGGTGCAGTGAACACAATCTTTTTGGGGTGCAGTGAACAAAATCCTTTGTGGGGTGCAGTGAACACAATCTTTTTGGGGTGCAGTGAACACAATCTTTTTGGGGTGGAGTGAACAACATCCTTTTTGGGGTGCAGTGAACAAAATCCTTTTTGGGGTGCAGTGAACAAAATCATTTTTGGGGTGCAGTGAACACAATCTTTTTGGGGTGCAGTGAACACAATCTTTGTGGGGTGCAGTGAACACAATCTTTTTGGGGTGGAGTGAACAACATCCTTTTTGGGGTGCAGTGAACAACATCCTTTTTGGGGTGCAGTGAACAACATCCTTTTTGGGGTGCAGTGAACACAATCTTTGTGGGGTACAGTGAACAGAATCTTTGTGGGGTGCAGTGAACACAATCTTTGGGGGGTACAGTGAACACAATCTTTGTGAGGTGCAGTGAACACAATCTTTGTGGGGTGCAGTGAACACAATCATTGTGGGGTGCAGTGAACTCAATCTTTGTGGGGTACAGTGAACACAATCTCATACTTCTGAAGGTTTGAGGGTGCTGCCTGTTCCATACTCCCCCTACTCCTCATCTAGCCTTTTAGGGGTACAAACAATAGTAATTGGGGCCTAGTGTGGTTGTGTACGTGTGATATACATACACTTTTTTGGGATCATATTTTCTATTCCGCTATTTAATCAAAAACCTTTGGGGATCAGTTAAATTGGGGGATAGTCTGTGTTGGTACGTGTGAGAGAGATCCACCTTTCCAAGTTGTTGGGGTTCATCTCATACTTCTGAAGGTTTGAGGGTGCTGCCTGTTCCATACTCCCCCTACTCCTAGCCTTTTAGGGGTACAAACAATAGTAATTGGGGCCTAGTGTGGTTGTGTACGTGTGATATACATACACTTTTTTGGGATCATATTTTCTATTCCGCTATTTAATCAAAAACCTTTGGGGATCAGTTAAATTGGGGGATAGTCTGTGTTGGTACGTGTGAGAGAGATCCACCTTTCCAAGTTGTTGGGGTTCATCTCATACTTCTGAAGGTTTGAGGGTGCTGCCTGTTCCATACTCCCCCTACTCCTAGCCTTTTAGGGGTACAAACAATAGTAATTGGGGCCTAGTGTGGTTGTGTACGTGTGATATACATACACTTTTTTGGGATCATATTTTCTATTCCGCTATTTAATCAAAAACCTTTGGGGATCAGTTAAATTGGGGGATAGTCTGTGTTGGTACGTGTGAGAGAGATCCACCTTTCCAAGTTGTTGGGGTTCATCTCATACTTCTGAAGGTTTGAGGGTGCTGCCTGTTCCATACTCCCCCTACTCCTAGCCTTTTAGGGGTACAAACAATAGTAATTGGGGCCTAGTGTGGTTGTGTACGTGTGATATACATACACTTTTTTGGGATCATATTTTCTATTCCGCTATTTAATCAAAAACCTTTGGGGATCAGTTAAATTGGGGGATAGTCTGTGTTGGTACGTGTGAGAGAGATCCACCTTTCCAAGTTGTTGGGGTTCATCTCATACTTCTGAAGGTTTGAGGGTGCTGCCTGTTCCATACTCCCCCTACTCCTAGCCTTTTAGGGGTACAAACAATAGTAATTGGGGCCTAGTGTGGTTGTGTACGTGTGATATACATACACTTTTTTGGGATCATATTTTCTATTCCGCTATTTAATCAAAAACCTTTGGGGATCAGTTAAATTGGGGGATAGTCTGTGTTGGTACGTGTGAGAGAGATCCACCTTTCCAAGTTGTTGGGGTTCATCTCATACTTCTGAAGGTTTGAGGGTGCTGCCTGTTCCATACTCCCCCTACTCCTAGCCTTTTAGGGGTACAAACAATAGTAATTGGGGCCTAGTGTGGTTGTGTACGTGTGATATACATACACTTTTTTGGGATCATATTTTCTATTCCGCTATTTAATCAAAAACCTTTGGGGATCAGTTAAATTGGGGGATAGTCTGTGTTGGTACGTGTGAGAGAGATCCACCTTTCCAAGTTGTTGGGGTTCATCTCATACTTCTGAAGGTTTGAGGGTGCTGCCTGTTCCATACTCCCCCTACTCCTAGCCTTTTAGGGGTACAAACAATAGTAATTGGGGCCTAGTGTGGTTGTGTACGTGTGATATACATACACTTTTTTGGGATCATATTTTCTATTCCGCTATTTAATCAAAAACCTTTGGGGATCAGTTAAATTGGGGGATAGTCTGTGTTGGTACGTGTGAGAGAGATCCACCTTTCCAAGTTGTTGGGGTTCATCTCATACTTCTGAAGGTTTGAGGGTGCTGCCTGTTCCATACTCCCCCTACTCCTAGCCTTTTAGGGGTACAAACAATAGTAATTGGGGCCTAGTGTGGTTGTGTACGTGTGATATACATACACTTTTTTGGGATCATATTTTCTATTCCGCTATTTAATCAAAAACCTTTGGGGATCAGTTAAATTGGGGGATAGTCTGTGTTGGTACGTGTGAGAGAGATCCACCTTTCCAAGTTGTTGGGGTTCATCTCATACTTCTGAAGGTTTGAGGGTGCTGCCTGTTCCATACTCCCCCTACTCCTAGCCTTTTAGGGGTACAAACAATAGTAATTGGGGCCTAGTGTGGTTGTGTACGTGTGATATACATACACTTTTTTGGGATCATATTTTCTATTCCGCTATTTAATCAAAAACCTTTGGGGATCAGTTAAATTGGGGGATAGTCTGTGTTGGTACGTGTGAGAGAGATCCACCTTTCCAAGTTGTTGGGGTTCATCTCATACTTCTGAAGGTTTGAGGGTGCTGCCTGTTCCATACTCCCCCTACTCCTAGCCTTTTAGGGGTACAAACAATAGTAATTGGGGCCTAGTGTGGTTGTGTACGTGTGATATACATACACTTTTTTTGGATCATATTTTCTATTCCGCTATTTAATCAAAAACCTTTGGGGATCAGTTAAATTGGGGGATAGTCTGTGTCGGTACGTGTGAGAGAGATCCACCTTTCCAAGTTGTTGGGGTTCATCTCATACTTCTGAAGGTTTGAGGGTGCTGCCTGTTCCATACCCCCCCTACTCCTCATCTAGCCTTTTAGGGGTACAAACAATAGTAATTGGGGCCTAGTGTGGTTGTGTACGTGCGAGATACATACACTTTTTTTGATCATATTTCCTATTCCGCTATTCAATAAAAACCTTTGAGGATCAATTGAATTGCGGGATAGTCTGTGTCGGTACGTGTGAGAGAGATCCACCTTTCCAAGTTGTTGGGGTTCATCTCATACTTCTGAAGGTTTGAGGGTGCTGCCTGTTCCATACTCCCCCTACTCCTCATCTAGCCTTTTAGGGGTACAAACAATAGTAATTGGGGCCTAGTGTGGTTGTGTACGTGTGATATACATACACTTTTTTTGGATCATATTTTCTATTCCGCTATTTAATCAAAAACCTTTGGGGATCAGTTAAATTGGGGGATAGTCTGTGTTGGTACGTGTGAGAGAGATCCACCTTTCCAAGTTGTTGGGGTTCATCTCATACTTCTGAAGGTTTGAGGGTGCTGCCTGTTCCATACCCCCCCTACTCCTCATCTAGCCTTTTAGGAGTACAAACAATAGTAATTGGGGCCTAGTGTGGTTGTGTACGTGCGAGATACATACACTTTTTTTGATCATATTTCCTATTCCGCTATTCAATAAAAACCTTTGAGGATCAATTGAATTGCGGGATAGTCTGTGTCGGTACGTGTGAGAGAGATCCACCTTTCCAAGTTGTTGGGGTTCATCTCATACTTCTGAAGGTTTGAGGGTGCTGCCTGTTCCATACTCCCCCTACTCCTCATCTAGCCTTTTAGGGGTACAAACAATAGTAATTGGGGCCCAGTGTGGTTGTGTACGTGTGATATACATACACTTTTTTTGGATCATATTTTCTATTCCGCTATTTAATTTAACTGGGCCTCCATGCGAGACCTGTGTGCCTTGTTGCGCTGTTTTGAGTACTCCACCAACATGGCCAGTGGCAATGACGCCGTTCTCAGCTTAACTATCCCACTTCTATGCCTCCTTGAAAAAACAATTCGGGCGATGATGGAAGAGGATGTGGCACAGGATGAGGAGGAGGAGGAGGATGAAGAGGTAACATTTCCAAGGCTTTCAGGGCAGTCATTCGCAAGGGGCTCCGAGGGTGGGTTCCTGCACACGCAAACGCCAGGGACGCAATTGTCCAGCAGGGGCACAGTTCTGGAGGATGAGGAGGTAACATTTCCAAGGCTTTCAGGGCAGTCATTCGCAAGGGGCTCCGAGGGTGGGTTCCTGCACACGCAAACGCCAGGGACGCAATTGTCCAGCAGGGGCACAGTTCTGGAGGATGAGGAGGATGAGGAGGAGGAGGAGCTGGAGGAGGAGATGGAACCATGTTCACAGCAGGGTGGCACCCAGGCCAGCTCATGGCCATCACTGGTGCGTGGCTGGGGGGATACAGAGGACACGGACGATACACCTCCCACAGAGGACAGCCTTTCGTTGCCTCTGGGCAGCCTGGCACACATGAGCGATTACATGCTGCAGTGTCTCCACAACGACCGCCGAGTTGCCCACATTCTAACTTGTGCTGATTACTGGGTGGCCACGCTGCTGGATCCCCGTTACAAGGACAACGTACCGTCCTTAATTCACTCACTGGAGCGCGATCGCAAGATGCGCGAGTACAAGCGCACGCTGGTAGACGCCATGCTGCTGGCATTCCCATCTGACAGCGGGGCCACAGTGGAAGCACAAGGCAGAGGAGGAGGAGGAGGAGGTCGCCAACGCAACCAGGGCACCGCCAGCACCTCAGAAGGCAGGGTTAGCATGGCCGAAATGTGGAAAAGCTTTGTCAGCACGCCACAACAAACAGCAGCACCAGCAGCTCAGATGGAACGTCTTAGCAGGAGGCAGCATTTTACCAACATGGTGGAGCAGTATGTGTGCACACGCCTACATGTAGTGAATGACGGGTCTGCCCCCTTCAACTTCTGGGTCTCCAAATTGGGCACATGGCTTGAGCTTGCCCTTTACGCCTTGGAGGTGCTGGCGTGCCCTGCAGCCAGTGTATTATCTGAACGGGTATTTAGCACGGCTGGGGGCGTTATAACAGACAAGCGCAGCCGCCTGTCCAGAGACAATGTGGACAAGCTCACGTTCATTAAAATGAACCAGGCATGGATCCCACGGGACTTTTCCGTACCTTATGCAGAATAGCAATGGATACCGACCTTACCCACCCATTGTTCCATTTTTGCTCTTTCTCACTCTTTTGGGGTGTACCCTCATTTAAAATTTTTGAAAAGAAGCAGTGTTGGCTACCTCGTCCTCCTCCTCAGGGCCAGATTAATGTAGGGGCTATTGGAGCTGCAGCTCCAGGCCCCTACCTTTTATATAGGCCCCGGGTTGGCCATATTCACTGTTACCGCTCTTCTGTCACTTGTAAACACAGAAGTCTGGCTTCTATGCTCGCTTCCCCAGGCAGCACCCTCAGAACCTCCCCACACAGCGTGAAGGCCGGACAAGGAGGGACAGTTGGCGATGCATGGATGTGTTTATGGGCTTCAGAGACAGCATCCCATGTTGAATTAGGCATGCATGGCTGCACCCTTCCTCCTCTGGGTGCATGGCAAGGCACGGCCCTTAAGGCCCTTCAAAATCCTCAGCACCAAGCCCATGATGCTGTTAATCCGGCCCTGGTCCTCCTCCACCGCCGCTTCCACCTACACCGCCCATAGGTGTGCGCAGCCTATTGCATTAAGGTGTGCACCCCAAAGTTGAAATACACATGCATGTGTTTGCCAGCAGGGAGAGTAATGTATCGGGGCCATGTACCTGTAGGCAAGGAGAAATAGAGCAGAGCAGGTCCCAGGGAGATCTTTCCCATCTCCTCACTGGCAATGCTATGTGCCCTAGGTGATTAGGGTGTGCCCAGGCACACCCAGCACACCCTGTGCGCACGCCTATGTCACCGCCACATCCACCACCACCTCAACCTCCCTCCTACTCCATATGGGCCTCGTCCTTCAGAGATGAAGAAGAACATTGTTTTATTTTTCTGTTTTTTTTTTGTTGTTTTAAGTTATTTCCCTATCCACATTTGTTTGCAGAGCACTTGCCATGCTCTTAATTACGTTTTGCTGCCATTTGCAGCACTCTAGCCCTTTCCTTTGGTGTTTTAGAGCCATTTTAGTGCCTTAAAGTTCGGGTCCCCATTGACTTCAATGGGGTTCGGTGTCCGGGAAAAGTTCGGTAAAAGTCCGGGACACGGACCCGGACTTTTTTTTAAAGTTCGGCCGAACCCGTCGAACACGGACATCTAGGTGTTCGCTCAACCCTACTAACAACATAAATAATCCCTATTTATGAAAAGCCAAAATAAATATCTAAAAAGTTTTTAGAAATTGTACAATTAAATACAAAATACTAATGCTACTTATGTCTCGCAACGTGTGCAAATTAGCGCAATATTTTTTGAAGGTCAGGCAAAGGTAAAGTCTAAGAAAATGTAGAAGGAGGCATACTGGGGTTGATTTACTAAAGGCAAAAAGACTGTGCACTTTTGCAAATGCAGTTGCACTCTGCAACTGAGTTTTCTAAGCTCTGGAGCTCTGCTGAGGGAGGGCTCTGCTGACTTCCATCATCCAATCATGTGCAAGCAAAAATGCTATTTATTTATTTTCATTGCATGCAATTGGGTATTCTTTGTAAAGTGAAGCTTTACCTCATTTACTAAACTCTGGAGCACCTGTACTTGCAGAGTGCAACTGCACTTGCAAAGTGCACAGTCTATTTGCTTTTAGTAAATCAATCCCACTGTGTAGTACGGGGATAGGAGAGTACGAGCTTTACTTTTGTAAATATGATTTTTAATTATTTTTTTTAAACCGTTGTTCCTTTTCTACACACTGTGTATTAAATATTTATTTTACAATAATAAAATTAATACATGACAAAGGATTCTCAGAGCACTCTTTTTAGTAACTGACAATAATCATTGCACATGTCTTTAAGGGGGGTTATGTTCAATAATGAAAGACAAAATACGTTGCTACCTCACCACAACAGTATTAATTTAATACTAGACTTAACAAGATTGTTTGGTTCCAAGCATTAGCTTAGATGATTATAGATTTATTAGGATTTCACCATAAAGCTATGGGCCAGGAGGATGTATTTTTCTATAATATAACTAAACTAATACTATAAATAAAAACAAACACAAATTAATTTTTTGGCATAAATAAATGGCCGCGGCACTTTATTGGTTATAAATAAATTAAATAATTATTTATTCAAAATTCCATCAAATAATTTTCAATTCCAACAAAATTATAAAACATAAATCTGTATCGCTCAGTCCCAGAACTCGAGCGAAAATAAACATATTTAAAACCACCAAAGTCCCCCCTTAGATCCAAGGGTGACTCTACCACATAAAGTGCCAGCGACGGGTGGGGGGGAGGGGAGCTCGCCAGGCAGTCACTTCCTAACTGAGGGGCTTACCTCAGAGACCCCTTAATAAAGCCTTGGGTCAGAACCTTCTAGAGGGGCGCGCGCTGCTGTGCAGCCCGCCAAAACCATGCTCATTACATTTAAAGGGGCAGTGTCCTATAAATTAAATAAATTCTGACACAAAAATTTTTTTTTTTTTTTTTAAACATCCCCTGTCCCATGTGCGAGGGCACCTATTACTTGTGCCCTCTTACCATGGGCCAGGAGGATGTATTTTTCTATAATATAACTAAACTAATACTATAAATAAAAACAAACACAAATTAATTTTTTGGCATAAATAAATGGCCGCGGCACTTTATTGGTTATAAATAAATTAAATAATTATTTATTCAAAATTCCATCAAATAATTTTCAATTCCAACAAAATTATAAAACATAAATCTGTATCGCTCAGTCCCAGAACTCGACCGAAAATAAACATATTTAAAACCACCAAAGTCCCCCAAACGCCGGGACTAGTTGCAAACTTGTGCCGGCCCCCCCACCACCGCGGCCATTTCTATGCTATTTTGAAACCCTAAATTGAGTATATCTAGACCTATATCAGATAAATGGATTCCATCCTGCCTGTAAAGGCCAGGGAAACCACCTTCAAGGTCCACGTGTCGGAAAGCAAAACCACCAACCAATGGCATAAATTTTGCCATTGCATGATTTACTCTCCTCCTGGTCCTCTCCAAGGGCTTAAATTCCATTGAAGACAACCATTTCAAACGAGGAACAATTTCCGAAAACACCATTGTACAATTCGGAAAAATTAACTTGAAATTGTATAGATCCTTTTTAATCTTGAATAATAAATCTAATGACTTCAAAACTCCCACATCATTCCCTCCCAAGTGGAATATCAATACGGATGGGGCTGGCCAAACTTCCTTTAATCCATAAATCACTCCTTTCCAAAATATATGCAAATGATCAATATCAAAAGACAAATTTTCAGTATAACACCGGTGTGCAGCTCTTTTTCGTGCCCAGTGAACAAACGAGTGTCCAATGATCCATACGGAAACTTTGACACCTATGGAATCAAACAGATAAATTAGGTCTGATATATAGATTAAAACTTTTCGATTCCCACCTTCCCAACTTTTTTATCATAGACTCATCTAAACCCATCCTGGCCGCCTCCGTGGCCGCTCCTATCCTAAACGAATGTGCGGTAATTCTAAGCTTGTCCATACCTAAATACTTAAGACATTTTTTTAGAACAGCTGAAAATTGATATTTTGTGACTACTGAACCATCTATATGAATAAAGAAATTATTTGAAAAGGGGGGCCTGACCTCCAAATATCTGCTAAGAACCGCACAAGGACATATATACTGATCACCACAAGCTGCCAGCTCTAACCAATGGCCTTTTCTAAACTGATCAGTTTTTGATTGGCTAATGAAAATATTAACCTTATCCTTACCCACAATGACTTCTTTAGCATTAAGGCCTGATTGGCCCACCCTATTGTCTGAGACCAATTCGGAAACACGAAGCGCAGCGAAAAAACAAAGCACAAAGGCTGCCGAAAAAAGTCTAGCCTCATATTCCGAAAAACAGACAGCAGGGGAGGCCAAGCATAATCTTCTAAGTAAATCAATTGATATAGGTCTGCGTGTGTCAGGGGTGAACATCCTCTTTTTATAACCTTTGAGGGCTTGTCTTATCGAGAAAAAACTCATAAACCCTACAAAATTCTTCAATTTCAGAAAAAATGAAACCCCGGCTAGGATCTTGTTAATGTGGCTATATGATAGCTGCTGTTTCATCAATGTACATAAAAAAGCTAGCATATCACCCTCCCTAGGCGGCTCAGATGGAATACCCATCTCATTACAGAATAACAACCATCTCTGATAAGCAGAACCATACTCCGACCAAGTGTGAGGTGCCACCGAGCACTTTATCGCATCAAAGACCAGATCTAAATCAAGGTCCACAGGTGATCTGGGCAATGACATCCCACCGGATCGGCATTCGGATGAAGTTCCCTGAAACGAGAGAACTGAAAACGGGATAGGGAATCAGCTATGCAATTTGACACTCCAGGAATATATTTGACCTTTAACCAGATGTTTAATTTCAAACATAAGAAAACAAGATAACGGAGA
Source organism: Pelophylax lessonae (assembly GCF_965119305.1). Taxonomy (NCBI): domain Eukaryota; kingdom Metazoa; phylum Chordata; class Amphibia; order Anura; family Ranidae; genus Pelophylax; species Pelophylax lessonae. Next base: position 259,445,491 of record NC_138771.1, on the reverse strand, counting down.
AGTTTTAGTACCAATGTAGATTTTGATGACAAAGCATTTATTGCATACAAAACTCCTCTGTTATCCGAGTGTACCAAAATTCTCCTGTCCCTGAAATTAGCACCCCAAAGTTCAAGGGCAACCAAAATCGGGAATAATTCTAATAAGACTATATTATTAGTAAATTTACTCTCAACCCATGACGTAGGCCAAGATCCGCAACACCAATGGGTGTCCCAGACGGCCCCAAACCCTAAAGACCCTGCTGAATCCGTAAATAACTGGAGGTCAGTAGCAAAAATCCAGTCCTTTTGAAAAAATGAACGACCATTATAGTCGTTTAAAAAACGCGACCAAACGCGCAGATCATCTTTTAACTCCGCCGTTAGCCGGATATACGCCAAAGGAGACTTAAAGCCAGACATTGCTAGAGCCAAACGCCTCGAAAAAATTCTACCTACTGGCATGATACGCGAGGCGAATGCTAACAGGCCTAGCAGAGACTGAAGCTCTTTTAAGAGAACTTTCTTTCGCCTCAAAAATTCACTAATTGTAGACTGCATCCTAGAGATTTTTTCCCTCGGGAGCTGACACTCGCCAATGGCTGTATTAATAGAGATACCCAGGAATTCAATCAAAGTGTTAGGTAAAACCGTTTTATCCTCAGCCAATGGTATCCCAAAATGTCTACAAATAAGGGAAAATAGCTTTAGCAGCAACAGGCAGATGTCAGAATCAGGGGGTCCCACAAAAAGGAAATCATCCAAGTAATATAAAACCCCCTGACAACCCGATTCTCGAACCATCACCCACTGAAGAAAAGTCACAAAGGATTCAAAATAGGCACAGGACAAGGAGCATCCCATCGGCAAGCAGCGGTCGAAAAAGAAATAGCCATCAAAATAGAAACCTAAGGAATTGAAGGCTTCCGGATCAATAGGTAATAATCTGAATGCCGATTGAACATCCGCCTTAGCTAATAATGCACTAGGGCCATATTGCTTAATCATATCAACCGCCTCATCAAACGTAGTATATGAAACTGATGATATAATAGGGTCTATATCGTCATTTAACGAATCACCTCTAGGAAAAGACAGGTGATGTATTACTCGGAAGGAGTTAGGCTCCTTTTTAGGGACCAAACCTAGAGGAGATATGCGAAAGTTCTTAAAAGGCGGGTCCAAGAATGGGCCTGCTACTCGCCCAGCCTCAATTTCCTTGCGAATCTTCTCCCTGGCTATATCTATAAATTGATCTGTTGACTTTAAATTTTTTTCAACCTTACAACCCAATCCTTTAAAAGATGGAAGCTTAAAACCTGATTGAAAACCATTAATTAATAATTGGGCCTTCTCCTTGTTTGGATATGCCTGCAGCCGCGGGAGCATTTTTTCCAGCCTCACTGAAGTGCAGGCTTTTCTGAAAAATATCCCTGGATGACTGATTCTGCTGACTTGCCCTCTTAAAACATTTTATTGCTGGGTGATTGCCCGTACAAAATGAGCACTCATGTTTAAATTTGCACGCTGCTGCCCACTTACACTGCGTTTCATTATACGCATAACAAATTCCCTTCCTATAGGGGGATGCCATAGGGGCAGCACTTGACTGTTTTGTTGGCGTAAACTTTTGAGGAATAATTAAATTTAACCAAAGGCCTACGTCCTTCATGCCCCATTTCAGGCTGGGATAAACTGATAGCTTCTGCCGGAAGGACTCATCGTAATAAAACCATCCCAGACCACCAAAGTTCTTATACGCTTCCAGGATATGTTCCACATGCTGGAATAACCCACTACAATATTCTGGAAATTTTTCACCCAAAACCGAAGAATAAATGCAAAAGGCTTGAAGCCAGTTATTGAATGACCTATAAACCGGACGCCTCCTATTTTCTTCTTGCCCGTCATCAGATTTTTTTTCATTCTTGAAAGCAAATTCCTTTGCTGACGGCAACAATGATAGTAAATCAATAAATTCACCCTTCCAAATTTTTTCTTTGATCCCTGCTGTGAGGTGATAACCAAGCGGCGACATATCGCATGGCATCACTTCCTTCAGACACGTCTCAGGAACCGTGTGTGCCAAATGACTAACTCTGGTACCACCATCTGACACAGGTGTGACCGGAACACTACTTACCACAGTCGCCGCTTGATTCATATTGCTGACTGGGGACCATACATTACCAGGACCTTGTATGCTGAAACTAGGAACATTAACAGCAGGAACAGGTGTAACATTCAACAAACTCGCAAATTTAGATAAAGATTCTAAAATAACATTTAAATTGTTCAATTGTGCCAACTCACCAACTCCTGTCGGCAGCGTAGCTGATTGGCTAACAGGAGGCACCGTATGCTGTACTTCTGCACTGCTTGTATTCACCTGTGGACGTAAAGCCTGGCTAAGAAAAACCTCTTCAGCTGGTACCTGACTGGAACTATCTTCCCTGGGTTGCCTAGCAACCCTCTCCTCAGATGCTCTCTCAATTCTGCTTCTGTGAGGCCGGGTGTTATCCCGCCTTTCACCACTGGGTGGCGGTGATGGTGAAGCAAACCTTCTCCTCTTCGGGCCTCTTCGGCTCCTTCTCAGCCCTCCCGCAGCTTCTGACAGTCCCACAGCTGTGCTGTCTGACTCCTGTCTCGAGGATGCTGGCCGCTCCGGAGGACGGCTCCGCTGACCCTGTCTAGTCCCTGCCTTCCCTGCTACTGGTGCCTGAGGTGAGGGGGATACACTCCTAACGGCCGTCTCCTCTGCCCGCACTGCCGCCGCAGATGCAGCCATTCCGCTCACCTCCTCCCTCAACTGTTCAGACTCAGCTCCGCTCACCATGAGACAGTTCCGCAGCCATTCTTCTCCCCCTTCTAAAGCTGCTCTTTCCAATACTTGCCGAACAAGGGACTTCATTATGGCAGAAGAGCCAGCGAATGCCGCAACCGCCGCTGAGGAGAGGAGAGCTCGCCAGGCAGTCACTTCCTAACTGAGGGGCTTACCTCAGAGACCCCTTAATAAAGCCTTGGGTCAGAACCTTCTAGAGGGGCGCGCGCTGCTGTGCAGCCCGCCAAAACCATGCTCATTACATTTAAAGGGGCAGTGTCCTATAAATTAAATAAATTCTGACACAAAAATTTTTTTTTTTTTTTTTTAAACATCCCCTGTCCCATGTGCGAGGGCACCTATTACTTGTGCCCTCTTACCATTCTACAATTTTAGATTTAATAGTGAGGGAGGACCCAAAAGGCTAGTGAATCAGTGGTTGAACCTGAGAGTTATACCAGATAAATAATGTTTTAAATACATTGAAATTAACATTCTTTCTGCAATTTCTTCAAATGTATAACATGTATAGTGCTTGAAGGGGGACTCCAGCCAAAACCTTATTTTTTTTATTTTAGTTAGGGAAGGAAACGGTCAAACGCCTTTAGAACCCTGTATTACTCCTTATGAATGTTTAAAAAGGTTTTAGCGAGTAAGGCCTTAATTACTTGAATTATTTAGAAAAAAAAATTGGAATAACATATGTAATAAGGTTTTTTTCTTTGGAGACAATTTTAGTTAATAATATATAACAATGCAAGATGTACTGCATTAAAATGGTTTAAGCATTACACTGGTGCTGTCAATGAGAAATTGTATATGTTCCTAAAGCACTATTTTAAGACGTGTGGCTATACTATATGTGATTGGCAGAATGAAAGACCCTGCAAATTATAGTGTTAGAGTAATACTGAAGTGGATAAACGTTTTTATGGTACATTAATGTCTGCTTAAGATCTAAATCATTAGACATGAACAGTTTGTAAAAGGATCTACATTAAGACTTCCTGACATTTCTCTTCTGAGAGCTAGAAGAATTCCATATAACTGGAATGGGCAGAATTTGTGGAGCTATTTCAAGGAAATGTGATTCTAAACACTCCAACTGAGTGGCACACCACTGGCTCAATAATAGATTTGATATACCACATTTATAATGTTCTCCTTTGGAAATATGCTAAATAGCTTATTTATGATTTCAGAGAATACGACAGCACAGGATAAATTGATTTTTAATGTCATAATGTGCCTGTTATTACCCCCCTTTGTCTGAACACAGATTCCTAAAATCCCAATTTTGTTGAGAGCCCCACTGCAAGGTTAGATTTTTATAAGTTAGCCTTTCAAGTCTTTAGATGGCAGATAACTATGCATGTATGATAAAGTTACTATATGATATTTATAATGGGAGATCATGATATAACATGTTCAAAGCATTCATGTTTTGGCCTACAGATAAGGTAGGATGCGGCTTCTGAGTGACAATTTATCATGGAAGTCAGCCTCAATTCAAATAGATCAGAAAGAGCCAGCAGAAATACAAAAAGGTCAGACTGGGTAGATGCTTTTTTATTGGTATGTTGGTTATTGGTACCATGGCTGGTAGCGCTTAGCGCCAAAAATGAGTTTGGGCCAGTTTTCGGCTGCATGTTCTTGACATTTATCCTTAAAATAGACATAACAATGTAAAAAGTAAATCTAATAAATGTACAAGTTATTGAATATACTTTTGAAATGTTTATGCCATTTTTAGATAAATGTATGGATATATCTCATTGTTGAGCTAAAATATATTGGAAGTCATCAGAGTTTTACTTTGTTCACTAAGCTATGGGGTCAATTCCTTTCTAAAGTGCAAGTTTCCCTTACAAAGTTACTCTTTATTTGGTTTTAGTAAATCAACCTCATTATGTTTTTTGTTGGTGGTTTTATATTCTGCATAAAGGCATTTAATTACTATGGGTAAAATGGAAGGAGTCCTTATTGGTTAAGTTTCCAAAATGTTTAAATGTTTTATAGATTATATTCATGTTTTGGGGTAAATAAGACCATTGGAGTGAATAAATTGGGTGCCCTTTGGTGGCTAGTGAGCACCTCTACTTATCATGTGCCACTTCCTAAGACATATGTTTTGTGAAATACTGGGAGAAATATTGGATTTTAAAGGCACGTACCATAAAATGTAAGCAATTTATTGATCTGCATTAAAAAGTTTTCACATAAGCCAAAAGCCTAAAATTGTTTTTGGACTACATGTGGCACCCCTAGAGGATAAAGTAGCAAGTAGCATGCATGATGCCAATAATACAATTCTCAATACATCCACATATTTAAATCCTCAAGGTTGGGGGTACCACTTGTGCTCATATGTCTCTTGTAGTGTTTCTGCTCATATAATCCGCTCAACGTGTTTCGCGACCATGAAGTTGCTTCTTCAGGAGCATATATAGGCCTATTCAAATAAGAAAATACCTTTATGGAAAAAGAAAATACCTTTATAAAAGTTCTCTAATAAAAATTTGAGCCGATAACTGGATCCAGCAATCTGCTGGTTCAGGTATATCAACGATATTCTCCTAATCTGGACTGGAATGGTGGAATTAATTCAAGAATTAATGTACCTCCCTAACAGTGAGATAGCGGTTGGGCCAGGTGAAGTCAGATGCCCATCTGGTGCGTGTTTCGCGACCATGAAGTTGCTTCTTCAGGAGCATATATAGGCCTATTCAAATAAGAAAATACCTTTATGGAAAAAGAAAATACCTTTATAAAAGTTCTCTAATAAAAATTTGAGTCGATAACTGGATCCAGCAATCTGCTGGTTCAGGTATATCAACGATATTCTTCTAATCTGGACTGGAATGGTGGAATTAATTCAAGAATTAATGTACCTCCCTAATTTCAATGACTATACCCTTAAATTCACAACTAACTGGCACACAAAGTTTATATCCTATTTAGATCTCCAAATCTACAAAGATGTACACAACTGCCTAGCCACAAAACTACATCATAAAGAAACTGCGGGTAATTCCATTTTAAATGCCCAAAGTGGACACCCCGGTATCACTTGTTGGAAGCATCCCTTATACTCAGTACATTCGTCTTTGACATAACTGTATATTTGAATCAGATTTCAAGATCCAAACAGTAGAGCTGTGCCAATGCATTTTCCAACTAGGATATAGCAAAACCCTCTTGTGGAAGGCGTATAATAAAGCACCTAATTAAAATAGGACCTCTCATTTGTACCCCAATCAAACATCTAAAACAGCACAAAAAACTACCAAATTCATTACCAAATACTCTGCACAACACCAGGATTTACGAAATTGCTTTCAAAAACATTGACACCTCCTAAGCGAGGATGCAACCCTCAAAAGATATGTGAGAGAAACCCCAGAAATAGTATTTCGCAAAACTACATCCATAGGTAATAGAATCACAGCCAGTCGCTATTTTCCCAATAGAAACACCATAAGGACAACTTGAGGGATATTTGTGTGTTGACAATGTACCTACTGCCCTTGGGTCAGGATAGGTATGCGGTTCCTGTTTCATAAATGGGGAAACATTTAGTCCATAGCGCCATGCTACTTCTGCTACATCTGGGCCTCTATCATAAATTTGACACCTAATATTGCCAGTTTATTGTACTGGAAGTGATCCTGGAGGACCCATAAGGCGGAGATTCACACTCTCCAAAAAGAGACCTTGCGAATAGAAAGACTTGAGGCTACAAACCCACAGGGATCAATAGAATACTATCCTAAAAAACATTCTTATAGAAAGATAAAGTTTTTTCCTTGGTATATGGAGCAGAGAAATTTACACCTATACACATATATATATATATATATATATATATATATATATATATATATTTATATATATATACCTATTATAGCCATCTAATGGTAGTTAGTATTGGGTTGGGGTGGACAATGCCTATTTGGAGATGATATAACCTTGGGAACTATGGGACACACTCATGTTGGATATACCACTAAAGTATCTCCTCTGGCTGCCGGGGGCTTCTGCTGTACTGCTCTACTGTGCTCAGCCTGTATGTGAGGCTGCACGATTAGTGGGAGCCGTGTGTTTCCCCCACTATGGTTGGGTTTATACTCACCAAAGGAGGAGATAGTGACTGCCCACAGCGAGCGAGGTGACATTGGGAGCCTTTTAATGTCCCTCTATTTCCCCACAGTAGCCCATGCCCGGAGTGCACTAGGACCTACAGAGGCGGTCGGGTTCTGATGCGCATGCGTGGGGTTGGCGCATGCACAGTGAGATAGCCTTTGGGCTAGGTGAAGTCAGATGCCCAACTAGTGCGTGATGCCTGCCAGGACACACAAATAGATGGGGGAGAAGCACCATTCTCTCAGGCACTTTGAGGGAGACGGCTGTCTCCTCTCACTTCTCTCTCCCCCCTCTGCTCCCATAGCATCGAAGAACAAGGACTCGGTTCAGAGATACACAGAATACAGGTTGATGTTACCAATCTGGAATGTGTATATGAGCATTTTGCCCTATTTCAGCCTTATCCCCTCCTGGCTTGTGTATATGTTTCTTTCTCCTCTCTCCACCAGTAAACATCCCCACTTGCTCTGCTTATCACACTATCCCCTTGAGTATGTTGTCTTTTAGCCTCCCTTACCAGGAAGCTAATTCAAATTACTGACTATACCCTTAGGGCTTGATCACATGGACTGCCGTGTAATGTGCAAATTTGTAGAGGAACAAAACCGCTTTTGGATTCTACACTTTTTATAAATCCGTAATACCTTTATAAGTGCATCGACTTTGTACTAAGTTACAAATTTCCATTATCCTGTTAGCAGGTACTAAGGGGTTAACTGTAACATCTTATGTAAAAGGATTTTTATGGTCTACCTTGTAGGTCCTTTGGACTCCAGGGAAAACAAAACTCCAGTACAAGTAGAAACTTATGATCCCTACATTAAATATGTAAGTACTATATAGTCCAGAGTATATGCTCCAATCGAGCTAGCATACCTACTAATATCTCATAGTTTTACAACTTCCTTGGTTACTCTGTGTGTCCCCACATCCTGACATATGAGCCAATTGTGACCACTCTAGGGGATCCTGACTTGGCCATAGGGGAGAGCACTGTGGATGCGGTGTCCACAATGCGAGTGAGTGTCTGATATATGCAGGACAAGGCCTATGTCAATATATTGTTTTATTGATCTGTGAATTATTTTCTATACTTTAAACACTTTACGACCAGCTGCTGCTGCTCGTACAGACAAAGCCCCGTACATGTACCACACTCATTCCCAGGGCCCTGGGGCATGCTCCCACGCGCCCCCAGCCCTGCCGATGGTCTGATTTGTTTCAGAACCAATCAGGTCCAGGACAATGATTTTTGGACCTGTTGATCGGTCCTGATCAATCACAGATCGACCTGGGCCTGTGAACTCTAAACACAGGCACAGAAATGACCCTCTCTCTCCTCCCAAAATCCTTTTTGGATTCATCGAGAGAAGAGAGAGGATTAAAACATTAATACTGCACCAAGCACACCCACACACATGTAGATAGGCACATTTAACCCCCGATCACCCCCCCAGTTAACCCCTACACCCCCTGTCACATTGCACACTGTATACAGTATATAGCAGTTTTCTATATTTCTGTATTCGTGTGCCTTGTGACATTATTTAGTGCTAGCGACCGTTACTTTTATGCTTAGGATACCCACCACCCCCCCATAGAGATTTAACCCCCTGATCACCCCCAGTTAACCCCTCCCCCCGTCACATTGCACACTATATACAGGTAATATAGTGGTTTTCTGTATTCCTGTAGTAGTGCGATTGTGACTTCAGTTAGCGCTAGCGAGTTAGTTTCTGTTCCAAGTAAGTTTAGGGTCCCCGCCACCCCCCCAATAGAGATGTAATCCCTTGATCACCCCCAGTTAATCCCTAAACCCCCTGTCACATTGCACACTATAGACAGTATATAGCATTTGTCTATATTGCTGTAATAGTGTGACTTGTGACTTAGCTTAGCACCTGCGACCGTTACTTTTAGGCTTAGGATACCTGCCACCCTCCTAATAAAGATTTAACCCCCTGATCACCCTTAGTTAACCCCTTCACCCTGTCACATCGCACACTATATATACAGTATATAGTGGTTTTCTGTATTTCTGTATTAGTGTGATTGTGACTTCAGTTAGCGCTAGTGAGTTAGTTTCTGTCCCAAATAGGTTTAGGATACCTGCCACCCCCCTAATAAAGATTTAACCCCCTGATAATCCCCAGTTAGACCCTTCATTGCCCTGTCACAGTGTCACATTTATAGTGCACAGTTTTTTTTCTGATCACTATTATTAGTGTCACAGGTGACGTTAGTTAGCATTAGCATTAGTCTAGGAAAGCGCAGATCCCCGCCGCATAGTTAGAAATATTAGGTTACCTCTTGATTACCACAAACACACATGCATACACATACACCTCTATTACTAGTATAGTATCTGAACAGATCAATATCTTTGATCTGATCAGAACTATACTAGCTTCCCCAATAGTTTAGGATTCCCAAAACGCAGCGTTAGCAGGATCGGTCACGACACCTGCCAGCACCTGCGTTTAGCCCCTCCGCCCAGCCCACCTCACCCCACCCAGGCAAGTGCAGTAATCAATAGATTACTGTCACTTCCAAAAAACACAACACACAAAACCGCTGCGTTAGCAGAGTCAGGCCTGATCCCTGCTAGCACTAGCAGTTTTTTTCATAGCGTTTTAAATAGTCCTTGACAACCAGGTGCTTTTTTACCTGTGAGTCACACTAGTGTACCTGTAAATTTAGTGGCTAAAATGTCCAAACGGAGGTACACTAGTGAAGAGGCCTACAGCATACTGACCATGTCCGATGAGAGGGATGGGGAAGCCTCACTGGCAGAATCAGGGTTAGTATACGAGCCTGTAGACAGCAGTGGCTCCCTCACAGATAGCTCTGATGATGGATGGGTCCCTGCTAATATCAGGCGTACCCAACCCCATTCTGGAGTTGCTGAGGTGCAGGAATTGCAGGATGCTCGTATGGAGCAGAGTGTCGGTACTAGTGCCGCTCACACTTCTGGTGAACTGGCAAGCACCAGCGGCCTAGTACACCCTGGACCTAGACATACCAGCACTGCAGTATCACTCGGGATGTGGCGAGTTCCAAAAGTGCAGTTGAAGCTGGTGCGGTGGCTAGCACGAGTAGTGGCCCGCAGACACCGTTAATTCGAAGACAGGCCGTACAGCCCATAGTGCCCTCCCTGATGCGCTGGCATATCCTAATTGGCAGCCCACTGATTCTACAGTGCCCGTACTTCCCCCATTCACTGCCCAACCTGGAATTCACGTGGAAATAGACAATTTTGCTCCCCTTAATTTTTTGGAGCTGTTTTTCACGTAAGGTCTTTTCAAATCTATTGTGGACCAAAGCAACTTATATGCTGATCAATTCATCACCGCCAACCCAAATTCGTCCCTTGCCAGACCATTCGGCTGGAAACCTATAACGGTTTCCGAGTTTAATAACATTCTGGGCCTTTCCCTTAACATGGGCATTACTAAAAGGAGTGAGTTGCGGTTATATTGGTCCACTAACCCAATTCACCATATGCGCGTGTTCTCTGCTTACATGTCCAGGGCGAGATACGAGCAAATTCTGCGGTTCATGCATTTCAGCGACAATGAACTCTGTCGTCCTCGGGGAGACCCTGGATATGACCGGCTCCACAAAATTCAGCCCCTCGTAAACCACTTCAATCCGCGGTTTGCAGCCTTGTTTACCACCCATCAAGTTGTCTGCGTGATGAGTCCCTGATTACGTTTTCTGGCCACCTTGCTATCAAGCATTATCTCCCCAGCAAGCACGCCAGATATGGGGTCAAGCTGTATAAGCTGTGTGATAGGGCCACAGGCTATACAGTTAGTTTCTACGAGGGAAAATATTGCACTGTGGGCCCCCCAACTGGCAGGATAGTTTGGGACTTGGTGTCACCCTTATTCAGAAAGGGGTACCATTTGTACGTGGACAATTTTTATTCAAGCGTGCCACTTTTTAGTCATCTTCTTCCATTTCAAATTGGCACATGTGGCACCGTGCGACCTAATCGCCGGAGCTTCCCCCAATGTCTTGTAGATTCCCGTCTTAGTTTGGGGGTGAGAGCCTGCTTGAAAATGGACAAATTGCTTGCAGTGAAGTGTTGGGATACACGGAAAGTTTTCGTTCTGTCCTCCCTTCGCGCAGACACGACGGTCCAAATTCATACGGCAACTGGTGCTTTGGAGAAGCCCCTCTGTGTCCACAAATATAACCTTAATATGGGAAGGGTAGACCTCAACGACCAGCTTTTGGTGCCATACTTAGTTGCCCGTAAAGCCGAGACGCTGGTACAAAAAAGTGTCTGTTTATTTATTCCAATTGGCTATGCTGAACACTTTTGTGCTATACAAAGCATCAGGACAAACTGGATCCTTCCTAGAATTCCAGTAAGAGATCATCGGATGCTACCTGTATCCAGGAGATGCTCCTGCCCAACTTCCTCTACCAGATGCAGTGAGCCGACTGCATGAGAGGCATTTTCCACACGTTCTCCCGAGTACCCCTGCCAAAAGAAACCCCCAAAGAAGATGTTGTGTCTGTAGCAGGCGCAGATTTAGGCGTGACACCTGTTATTATTGTCCCTTCAACCTGGTCTCTGCATCGGAGAATGTTTCCAATGCTACCACACACTAGGGGAGTATTAGCATAGGGTACAGCACAACACAGTCTATGGCACACTAACACAGGGTCTCGAAATATGTTCGATGGCTATGGTCATTTTAAGAGACCCTAAGCTGGAATGTTGCAGTTGAGATGAAGAAAAAAAAGTGTAAAAAAAAAAAGTTACAAAAACAATTCCAAAAAAAATATAAAATAAAAAAGCCAAAAATAGTTGTTATTTGATTTATTTTTTTGTTCTTACTCTGCTCTTTTACTTCTACTCTTCCTACTTTACTTTTACTGTACTTTGTTAGGGCTCTTTCACACGGTCCGCCTCCGTGCTGCTCAGCAGGGGATCGATACAGATCCCTGCTGAGCGGGCAGGTGACATTTCCCTCTCCGCTCTGTGTGCGGAGAGGGAGGTGTCAGATCCCCATGCATCTCTATGGGGGAATCAGGTGAGAGCGGACCGCCTGTCCGCTCTCATCCAATCCCATCTGATCCCCTGGACAGATGGAAAATAGGGTTTCCATCCGTCCGGATTTCACGGACAGGATCAGATGCGGATGGCAGCAGGTGTCAGCGGACATGTCGCCGCTGACATCCCCTGCTCCATAGGGATGCATGGGGGATCCGATCAGATCCGCCTAAAAAACTGACAGGCGGATCTGATCGGATCGCAAGGACCCTTACTGTTTTTCATTGGTAACCATTTTTTACTTTTCAGGTACTAATGTAATCTTTTATCTCTATTCTATTGTTAACCAGTTTGCCTTGCAGGTACACTCATCAGCTGCAACACTGATTTTATATATTCTGCGTTTGTGCTCAGCATATATGGAAATCTCTGATGGCAGCGCTGTAGGAGGTGATTTCACCACCGCAGTTAAAAAAACAATATGTATATATGGAATTTGTCATGTATACCCATCATTAGAAAGTGGGTTTGGATGTTTTGAGCGGCTAATGATGGGTGTACTACACATTTTCTGGCTGAGATTTCTGTTAGGTTCTCTTTTTTTCGTTCAGCCCACAGGCTGCATGAAAAAAAAAAAACACAATATATGCCAAACAACGACCAGCAATGTACTGGTACGTTGCTGGACTCTGAGTGGTTATACCAGGATGATGCCTGCAGATTTAGGCATCATCTTGGTATTGTTTTTTACAGCCAGCTTACATTTAAAAGCAATCCTAGCAGATAATTAGCCGCTAGACTGCTTTTACAAGCAGTGGGAGGGGACCCCCCCTTCCGCGTTTTTTCTCGGGCTCTCCTGTCCCACCGGTTAACCCAAGAGTGCAGCCGGTGGTTCAATTATCTAACCATAGAGCTGATTGGAGACGAGAATGGCTCCAATCATCTCTATGGCCTAAGATACCAGAAGCTACGAGCATTTCATGACTTCTGTTTCGCCAGAAATAAACAGCACCATTGGTAAATTGGGAAAGCATCTTATCACACCAATCTTGGTGTGGTTAGATGCTTTAAGGTCAGAGGAGAGATCTAGAGTCTAAAAGACCCCAATTTTTTTTTTTTTTAAAAGAGTACCTGTCACTACAGATTGCTATCATAGGGGATATTTAAATTCACGGTGATAACATTAAAAATGATTTAAAAAAAAAAATGAAAGGAAAGGTGTCAAAATAACATAAAAAAGCAAAATAAATAAAAAAAAAAAATCAAGCCCCCTGTCCCCACGTGCTTGCGCGCAAAGGCGCACGCAAGCGTTGGTCTGGTGTCATATGTAAACCGCATATGCAGCATGCATGTGAGGTATCGCCATGAATGCCAGGTCAAGGGCAGTAATTCTTGCAGTAGACCTCCTCTGTAAGTCCAAAGTGGTAACCTGTAAAGACTTTTAAAGGCTTTTAAAAATGTACATAGTTTGTTGCCGCTGCACGGGCGTGCGCAATTTTAAAGCATGTCATGTTTGGTATCTATGTACTCGGCATAAGATCATCTTTTAAATTTTACCAAACAATTAGGAATTATATAGTTTATTTGCGCATTTAAAAAATATGTTTGTTTCGCAGAAATTGCGTTTGGAAAATCTGTGCACAAATACCATGTGACAAAAAAATTTGCAACATCCACCATTTTGTTCTGTAGGGCCTCTGCTTAAAAAAAATATATGATGTTTGGGGGTTCAAAGTCATTTTCTAGTAAATAAAATATATTTTTTTATGTAAACAAAAGGCCACAGAAAAGGCTTGGTTTTCAAGTGGTTAGAAGAGTGGGTGATGTGTGGCTAAGATTGAGCATAAAATGCCAGGACAGTTCAAACACCCCCCAAATGACCCCTTTTTGGAAAGTAGACACCCAAAGCTATTTGCTGAGAGGCATATTGAGTCCATGGAGTATTTTATATTTTGCCCTAAGGGAAGGTGAGAATTTTTTTTTGTTTTTTAACTCAAAGTTGTCACTAAATGATATATTGCTTACACATGCCATGGGTATATGTGAAATGACACCCCAAAATACATTTTGCTGCTTCTCCTGAGTACAGGGAAAATTTAATTTTTTTCTCAAAATTTTTGCTTTTTTTTAAATTAATATCGCAAAAAATAAAAAGCGCATCAAATACCACCAAAAGAAAGCTCTGTTTGTGGGAAAAAAAGGACGTAAATTTCGTCCAGCATTGCATGACCGCGCAATTGTCAGTTAAAGTCACGCAGTGCCAATTTGAAAAAAGTGGCCTGGTCATTAAGCAGCCAAATAGACCTATCAAAGCTCCGGAAGAAGCGACTTCCTGATCGCCAAACATGTTGAGCGGATTAAGTGAGCAGAGACAATTGCGGACAAGTGGTACCCTCAACTTTGAGGCTTTACATATGTGGATGTATTGAAAATTCTATTATTAGCATCATACACATTACTTTATCCTCTAGAGTTGCCACATGTAGTCCAAAAACTATTTTAGGCTTTGACTTTATTTTATTTTTCTATTTTCCTTTTGTATTAGGTGGAAACTTTTTAATGCAGATCAATAAATTGCTTACATTTTATGGTATATATACCTTTAAAGTCTATTATTTCTCCCAGTATTTCACAAAACATTGAGTTAAATAAGAGTTAACTATGGTTAGGTAATGGTAAATGTCATGTATTTGTATATTCAATGCATGTAATATTTATGGCTAATTGGGAACGTTTTAGCTGTGCTGCTAGCTTTTTAGCTGTTCCTGTTGGTGTCCCTACTCCCCCTTTTGTGTCCCTGTGGACATGTTTCTAGTAGTGTCAGTGTAGTACCGATTGTTTCTCTGTGAAAACATTCCTGGCTATGTCAATTTGTAGACACGTTTTTGCTTATGTCCCCCGGTACCGATTGGGTCTCTGTGGTCATATTTCAAATGTTGTCAGTAGTGTTGGGCAAGCAGTCCGGACTGATCATAAGTTTGACCCGAACATCGCCCTTTGGACTAACACCTGAATTTGCGGCTTTGCCAGCCAAGAGCCTCACAATGCACTGCAGCTACACAGCGTATTCTAAACCATGATTGGGCAAAGCTTTACCCAATCATGGCACAGTGAAAAGCTGGCTCTTAACCACTTTACCACTAGAGCATTTTGCTGTCTTACGTCTGGGCCACTTTTTGCGATTCGGCGCTGTGCGATTTTAACTGACAATTGCGCGGTCATGCGACGCCGTACCCAAACAAAATTTACGCCCTTTTTTTCCCACAAACAGAGCTTTCTTTTGGTGGTATTTGATCACCTGTGCGATTTTTACTTTTTGCGCTATAAACAAAAAAAGAGCGTTTATTTTGAAAAAATAACAATATTTTTAACATTTTTTTATATGAAATTCCCCCCAAAAAAGATGTAAAAACCAATTTTTTTAAAAAAAATTTTGGCATATTTGTTTTCTGCTACCCATGTTTGGTAAAAAAAATCGCAATAAGCGTATTCTGATTGGTTTGCGCAAAAGTTATTGCGTTTACTAACAAAGGGAAAGATTTCTGTCATTTTTGGTGTGTTTTTTTTAACGAGTAATGGCGGCGATCTGCAATTTTTTTTTTGCGGGACTGCGACATTGCGGCGGACAGATCGGACCCTTGACTGACATTTTTGACACTTTTGGGGGTACCAGTGACATTACTGCAGTAATCAGTGCTATAAATATGCACCGTTACTGTAAAAATGACACTGGCAGGGAAGGGGTTAATTTTATTGGAGAGGGAGGGGTTAATGTATGCCTGGTGCTTACTGACGTGTGGGGGGGGAGGTGACTGTGTGAGACAGGGACAGATCGGATGTCCAGCTATGCTGAACACTCCGATCTGTCACTCCCTGTCACTGAGGAGATCCGCCCGCTCTGTTTACACAGGCGGGCGGATCTCCAAACTGGATTCCCCGACGATCGGGGCAGAGCAGCGGCGATCGCCGCTGCTCCTCCCCTGGCCCGACTCCCGTTGTGAATGAAAACAGCGGGAGCGTGCCTCCGGCGGCGCGCGAGCGCCGCCTACAGGGGAGGAGTCTGGCGTAGGTCTACGTCGTTAGACGGGATCGTGACACTTTTCCGCAGTACTATTCCAGTACTCAGTGGTAAAGTGGTTAAGGAGTGTGTCGGGAAGCTGGCTGTGGCTCCCTTAACAATAGATGAGTCATCAGCTCTCAACAGTCTTTCCGGCTGAAAAAAAAAAAAACATTGTCAGCAATAGAAAAATGTAAAAAACCATGGGGTTCGGAGTGCCAAAATGTAAAAAAAAATGATGTGGGGTCCCCCCAAAATCCATAGCAGACACTTAGGGGTCCCCCTATGTAAATAATATGGGGTACCCCTACTCATTTGCCAAAAAAGTGTCAAAAAGAACTAAAAACACACATACAGTTTTTGACAATTCCGTTATTGAAAAAAAAAAACAATGTCCCCAGATGTAGATCCATCATCAATCACAATGCCTGTCGCCACCACCGGACCCGAAAAAGAAAAAAAAAAAAGATCTGTCTGCGATGAAGGCTAATTCCCGATGAGTAGATCTGGGGGCCCCCTTGTTAAAGGGGGCTTCCAAATTCTGATAAGCCCCCTGCCGCAGATCCCCACAACCACAGCCCAGGGTTGTCGGGAAGAGGCCCCTGTCCCCATCAAGGCACCCCCCTATGTTGAGGGCATGTGGCCTGGTATGGTTCAGGAGGGGGGCGTTCACTCATCTACCCCTTTCCCCCTTTCCTGGCCTGCATGCTTAGATAAGGGTCTGGCATGGATTTTGGGGGGACCCCATGCTGTTTTTTTATTTAAATTTTGGCGTATTGTATTGCCAGAAATTTAAAGGTAATTTTTTTTCTTATAAATGTCAGTTTTGCTGCAGCAGGTTCCATACACAATACAAATTGACCACTTTACAGATGGGAACCCCCCCCCCCCCCCAGGCACCATATTTAAAGGAATGTTTTAATTTTTATTGTTTCACTTTAAGCATCTTTAAACTCCCTGCTCCTGTAAAAAAATATATTTTTTTTAAAAAAATGTTGCATTAATACATGTCCCTCAGGGCAGGACCCAGGCCCCGATACCCTTTTAATGGCCGATAACTTGCATATAAGCCATCAAAATGGGAACTTTTGATTTTTTAAGTTCGGGTTCCATAAATTTTAATAGAATTTGTTGCTCAGCTCCGAACTTTTTACATGTTCTGGTGTTCTGGTGCAAACTGAACTGGGGGGCCATTCAGCCCACCTCTAGTTGTCAGCACTGATTCTGTGGATGTGTTCCTTGTCATGTCAATATAGTACCAGACTTGTATAAAGTACTCGAAATTTCTACTTGAGTAAAAGTACAAGTGCTCGATCAAAAAATTACTTGAGTAGAAGTGGAAGTGCTCGCAGAAAAAGTTACTTAAGTAGAAGTACTAAAGTATTCAACATTTTTTTTACTTAAGTATTGCAAGTAGTTTTTTCAAAAAATTTGCTACTTAAGTACTAAAAGTAAAAAGTACCAGTAGTTTTGAAAAAAAATTTCTACTCAAGTACTGAAAGTAGAAGTACAAGTACTGTGTTATGTAGTTATTAAAGAAATAAGTCAAAAGTTTGAACATCATATTGTTTTTATTATTTCAAATGATTTATTCAAATGATTAACCTGTGTTTGTTAGTAGTTTCTTGATGCACTTTAAGCGCTGTAGCACCATTTATTTGTTTGTTTCATATTTTCTTTTTATTGGAAAGATTTGGTATAGCAACTTTTATTATACACAGCCTTTATTTTCCTATGCGCTGATTTACAAATGACATTATACACATTTTTTTGAGCTTTATGCAACCTCCATCTACTGTTCTGGCAGTGGTAATTTTTTTAAAAGTAACGAGTAACTATGCAGCACAAAAAAAAAATACTTGAGTAGAAGTATCGAAATCATCGAAAAAATGTAGTGAAGTAAAAGTAGAAGTAGGAGAAAAAAATTCTACTCTAGGAAAGTACAGATACCGCATTTCGGTACTTAAGTACAGTACTTAAGTAGTTCTACTTCGTTACTATACATCTCTGTATAGTACTAATTAAGGCTGATTTACTAAAGGAGTTTAGAATCATTACTCAATGAATAAGTGAAGATTAACTTCAACTACCCAATGTAAAAAGCAGATTCTAGGCTTTATTGTCAAAGCTTCATTAAACAAACTGAAGTTAGAAGCTGATTGGTTACTAATAGTAACGACTGGTTACTATGTACACCTGCACCAGGTGTGCACTAGTTTTAGTAAATCTCCCCCATTTCTGGGGGCACATTCATTTTTAAAACAAATACATTTGAAAAAATGCAAGAAGTCACAGACACACATATGTGAAGCCAGTACACAATGATAAACAAACACAAAGTAAAAAGATACTAAGTTAAAAAAAAAAAAAAAAGAGTTTCTGCTTTGAATAAGGAAACTGTCATTTCATGGTAAATTCAATTTAATGGAAATCACTTCACTTATTCCTAGATATCATCTTTGAATGAAGCTTTCATAGGGTATCAAGGTTTTGAGATATGCATGCTATGGTAGTTGCCAGTGAAATTATTTTTATTGCAGATTTAGCACCCTACCAGGTAGGTGCTAGGCAAAGTATAGTGGGCCTTGGCTGCCTGACAGCAGGGCCATGATTTTCAGCTGAGCTGTCATGTCTCCCAGGTGTTGCTATTGAGGCTGGCGAGTCTCCCCACTGGCTCCATGAGAAGGGTTCGCATTGGGAAGTGGAGGAAACCAAATCAGTTGCACATTCAGGCCTGTATCTACCTCAGAAAGGCAGACTCTGCCACACAGAATTCTGGGAGTGGATATAAGTCTGAGGGGAACATATGACGCAATGTTTTTGGTGAGAAGCAGAGTCCTAGGAGGGATGGTACGGCTGTCTCTCCTCCTGTCAGAAGGATCGGGTGTCTTTGGTGGCTGCCTGAGAATACAGAGAGAGAGCTGAGCTGAGCTGCGGAGAGGGTCCGTGTGCTGAGGACCAGTGGAGATAGAGGGGTTCAGTTCCAAGAAAGCATTCCAAGTTTGTGAGTACTGTGAATTGTCCCTGAGGGTCTGCCTAGTGTAGAGGGGACCACTCCGGTGAAGGTCCCAGGGATCCAGGAGCCAGCTAGTGTTAAGGGGGTGCCTAGTGAGAGGACCATGAAGTGTCAAGGGGGTGCCAAGTGAGAGGACCCTGAAGTGTCAGAGGGGGTGCCTAGTGAGAGGACCCTGGAAGTGTAGAGTGGGAGCCAGTGGTTGGGCCTTGACGAGTCAAGTGTACAGTATTAAGGGTTGCAGCAGCAAAAGCAGTTACAAGGAGCTACCTCAGTCAGTGAAGGGCTGGAGGGAGCAATTCGCAGGACTTTTGAGCTATACAGAGTGCAAAAGTCAAGAGTTACTACAGTCCTGGATCTTCTGAGTTAACCAAGGAGTTAAAGTCGAAGTTTCAGCACAGTTCAGCAAAACAGTATTTTCAAGCCCCAGGAAGCGTTGGTCGGCATTGACCTAGCGTCAGGATAGCGCTAACAGGCATTTTTCCTACAAAGCGTCCCAGTTAAACCTACTGTAGTTGAGCCAGAGGAGTATCCCACTCATTCCCTTCTCCCATCCCCATTACAAAATAAACAAAATAAACCGAAGATGCCGGAATGGTTATTGTCTCAGCTCTCACACTTGGGTTTTCAACTTAAATGTGTTGGAAGTGTTACCGTTAACAATGGCAGACCCATCTCAGGCCCAATGACTGGAAATTCTGCAACACAAAAAAAAGGGCGCTGGACCCCGATGATCTTTGGTCTCTTTCATGTTGCTTTGGTAGATTTCCACCTCTTAAATATTGTCTATCCCTGGTTTAATGTTTACTAACACTACCACAAGTACCATCTCCCACCAAAGTAGACAGACTCAGCACAGTGTCAGGAGCAGCAGAAAGGTGATACCAGAGGTACTTCCTCAAGCCACATACCTCCATAGAGATGAGGGGCTGGGACTAATTGCTTCAAGAGCCTGTGAATTGAACCGGCTTTGCACTGCTCTTTGGTGCAATTCCCTACTGTCCTCTATACAACAAAATAGTACATGCTTATTGATCATAAGATCAGTGTTGCTGCATTCACTAACAAAAGATGGAGTATGCCTTTATCAATGTGATTGTTACAGGTCTGAAAATTCCAGGGAGTCCAGATCAATAATGGAATAGGAACAGTGGTTGCTGTAAAAGGCCAATAGTGTATCTAGTGGAAGCTACTCTTTTACTCTGAGCTCACAAATGTACAGTCAGGTTAAAAAAGACTAAGCATCCCATGATCTCATGTAGGAGATTGTTTTTTTTTATATTTTCCAATGGGATAGGGCCCTTTTAAAATGCAGGGAGAGTACTTGATATGAATGTAGCTGTTGTAGGTAATGGGAGATGGGCTACAATCAGCCTCCTAACATGAAATTAGTAAATGAATGATAGCATGATAACATTATAACATTTTAGGTATAGTGAATTGTGTTCTAAAAGCATGCATACAATGTAGGAGTCGATAAAATTGTCTACTACAGATAGTAATGTATTGCTTACCATCATTTGATCAAATGATAGTAACTTTATTTTAAGGCAACAGGTAAGGCAGTAGTATGGCATTTTAAGAGTATAACTAGACAAATGGCAATTGTGAAAGAACCCTATTTCTCATATAGAAAATCACAAGAGTTCTCAATATTATTTTAAATAGATCAGTAGCACAACTGTTTTTTATTCCATTTACCATGCAAAAGTTTTATTAATACAAATCCAAGGTAACATATTAAAGTTGAGCTAGAAGAATAACATGAAAAGATATGGTTATGTGCTTCTGCTAGTGATTGCTGCAAACCACACAGCATGAGACATAAACCATTTCATGTTACCCCTGACTTCAGAGATGAACGTGTTTGTGACTGACCTGACCTAATGTATTATATCAACAAAATTGATGACAATAGCAAATACTGACTAAGATGTATGTAATATGGATCTACACAGAAACCCCAGCATAAGAATAATCACTACAGAATTCTATTTATCCACTTAAAAGGAATATGCAGTTTGCTGCTCAACAGAGCACAAAGACCCAGCTGCAGTTAGCATAATTCTTATTCATAGTGTTTCTTGGAAAAAGGTGGAACACATTTTTGCATACTAGAAAAAAAAATCTGATTGATCAAAGGGCAAACAATAATTCTATAGCACTAATGCAGTTTCTACAAATCACTCAAAGCAAACTTGACTTTGCAGTTACATGTGGATATAAACAAATATCTTAAAATATTCTATGCTACTGAATCATGTCAAATGCTGGTTTTCAGTATCTCCGAGGCATATAAAATTGCATAAAAATGGTACGGTTGTTTAAAAAAAAGAGGAGGGAAGTGGAATGACACTTGGCTAAAACACTGGAGTGCTATCATCCCAAAGACCACGCATTTTTACTGAATGTCCCATTTCACAGATAGCAGATTGCAATTGACCACAATCTGTTACCTGTGAAATAAGACCTTCTGTTTATTGCAAACATATGTGGTATTTGTAATGCATCAAAAAAATATTATTGTATTGTGCATCATACTGTATTGAATTCTTTTAAAGTTATATGTGATGTGATTAATAAATCAGGATTTTTTTTTTATACTCATTGGTTAAATTTTTATTCTTGGGTGTCATCCTAAAAACTCCCTGTTTTTTCTGTTGTAGAAAAAATATATACCTATAGCATTATCAGATACCCTAACTAGTCCAGGTGGAATTAATAGGAGAGAAGTGTGTTACATGAATAAAGTATTTTTTCATTTTTTCTTTAGAAATCTCTGGAAAGAATCAGGAAGGAAGCTGATGTATTTGTGGAGTGTAGGGGTAGCACCATAGGTAGCTGGTTTGTGCATGGAATGATATGTTTTATATGAATTATTTATTTAGTTGCAAAATACCACAGAAAGCCTGTCAGCAATATCAAGTAGAATGTAAGCCTAATGTATAGGTAAAAATGTGCAGAAAGCATATATTTGTGGCAGCACTAGGGAGGGATTGGTCACTAGGGGTGGAGGTGCTCCAATGTATCTGGCAGAGTTTTTTTGAAACTTGTTTTATTTCTGAGAATGATGTTTAATTTCACACCTATGGAAGACCATTTGGTACACTACGATTTTCATGCATTTTTCTAATAAGGCACTGGCTGTTTAGGAAAGAATGTGTATGACAAAGTATGCTTCAACCTGCCAAAAGTCAACTGGGCAATAATGTTATCTGCTGGACAGCAATCCAGTTATCCTAAGGCTGGCCATACATGGGTCAAATTCTAAAATAATTTTCTTTCGAAAATCTTATCTAAGAATTTTTGTTCGAATTTCGCACCATAAGTGGGCCGCAGCAACAGCTGATTTTCGTGCAGTCATCGAATTTGAGAGATCGGGCATGTTGGAAATTTTTTGAAAAACAAACAATTTTCTAATCAATGATGGGAGAATCGTGTGAGAAATATAATTGAAAAAGAAATGCGCATGACCGCAAAAAAGAAAATTCCCAGAAATAAAAGAAGATTCCCAGCCACAAAAATTCTTTTCTGTAACAATATTAGTTAAATTTGAAGGCTTGGTTGGTCGAATTTCGAAATCAATGGTGGCACCATCGAATCACAAAACGCACAAAATTTCTGATTTTCGAAAGAATATTCTTTTGAAATTTGACCCATGTATGGCCAGTCTAAGACCATTTTTTCAGGATGTTGTTAATCAGTTAGGTGAGATGGTTTATTATATCAAATCTTCTGTAAAAATGCTGTTCAGTAAAATGTTGTGGGTCGTGCTGATACTGGTTTTCTAATTGCTGGCAGAGGTTGTGGAGCAGGGCAATGACCCTCATCTTTTAGCCTGATTTAAACATATTGTTTCTTTCTAATGAAGAGCTGAACTGTCCTGCCTGTAAAGAGGCAAATTCATTTCTGTGATGTACAAAAAGGGCTACAGCAGCACTGACATTTACATAAGAAAAAAGATAGAAATACCTTAGTAAATGATTGTAATTGACTTTGACAGCTTATCTAAGACACCTTTTTCCAAGGATCTGCTATGTATTTTGTGAGAAATTTGGAGGGGTATGTGTGATGTTTAAAAACAAAATCACTGAAATGAAAGAACTCAAAAAGCCATTTCACATGCTATCTCCAAATACACCTCCTGCTGGTCCCATTTTTCAAAACACACCTGAATATATCCGTATTATGTGCTCCACCACCTAACGAGCACATAAAAAAAATATTTAAAAAAAAATATATAAAAAATGAGGAAACTTGTGTAATACACAAGTTTAATCATTTTTTATATATATTTTATATATTTTTTTATTTTATTATATATTTTCTATTATTATTATTTTTTTTATTAATATGCTCTTCATGAGTAATATTCCCTTTATACTGTCCACTCTTTGCTGCTGGTTATTATGTCTTCTAATGCTACTGAATCTAGCTCCTAATGCCCAATTATTACATGTAATCCTCCATTTTTATTAGAGCCATTATGTTCCTGCTGTGGCTGGCTGTTTTAGTTCCATAACAATACAACTAAATAGCACCTTAGGAGCAGTTCCTCTCTAGGCCTGTAGAAGAAGCCATGGCTCAGGCTGTGTAGCCTGCCTGCCTGTCCGACGGTCTCTTCCATCCGGTGACGTAATTGCCACCTGCATTCTACACTGGTTTGTTTCCTGGTGGCCACAGGATGATCAGAGGAGCTGCACCTAAACATCAAAGCCCCATGGATGGCGTGATACTTCAGGGATGGGCCGGAATGGCCTTCTCCCCTCTCCCCACTCTGATGAGCCTGGTTCATGCTTTTTTTTAACCTGTGTGCAATAAATACTTTTAATCTCTACACGTAGGTGGTGCTTCCCTGTTCTCTCCCTTCAAGTCTATCTATGCTGGATACACTTCTCTGACTATACCTGTCTGTGGTGACAGTGTGTGTACATGCGTTCATTTTTCAGAATTGTTCTTGCTAATATTGTGAAGGGTTGATAGACCGAAAAGCTATCTGGGGGCAGTTTGAAGTTTAAAGGGTAATTGCTTAATTAACCTAACCCAGTGACAATTGCTCTAAGGCTGTTGCCACCTAGACTGTGGTCCCACATGCTGAAAAATATTTGTGCAGGGTGCAGCTGAGAGTGGCATTATTAACCAGTTGGCAATCACCCGCTGCAGTTTTACTGCGGCAAGGTGGCTCGGCTGCATAAACCGACGTAAATGTTCGTCAGTTACATGGGGCTAGGGGGTGCACACGCGCACCTCCGCTGTCCCCGCAATGTTCTGTTTCGGTTCAGAACCGATCAGTCATCAGGTCCAGGCCAATGATTTTTGGCCTGGACCTGATGATTGGTTCTGACCAATTGCTGAACGTCATGTGCCCGTGTAATGGAAACACAGGCACAGGAAATTATGTAATCTTCTCTGATGGCGCCCTTTTCAGTTCCAGCGTGGGAAGAGAGAACATCAACTGTGAGTACACAAGCACTGAACTTACACCAGTACACATAGGCACACATTTAACCCCCTGATCACCCCCAGTTAACTCTTTCACGCCCTGTCACAGTGTACACTAATTACAGTATACAGATAATTTACTGATCACTGTATTAGTGTCACTTGTGACTTCAGTTAGTGTGAGAGACAGTTAGTGGTAGTTAGAGGTAGTCCCATATAGGTTTAGAGTAACCGCCATATATCCCCTAATTAAGATTTAACTTCATTGCCTTCATTGCCCTGTCACAGTGTCACTATTATAGTGTACAGATCTTTTTTATGATTACTGTATTAGTGTCACAGGTGACATCAGTTAGCGTTAACATTAGTTAACATCAATACAGGATAGCGTCAGATTGTCCACTGCATATTTAGTTTGCCAGTTAGCATATTTGATTGCCAGTAACACGCAAACACACACTAAACACCTCCATTACTAGTAGAGTGTCTGAACAGATCAATATCTTTCATCTGATCAGAACTATACTAGTGTCCCCAATAGTTTAGTATAGTGTTCCCAGAAAGGCAGCGTTAGCAGGATCAGCCCGAACACCTGCCAGCACCTGCATTTAGCCCCCCCCCAAGAAGTGCAAAATCAGCAGATTACTGTCACTTCCAATATTCCAATACACAGCACACTAAACTGCAGCATTAGCAGAGTCAGGCCTGATCTTTGCTAGTACTAGCAATTCATTTTTTTTGTAGCAGTTCAAACAATCCTTGAAAACCAGGTGCTTTTTACCTGTGAGTCACATTAGGTACCTATACATTTATTGGCCAAATTGTCTAAACAGAGGTACACTAGTGAAAACACCTACACGATGCTGAGCATGACGATGCTGAGCATGACAGATGAGAGTGATGGGGGGGCCTCACTAGTACAGGAGATACAGGGGCTGTGGGCATGGTACAAGAGATGAAAAGACTGCGGACATGGTACAGGAGATACAGGGGCTGCAGACATGGTACAGGAGGACATGTCAGAGGATGCGGACATGGTACAGGAGATACAGGGGCTGCAGACATGGTACAGGAGGACATGTCAGAGGCTGCGGACATGGTACAGGAGAGGAAGAAGCTGCGGGCATAGAGCAAGAGATGCAAGGGCTGCGGACATGGTGCAGCAGATGCAGGGGCTACGGGTATGGTGCAGGAGATGCAGGGGCTTTTTGGCATGCTGCAGGAGATGCAGAGGCTGAGGGCATGGTGCAGGAGATGCAGGGCTGTGGGCATGGTGCTGGAGATGCAGGGCTGTGGGCATGCTGCAGGAGATTCAGGGCTGTGGGCATGGTGCAGGAGATGCAGGGCTGAGGGAATGGTACAGGAGATGCAGGGCTGAGGGCATGGTGCAGAATATGTAGGGCTGTGGGCATGGTGCAGGAGATTTAGAGGCTGCGGCATGGTGCAGGAGATGCAGGGCTGTGGGCATGGTGCTGGAGATGCAGTGCTGTGGGCATGGTGCAGAAGATGCAGGGCTGCAGGCATGGTGCAGGAGATGCAGGGCTGAGGGCATGGTGCAGGAGATGCAGGGCTGAGGGCATGCTGCAGGAGATTCAGGGCTGCGGGCATGGTGCAGGAGATGCAGGGCTGAGGGCATGCTGCAGGAGATTCAGGGCTGCGGGTATGGTGCAGGGGATGCAGGGCTGCAGGCATGGTGCAGGAGATGCAGGGCTGAGGGCATGCTGCAGGAGATTCAGGGCTGCGGGCATGGTGCAGGAGATGCAGGGCTGAGGGCATGGTGCAGGAGATGCAGGGCTGAGGGCATGGTGCAGAATATGCAGGGCTGCCAGCATGGTGCAGGAGATTTAGAGGCTGCGGCATGGTGCAGGAGATGCAGGGCTGTGGGCATGGTGCTGGAGATGCAGTGCTGTGGGCATGGTGCAGAAGATGCAGGGCTGCAGGCATGGTGCAGGAGATGCAGGGCTGAGGGCATGGTGCAGGAGATTCAGGGCTGCGGGCATGGAGCAGGAGATGCAGGGCTGCTGGCATGGTGCAGGAGATGCAGGGTTGAGGGCATGGTGTAGGAGATTCAGAGGCTGCGGGCATGGTGCAGGAGATGCAGGGCTGAGGGCATTATGCAGGAGATGCAGGGCTAAGGGCATGGTGCAGGAGATTCAGGGCTGAGATGCAGCACTGAGAGCATGGTGCAGGAGATGCAGGACTGCTGGCATGGTGCAGGAGATGCAGGGCTGAGGGCATGGTGCAGGAGATGCAGGATATGCAGAGGCTGTAGACATGGTACAGGAGGACATGTCAGAGGATGAGGACATGGTACAGGAGATACAGGGGCTGCAGACATGGTTCAGGAGGACATGTCAGAGGCTGCGGACATGGTACAGGAAATGCAGGGGCTGCAGGCATGGTACAGGAGATACAGGGGCTGCAGACATGGTACAGGAGGACATGTCAGAGGCTGTGGGCATGGTGCAAGAGATGCAGGGGCTGCGGACATGGTGCAGGAGATGCAGGGGCTGTGGGCATGGTGCAGTAGATGCAGGGGCTGTGGGCATGGTGCAGGAGATGCAGAGGCTGAGGGCCTGGTGCAGGAGATGCAGGGGCTGTGGGCATGGTGCAGGAGATGCAGAGATTAAAGGCATGGTGCTGGAGATGCAGGGCTTCGGGCATGGTGCAGGGGATGCAGGGCTGCGGGCATGGTTCAGGAGATTTAGGGCTGCAGGCATGGTGCAAGAGACGCAGGGCTGAGGGCATGGTGCAGGAGATGCAGGGCTGAGGGCATGGTGCAGAAGATGCAGGGCTGCCAGCATGATGCAGGAGATTCAGAGGCTGTGGGCATGGTAAAGGAGATGAAGAGGCTGCGGGCATGGTGCAGGAGATGCAGGGCTGAGAGCATGGTGCAGGAGCTGCAGGGCTGATGGCATTATGCAGGAGATGCAGGGCTGAGGGCATGGTGCAGGAGATGCAGGGCTGAGATGCAGTGCTGAAGGCATGGTGCAGGAGATGCAGGGCTGCTGGCATGGTGCAGGAGATGCAGGGCTGAGGGCATGGTGCAGGAGATGCAGGGCTGAGGGCATGGTGCAGGGCTGAGGGCATGGTTCAGGATATACAGAGGCTGCACAGGGGTCTTACTTACCCATCCCCGAGGTGTGCTAAATTTAAAAATGGCGCCACGCGTGCCACACATCATTGTGCATGCACTGTCTTTCCGAGAATGGCCGAGTGTGTACGGGCTTTCCAGAGCGGCAGCGGCACAGGGGCAGTGTACATGTTGGGCCGGCCGCTGCTGACGTTCGGTCAGCCCCAGGGCAGGGGGACTTGCCGGCCTACCAGGAAATGTCCCGGTAGGCCAGTCCAGCCCTGAAGGTCTGTAACATCCACCAGCTCCATTATGTCATCATGGAGGAGTGGAAGAGGACTCCAGTGGCAACCTGTGAAGCTCTGGTAAACTCCATGCCCAAGAGGGTTAAGGCAGTGCTGGAAAATATCGATGGCCGCACAAAATATTGACACTTTGGGCCCAATTGGGACATTTTCACTTAGGGGTGTACTCACTTATGTTGCCAGCGGTTTAGATATTAATGGCTGTGTGTTGAGTTATTTTGAGGGGACAGCAAATTTACACTGTTATACAAGCTGTACATTCACTACTTTACATTGTAGCAAGGTGTCATTTCTTCAGTGTTGTCACATGAAAAGATATAATAAAATATTTATAAAAATGTAAGGGGTGTAACTCACTTTTGTGAGATACTGTATTTGTAAAAACAAATCGAAAACCATTTATCATTTTCCTTCCACTTCACAATGTGCTACTTTGTGTTGGTCTATCACATAAAATCCCAATAAAATACATTTACGTTTTTGGTTGTAACATGACAAAATGTGGAAAACTTCAAGGGGTGTGAATACTTTTTCAAGGCATTGTATATGTCGGTAGTTGGTGAACCAGCAGGCAGTAAATGCACTAAAAACACACATTCAATGGAGGCAAAATCGACAAATCAGCCTAGCCAACACAATCATGAAAATAAGGTAAATCAAGTAAATAAAAAATGTGAACATTTCATTAAAGAATGAAAGTAAAAATAAATGTATACCAGAATATAAGCTAAAATGATTGCTAATTTAAAAAAAAACAATATGTTTACTCTTTCAAAATAAAAGTCATCTTTTTTCTATAGAAAATATTGATGCCTGCAATACATTATGCATTAGCATCATGTGTGTTAACCCCACTAGAGTAAACAAGAAACGTACTAACACTGTATACCAGGGGGTCTGATTACTACAAACCATATTTTAGTGCATATAAAATTCATTATGCTCACTACAAATGACAATATGTTTGCAATACAATTTACAGTTCTGGAGAAAAAAAAGTGTGACATGTTATTTCATTGCAAAGCATTGAAAATCAATAGAACCTCAGCCAGCTCTACTAACAGGCGTATAAGCAGGCAAACACAGTTGATATATTACTGAAATACAGTCACCTGGAGACTGAGAGATTATGCACATGGCCTTGGAATAGGCAGAACTGAAACCAAGCTGCTCACCTCTGCTTAGTGTTTTAACAGAATAGGTAATCTGCCAATTGATCAGACAGGGAGTAACTATAAATTGCAGTTAACCAAACAAGTGTAAAGGTAAAAGCAATAATGCAAAACAAGTTCAGGATGGCAAAGACCATGCCATACAGTATACTGTAGCACTATATAAACCATATTAATAAGGCTACACAAACATGGACTCTTCACAGTGACATCTCTGTTGCTCAAACAGGGTAACACTATGCCACTTAGCAGTGTCTTTATAGGACTCAATAAGGCCCCATTCATACTTCACATTTCCTGAATGCAGAACAAAATGCACATTACATGTTATTTGTTTAATTAACCACTTGCCGACCGCCGCACGACTATCTACGTTGGCGGTCAGCCCCTCACAGGCAAAGTGACGTAGGCTACGTCACTAGCTTGTGAGGGTCTAGGGAGCGAGCGCACACCGCTGGAGGCACGCTCCCGCGTGGTCACGGACCCCCCGCGCGTGTGACCGGCGGACCCGATGTCCGCCGGTCACTCTGCGATCGGCGGGGGAGAGGGAGAAAGTCAGGCGGCTTGTGTAAACAAGCTGCCTGTCATTCTCCCCTGTGTATGAAGGATGATCATACGGTTCTACTATGTAGAACCGTTGATCACTCTTCATACATCTGAAGCCACAGCCAATCACAGTAGAAAGCACGCCCCTAGGGACACACATAGCCCCTCCCTTTCAAAAAAAGTTAACCCCTTCACTGCCAGTGTATTTTTACAGTAACAGTGCATATGTATAGAACTGATTACTGTAGAAATGTCACTGGTAACCCCAAAAGTGGCAAAAATGTCAGTCAAGGGTCCGATCTGTCCGCCGCAATGTCGCAGTACCGCAAAATAAATCGCAGATCGCCGCCATTACGCGTTAAATAAAAAAACAACAAAAATGACAAAAATCTTTCCCTTTGTTAGTAAACGCGATAACTTTTGCGCAAACCAATCAAAATACGCTTTTTGCGATTTTTTTTACCAAACATATGTAGCATAAAACAAATTGGCCGAAAATGTTAAAAAATTTAGATTTTTACATTTTTTTGGGGGGGAATTTCATATAAAAAAATGTGAAAAATATTGCTATTTTTGCAAAATTTACGCTCTTTTTTTGTTTATAGCGCGTGATCAAAAAATCACACAGGTGATCAAATACCACCAAAAGAAAGCTCTGTTTGTGGGAAAAAAAGGACACCAAATTCGTTTAGATACAGCGTCGCATGACCGTGCAATTGTCCGTTAAAGTCACGCAGTGCCGAATCGCAAAATACCCCCTGGTCTTTTAGTAGCCAAATCCTCCGGGGCTTAAGTGGTTAATTGTTAATGTCACCCCAAACAAAAAATTAAATGGTAAATGCTTGAGCTTCTTTGGTGCATTTTACACACAATGGCCAATCTATACAAGTGAATGGACTGCTCTATGCGCTACAAGCAGAACTGCATAGAAAATGCAAGCCGAAATGTGTGTTCCCAATATGCAAAGTGTAAATGGGGCCTAACAACAAGAGTCAAGCTCACGATCACTACTTCGGTAAAACTGTTTAGAATACAGCCACTTGCAGTTATGCTCATGAACGGCATCCTTCTCAGTGATGTTCAGGGTAGCTCTGGCAACACAGGTGGATAACTGAAGGGATCCTAAGTCAAGTACAAAGGATCACCCCACTGGAACTGGATTACTTTTGTAGAAATAGGAGAGGTGCTTTCCACAGTAACTAGGTCTTCTGAAGAAGCTGTGTGCTATTAGGCAAGCTGCCCTTATGCCAGTTTTGATATTGGAGGGCCTCTCACCTGGCTGAAGATTACTTGTTGAGCTGTCTCTGCCATACCAGACATGGCATCTCTGAGATTGGTGGAGGAAAGCTGGGAAATATTTACTCACTGGGTGTGTCCAGACAAGTAAATCTCTTATAGTGTTTCCAGCCTATTTCTCTTTTAGCTGCCTATGGACCATTAAAGCAGATTTTCAGCCTCCCCCATCTTTTTTTTATTCATTCGCCTGCTTGCTGGGAGGTGGATTCTGAAAAGTTCAGATACTCACCAACACAGCATATCTAGCATGTACGGCTGAGATTGTCTTGTCTTCTGCCACCGCTTGGTCATACGCTGGCACATCCTTTGTGACATCATAGGAAGGCTGCTGGATCTTCCAGGTTCAGCTGTCGGGCTTCTGATTATGTGTTGCTAGGCCAAACCCCTTCCTATTGTGTATGAAAGACTATGCCTCTTAGGATATGCGATGTGCATTTCCCAGTATGCACAGTAAAAACAGTGCAAGCATGTCGCTTGCCTAGGTGAGTGACAAGCATGGGGGGCAGAGATCAAGCAATTTTCTTAAAAGAAAGATGAATAAACAAAAACAATTATGCTATTTGTGTAATAAAGGGAGGAGGGGTGGAGAGGAGGTAACTTTGGTTACAGGGTGAAGATCTGCTTTGGGCAGCTTTTCACTAGTATTAGATTTCTAGGAGCAGAAATCTAAACTTATTTTGGGCTTTAAATATAAGAAAGCAAACAAAAACATTTTCTATTCAGTATGTACACACTTCTCCGAAAACTTGAGAATACAAATAAGATTTTGCAGTTGAAAATATTAAAGGAAAAGAGTGTGCTTTGGCTATTATTATTTATTATTATTTGCCGATTTCCTTTTGATATCGGTGTTGTATCAGGCATATGGAAAATGACAGATATATATAGTTGTTCATTTTGTTTTAAGGTTACGGTATTCAACAAAGAAAATATAACTTATCTCCATTTCTTAAGGCATTGTAGAAAAAGTAGGATTAGTAACCTTTGTGTTTAGCATACACACAGCTTAGCAGGTGTTAGGCTGGGCCATCATTATCACTGAGCATAATTAAAGCTAAACTCCAGGATTTTAGCCACTTTCTAAAATGTGCCAGATTATTATGAGTTAAGTTCAACAAGATGCATGGGGTTAGTGGGTATAGGAAGGGTAGCTACTGTGTGAGAAAGCAAAAACACTTCTGTCAGAATGCTGATAGTATAGCAGTAGCTGTACTCCTGGTGCTCAGTGTAATGATGTCCCATACTGGACACATGAAAAGCTGCAGCAAGCAGCCATGTTGTTCATTTATTATAGGACAGCCATGACAGTCTTGCAGAACAATTACACATTGCCCCCTTCCTCCTCCTTTAATTCATGGAATGCATAGGTTTTACACTTCAAAATAGCCGCTATTTCAACTCAGAAACATCAGAAACCAGCACTTAGGCTTGTACAGAGCTGTAAACTGATAATTGAGTCCTGGCAGGATGTTTGTTTCTGCCGTCCAGGTCTATTGTAAAACTTTGACTAAATCCATTAAGGATAACCAGAATTAATGGGAATTGTAAAAGGCACTCATAGAGCTCTGCCTAATTCAAAACTTTACAAATACGGTTACTGGAACAGGATCTTTAGATGCATAGCGGAATGTACGTGTATATTAGGTCCCCCTAGGAAGGAACTAGATCTGTTGAATGTAGGTATTGATTCCTATCCGGTCCAATATAGACAGGTCGTTACCCACATCCTTCTTGCCTCTAGGGCTCTGATCCTGCGCAGATGGCGCTCTCTCGACGTGCCAAATTTCTCTGAAGTGGTTGCAACCGTCAATGACAACTTTATTTTAGAAAAGGCATTAGCAGTGAACTCCCTTTCCTATGCTAAATTTGCAAAGGTGTGGCAATGCTGGAGATATTATCCCTGAATGACTGTTGATTGTACGGAGGGGCGGGCGGGGGCCACCCATATGGCAAGTATGTTCCCACTGGGGGTTGTGGGGGTGGTTCTTGCTCCTCCTCTCCTAGGAAGATTCTGGATTGGGATAAGTCTACTATGTTTGCTGATATTTGTGTTTCCTTATAATGTTGATTGTAACTCTGTGCCCTATGTCGGAACCCCCCCCTTCTCCCCCCTCCCTTCCCCCTTCCTCTCCCCTTCCCCATTTATTGTTGCACTTTGTACTTTTGCAATGTACTTGATTGTGCCATGGT
This sequence comes from Pelophylax lessonae, assembly GCF_965119305.1. Classification (NCBI taxonomy): domain Eukaryota; kingdom Metazoa; phylum Chordata; class Amphibia; order Anura; family Ranidae; genus Pelophylax; species Pelophylax lessonae. Next base: position 259,412,444 of record NC_138771.1, on the reverse strand, counting down.
TGTTTTATCTTTGTATGCTGTTAAATTTCAATAAAAAATAATATTTAAAAAAAAACTTTACAAATACACACACACATGATGCATAAACTCAGACAGGAACATGACACATTAACAATAAGTATATATTTGGATGAGAAATGTCATACTGAACGAATTAAGGTCATACATGACCACACTAGCACATATAGAAGTGAAGATAACTGTCAGATATTCCCTGGGTGAAAGGTTTATCTGAGCTATCCTATGTTTAGTATCCCTGGATTTGAGATTCAATAAGAACCATAATCTATCAGTTTCAAGAATGTAACCGGTACATATTGGAGGATATGAATAGTGGTATAAAACTGTCTATAGAGGAGGGACCAGATATTGTCATAAACTCAGGATAGCCCATGACCACTCCATTTTATTGGTCAGGGGTATCTGTCAACACCCCTTTGATCCCAGAGAAAAAGGGAGACTCCTAATCAGTGGACAGTTCTCCTTTACAATCAAAGCAAGGACATCTGTCAAGTTTGAAAACCGATAACACCTGGCTCATCGACTGAACTCTGATAACACCCAGGACATTGACTGCAAGTATTCTTCCTCCTCAATTCTAACTTATTTTTTACTATTGCTGAATTATGTCTCCATTTCTTTTAAACACCTTTTTTTTTTCTGTAAATATTTTATTTGCACCTTTTCATTATTAAAACCTTATTTTGAAAAGTGTTAACCTTGTCCCTAAGCTCTTAATGCAAGCTAACAAGAATCTGTCTCTTGAAGAATGCTACTGTATAGAATAAATCCTTTGAACATACCTGTCTGTGGTGACAGTGTGTTTTACAGATGATTATTCTAAAATCATAATTGATATTAGAATATAATTACGAGCTTCCTCCCTCTCAAGCAAAACAAAGGTGGTGGCATTGAAAGGATTAATTGCTTAATTAGCCCAGTGACAATCGCTCTCAACCTGCTGGCATCTAGATTGTGGTCCCGCACGCTGGAAAGTCTTTGTGCAGGGTACAGCTGAGAGTGGCATTGTTACGTAAGTGACATTGTTATGTAAGTGACAGCGGGTTATGAGATTGGCTGGTCCTTTGTCACAAGTTAGTGAAAAGGACAGGGATCTGATACCTGCATTTGTCACGCTCAGTAAGACCGTCAGCTTTAAATAATAGAGATAAATCCACAAGGTGGCATGGCTTGGACTTAACCCATAGCAAAAATGGCCATAGATGGATCACAATTTAGTCAGTTTAGCAGAAACAGGCTGAATTTTAAACCATCTATGGCAGTTCCCATTCAAGAAGAGTCAATTTTATGATTAACTCCACCTGAATGGGACTGCTGGTAACTTTTTGTTCAATCAGCACATGCAGCCAATCGGTATATTCTGACAGTGGAGGATTCTTGCTGTCAAAGTACAATAGCTCAATGGATTCCTGCATCCATCCCATATGTGTGGATGGGGGAGTGCGTTCAGTTTTTTTTTTTCAGCCCGCCAGCTCATGCCAACAGGTTTTATAAAGTGGCTGAATCCCTGGGGTTCAGCTTTAAAAAGGTAAGGTATGTCAATAAACATTATTATAAATTGATGGGGTATATTTATAAAACAGTGAATGTTACATTAACCATACATTTACAGGTGGCAGTGCTGTATCTTGGCCTAGGCCAACAAGGCCCAGGCCTAGGGTGGCTCTTTGCAGGGGGGCAGCAAAAAGCTGCACCCCGCACAAAAAAAAACAGCCTTCTCCCGACTCCCACATGAAAAGGGTCCTCGCCGGATTGCACTACACCTTTAGTATAGTGCCAGTCCTATGGGTCGAATTGGGCTGGAGGGCAGGGTCCAGGAGGAAAATCAGTCTAGCACCCCCATAAAGCGGTCACATTGCTACCTGCCAGTATGATAATACTGGCTGGTCAGGACATTCAGACAGACCGCAGGCCACCGACCACACAATACAACTGGCCCGACAGCCGCCAATGCTAATAAGTGTGGCACTGCAGCCTAATGCTCAACCTACCCTCCTCCGCCCCCAGGTATGGCGGGCATTATGTCAATAATATAATTTCCTTTCTTTAAACATCCTTGTCCTTGAGCGAGCATATTGAATTGCATCATATACAAATACAACTTTTAATTGTATGTGATGGCAATAATATTTTGGACCTGCTCACCTCATATGTGCTATCGTACATACTCCTTTCTTATAAGATAATTGGACTTGTGTTTGCTGCCACTGATTATTTAACTTATTTGTATAAAGACTCTGAACTTCCTAGTCATTATACAAATAAGTGAAATAATCATATGATTACAATCAGTGGCAGCAAACACAAGTCCAAATATCTTAAGAGAAAGGAGTAATCCTACTAATCCAGTGACATAAGGCTGTACTAATGGCCACTAATGGCCACTGATGAGGTGACACTGATAAGCTGCACTGATGGGGCTGCACTGATATGCGGCACTGATGGGTGCTAATAGGCTGCACTGATAGGCACTGTTATTGCTGCTTTGATGGCCACTGATGAGGTGGCAATGGTGGGTACGATAAACTGCACTGATGGGCACTAATGAGGCTGCACTGATAAGGCAGCACTGATGAGCACTGATGAGGCTGCACTGATGGACACGAGGTGGCACTGATAAGCTTCACTGATGAGGCTGCACTGATATGCTGCCCTGAGGGGCACTGATATGTTGCACTGATGGCCACTGATGAGGCAGCACTGATAAGCTGAACTGATGGGGCTGCACTGATAAGGCAGTACTGATGGTCACTGATATGATGCACTGATAGGCTGCACTGGTGGCCTCTGATGGAGCTGTACTGATGGCCACTGATGAGGCCGCACTGATATTCTGCACTGATGAGGGTGCACTGATGCGGCTGAACTTATGGGAACTGATGAGGCTGCACTAATGGGCACTGATAGACTGTGGTTGTGGTCTGTGGGTCATATTTAAATGAGAGAGTTCCCAAGTTTAGTCAGGCCTAGGGCAGCACAAATCCTAAATACACCACTGACAGGTTGTTCATTTTTCCACGTAGTTTAAACATATGCTACTGGTAGATTCGCCTGTGGTCAATATTTGGGGAATGCCACATTCATTGCTTTATATATACTGTATATTCCCTATAGAGTATAAATATTTGAATATTAGTCCTTAGATGAATGGAAACAAGGCCATACTCTCTGTGTAGCACATCTGTGGGATAGCACACAGTCAATAACACAATTGGGTTTTGATATAGTTGAGTATGTCTGTTTAATGATTTGCAGATAGGAAAGAATAATAGTGAAGGTGTGCCCAACACAAGCTAAAAGGAATGCTTACCTAAAAGCTAATGTATTAAAAATGTAAATATAGACTTTGAGAATAAAACAGGGAAAATAGCCTAGTATGATGCAAGAGAAAAGCAATGATGTCTTCACAGGCAAAACCTTAATCATCTGACAAACTTCAGCACTTGGAATCATAGCCTACTTATTAAGTAGTTCAGTTTTTTCATCTAGACATCACTGACTGGTTTGTTGACACATGCTTCAAGCAGTGGACTCATTCTGCTTTCTTACTGACCCTCTAGTCAGCTGCTTGTGCTTCTTCGACAGGCAATTAAAAATATATCTTAGATTAAAGTGATTCTAAAGGAATTTAAAAAAAAAAAAAAAACAAACATGTTATACTTACCTGCACTGCTTTTTGCACAGAGCAGTCCCTATCCTCTACCTTTTGGGTCCCCCTCCTGTCGTTTCTGGCTCCTTTCCCCGGCCGAGTGCCCCCAATAACAAGCCTCTTGGTATGGAGCCACTCAAGTAGGCTCGCTCTCAAGCCCTGCTCCTGTGAATGGTTTAAATAAACCTTCTACCTTTAGAATCAGTTTAGGGTAAATTGGGTAAACTGTCAGAAAGGACAGGGGTGCCTGAATAGAGGTGGTTTATAAAGCTTACTTCACACATTATATACTTTTCATAAATTGTGTAAACTATCTGACTTCAGGACAGTTGCTCCGATTACTAGATAGCAGTAATAATGCATTGAAGTCATGTTGCCTAAAATTGAACTCCGGGCAGATATAAGCTGTAATGCAGCTCTCAATTAATACATTGTTACATTTATTTTTTTAATCTTAGCAGTGGAAATACCTGATATAAACTTGTTAGCAGTCTCTTACAGATCCCTGTACAGCAGTTGTGCTGCAGTTGAGAGCAGAGATAAGCTCATCCATTTGCTACTTCTTCTTTCACTGTCCAGTCACAGCTTGACGTGGTACAAGACATTTAAGTGTTACTAAACCACTTCAGGACTAGCATGTTACACCCCTTCTTGTGTAGGCCAGTGTTCAGTGCTGTGATAGATTGACTGACAATTACTCAGTCATGAAACATCGTACTTAAATTATTTTTAGTAAAATGGACTTTTCCAAAAAAATTTACTCTTCATGTTTTACATTTTGAAAAAAAAAAAAAAAAAAACTAGTATAAAACATCAACTAAAAATGCCAGGGCTCCCCCCAAATTGACCTCATTTTAGAAAGTGGATACCCCAACGTGATCCCATTTTTTGCAATAGTTGTTTTGGAAATGAACAAACATGCTGGTATTGAGGTGGTTAAAATGCAAATCAGGCCTTTAAAAGTTGCCCACTGAAGCCAAGTGCAAGTCTTCCATTACTAGTTAAGTTACCTGTGGATGAAATTGAAATTTTGGATACATTTCATGGATAAACCAAAAACACGTTAAACATCCCCTTAAAACGATCTCACAATTTTTTATGGTCTATGATCATTTAAAACTCTCCCCAAAAACAATTCCACAATCATTGTTGATCAGTGGCACCAATGATTGAAATTCATTCATTAAATCCTTCTTCCACTCTTTCTCTATTGTCAGGGAAATGGGAAGGGCTCACCAATGTAAACAATACTACTGTTTACATTGGTGATCTCTCCACTGGCTAACAGCATAGGGAGCAGAAGCCAAAAGGACATACAGGCATGTGAAGCCTCCCTGGTGAGGATGCCATCTGATTTTTAAGTTGCTGGGCATATGGGGGTTAAATGCAACAGAGAAAAACCAGGTCTTGTTTTTTTTTTTTTTTTTCTTACTTTCAAAAGATTTTTATTTGTAATATAATGGAACAGATACAAAACAAGCGTTATGAACCATGCACTAGAAGCAAATATTTGACAAATTGAAACATACTAAACAGAATACATACAACTCTCGAAAACTTCAAAGTGTAAGTAAGCAAGTGGTCTTCAAATGTTCCACAATGCGAAAGGCGCAGAGGAAAAGTTATGTGCCATGAAATGGAGACCCGGAGAGGCCCGCCCAATCCCAAGGAGACCCCTACTGGGGGCTAAGACTGTCCCTTCAGGAGAGATAGGGCAACCCTGGCTCCCCCATAACTCAGCTCTGGCAAACCAAGTTGAGGTAATAATGATTTACCCATATAGAAGAGAGCCGTAAAGTTATACATTTAGATCAAAATGCTATTGAGTAATATGCAACCCTACAAGGGTCTTGTTTTCTAGTAGACAAGACTGCTATGTGATAGACATGTGTAAATCTCAAGACTGGATAGACAAAAAATACAAATCCTTTAGAAAGTAAAATAACTCCTTTAACTCCTTCCAGCTTTCACCACTTAACCTCCGGAAGGTGTTGCCCCTTTCATGACCAGGGAATTTTTTTGCTATTCAGCACTGTGTTAGGCCCCTTTCACATGAACGATCCGATCAGATCTGCCTGTCAGTTTTTTAGGTGGATCTGATCGGATCCTCCATGTATCCCTATGGGGCAGCGGATGTCAGCGAAGACATGTCCGCTGACACCAGCTGCTATCCGATTGTGATCCTATCTGTGAAATCCGGATGGATGGAAACCCTATTTTCCATCCGTCCAGGGGATGGGATCAGATGGGATCAGATGAGAGTGGACAGGTGGTCCGCTCTCATCTGACTCCCCCATAGAGAGCAGCGGGGCTCTGACACCTCCCTCTCCGCACACAGAGCGGAGACGAAGCTGTCATCCGCCTGCTCAGTAGGGATTGGCGGAACGATCCCCCGCTGAGAGTCCGCCAACGGAGGCGGGCCGTGTGAAAGGACCCTTACTTACTGGCAATTGCTCAGTCATGCAACATTGTAACCAAATTTAATTTATATAATTTTTTTCACACAAATATACATTTCTTTTAGTGGTATTTATTAACCACTGTTTTTTTTTTTGTTTTGTTTTGTTTTTTGCTATATAAAGGGAAAACAAAAATTGAAAAAACATTTCTTAGTTTCTGTTACAACATTTTGCAAATTAATAATCTTCCCTCACAAATTTAAGCCAAAACATAGTCTGCTACATTTCTTTGGTAAAAAATAACCCAAATCAATGTATATTATGCAGTCTGTGTGAAAAAACTTTTTGGTATACAACATATTTGAAAATTCAATCTCATATCTTGAGGCCCTAAAATGCCAGGACAGTACAAATACCACCTTACCACCTAAATGACCCCTTTAAAAAAAAAAAAAAAATAGATAGTCTAAGGTATTTAGTAAGAGGCATGGCTAGTTTTTTGATGTTGTCATTTTTTTCACAATTTTTTGGAAACTGAAACAATTAAATAAAATTAGTTTTTTTGTTTCACATTTCTTTTTACATACTATCACCAACGCAAAACAGCGTCAGCATATGACTGGTATGGCATTGATCAGGGATACTGACTGGTGACAACATGTAAAAATAAAAAAAATATTTAAATAATTGTTTGTTTTTTACATTTCTTTTTACATACTGTCATCAGAGTAGTTCATTGTGACCAAAGTGAAACTGTACTACTCTGGGGAGGTGTTCAGGTCATTTTTTTAATTATTTTTTTTACACTGTGATTGCTTGTTACAATGATGATCACTGTAACAGCAATAGTTTGAACTGTCATGAATGGCTTTCATTCATGACTCATTGTTAACTATTGTAATGTGTACCCACAACTATCACATGGTACAGGGTACTTTGATTGGCCAAGGTACTATGTGATCACTGGTGACCAATTACAGATCACACTCAGTAGTAAACAATGATATCATGAATGGATTTCATTCATGACTGTTGTTTGCGATGTGACATGTAATCATACAGTGATCACATGGTATCTGGGCTGCTCCCAAAGATCCAATATCGAGCAACATAATCCTCTGTGTCTGGTGGACACAGAGATTGCAAATTACACCACTTAATTGCGGTGCCTGGGAGAGCCGCTCACCAGCAATAAATGTACTGTCGGTAGTAGGCAAGTGGTTAACCTCCCTGGCGGTATCCCCGAGCGTGACTCGGGGTGGATTTTTTAGTCCAGGATCGGTATCCCCGAGTCACGCTCGGGGTAGATGTGCAGAGAGCGCAGCGGTGTCTCTTACCTTCTCCTGGCAATCCAGCGATGATCTCTCATTGTTGTGACCGCCAGCCGAGAGTCCCACCGAGAGTCCGTCAGTGTGATGACTTCCTAGTTCCGTTTCCTGCAGCAGCAATGCTGCATGGGAGCGGAACTGGGAGGGAAATTCAAACGTTGCACAAAACACAAACACAAACACATAACACATTTTATATTATATATATATATATATATGTATATATATATATATATATATGTGTGTGTATATATATGTGTATATATATATATATAAATATATATGCACACACACACATATATATATATACACACACATATATATATATATATATATATATATATATATATATATATATATAATTGATTCGAATATAATTCATGCGTTATATATATATATATATATATATTGTGAGGGATTAGCTCGGTGGCGGGCGTGGATGACCCCTTTGGGGGGTGCGTTTACACATTAAGATAGCCGAGAAGTGGTTGCAAAAACAGTGTATGAGTTTTATTCTTGCAATTTTTCTTCACACCAGTGCAAGCATCAAAACAGCAAAATAAAAATAAAACAAAATAAATCCTTGCCACGGTGGGCGGCTACCTTCACACACTGGAACCTACCTAAGAGTCTGTCCCCAACCTACTGTTGGGCAGACTTTGCTGATCCTACAGCAGACCATCAATAGTTCATTTATAATCTCTTCACACAGCAAACAGTTCATTTTACATGTCCCTTTTCCTCTTCATATGGAACATGTCCATTTGTTTTCTCTCCACATAGAAAAACAGTCCATGTCCTCACCTTTGAGAAGTCTTCAGTCTTACTTGATTTCCCCTTCACACAGGAAATGTCCATTGGTTTCTTTTCACCTAGAAACGACCCAAGACCTCACTTCGAGTAGTCTTCACACTTGTTTACCCTCCTTAGCGCACATAACTTCAGGGGGTCTTCTCCCATGCTCACCAGCTTGTCGGGAGGCACTCATCTGTCTGTCCTCCTCTCCCAGCCCACATGGCGACAGGAGGCAGCAGTCCTTCTCCCAGGCTTCCTCAGTGTCGGGAGGCACACATCTGTCTGTCCTCCTCTCCCAGCCCACACAGCGACAGGAGGCAGAAATCCTTTAGACTTCCTTTGGACAAATTATAGAGGCCTTCATTTCCTCATTCTGAACAGCTGAAGGCCTTTCAACTTCCTTAGACAGTTCTGGCTACCTCTGCAGCCGACACCCTATAGTAATTGGTGATTTGTCTAACCCAGGTGGAAGTGTAGCTCCTGTCTGTGACTACATCCACAGATTTACCTGACTTCCTGTCACATACCCCCCCCTCTTGTTTCAACCCTAGGGTTGGGACACAGTTTTCCAGGCATGCATGTGTCAAGCACTGCTGACTCTCACTGATAAGCCTCCTAGTATCCTCAAGCTTCCGGATGAAACTGTTTCTGTCATCTTCATTGACAGATTTCTCATAAATGTCACACAGTTTGTCTCTCATCTCATATACACATTCCTCAACTGCATTTTTAGCATCATTTCGCTTCTTCTCAAGTTTCTCTTGCATACAAGTTTGTCCTATCCGTCATGGAGGACCGTGATCCATAGGCAACTCAATTTTGCTAGTCTTAAAGTCTTCAACATTCTTAAGACGCCTCTCTCTGCAATCAACAAATGATTTCCACAACACTTTGAGAACCTCTGCTTCCCTTGGCTTTGTTCCAAGTAGGGACTCTTGACATCCCTCTGTGACTTGAGTTGCCTCTCCATACAGCTGTACACAATCATTGACTCTTTGTTTCTTGAGCTTAGCTTGCTCTAAGATGCTGTGCAGAGGGCCTTTCGTTTGCGACAACAGGCGGTCACACATTTCTTCAAAGTGACCCCTGTTCATTTTTCCAGCGACATCATCAACTTTCCTTTCACCAACACATGGGTCAAAGGCAACAACACAGTCTATTACAGGTTTCTTCAATGCACTTTCTGCTGAACTATTTGACCGCTCAAGGTCACCTAGTTCCTTTTCTTTATCTGAACTCCCCATGGAATGCATCTCAAGATCACGATCAAACTTTTGCCACCTGTCTTTCACCAGTTCCATTTTGGAAATATTCCCTGAAAGGCACTTGAAATTCATTTGCTTCACGTTTTCACCAACAGCCTTAGTTTTCTCCACTAGGTGGCGTTTGCTTTTTTCTCCCAGATTTATATCACTTGCTTTAGTTTTCTCCGCTTTAGTTTTCTCCACTAGGTTTTCAGCCTGAACTGAGAAATCATCACATTTCTTACACAACTCTTTTGTTTGCTGAAGCTCTAATGATACATTTTCCAGTGCTTGAAGTTTTTGAAGGAACGGTTTATTCCAAAGGGGTGATTCAAGCCACATGTCATCACATTTCTGAGGCTCACTCAGGACAGACCCCAAAACACTGATCCTTTTAAAAACTGCATCAGGCACACTATCCCCTCTTTGGGACAGATGCTCTGTTGCCTGTAATTCCTCTTCAAGTTCCTGCAACGGAATCTTCATCTCTTCTACTTGCTGTTCTAAGGCTCGCTTAGACTTTTCTAGCTCCTGAACGCTTTTCACAACATCATCCTTGGAGCTGACCAAATCTTCAATTTCTGTACACAGCTGTTGGTTAACTCTTTCTAGTTCAACCTTACACTCTAGAGCTTCCTCCAAGGAGCGAGCCAAGAACAGGGCTTTGCTCTCGTTATCACGCGCCTCCGTTTTTGCACGGTCGTGTTCTTCTGCATATTTTGCAGACACAGTCTTCTCCTCACCAAGCATCTGATCAAACTTCTTTTTCACATCTTCAACACACTTTAATGAACCAACGCTTTCTTCCATGCGTTTTTTCATATCCGCTATCTGAGCTTGCAATGTTGCGACTTGCTCTGATAGGTTTTTCTTTGCTTCCTCCTCCTCTTTTAATTGTTCCAGGAAGCCATTTTTCACATCTTCCATTTGTTTGAGCTTTGTGCTAAAACTCAGCCTTTGACATCTCTCTTCCTGTAAGAGTTCCTGCGTGTCTTGCAGCTGCGATTCCAAGATAGAAAAATCTTCCGCAATTTCTCTAGATTTGCTGTCTGCTTGAGAAAGCTGATTTGTAACATTGTCCAGCTCAACCTGCAGTCGGTTTGCCTTCTCTGACAGCTTAGCACACACTCGGTCACCTTCTGACACCTTGACTTGCGATTCCTGCAGCTGTGACTCTATTTTTTTTCTCTTTTGTTTCAAATCTCCTTTTCCCTGCATAAGAGCCTTCACCTCATTGACTAGTTTCTGGGAATGAGACTGTAATTCTGCCACACAGGCTTCTTTCTCCTTTAACTGCTGCTGGAAACGTTGGGCTTCACCTTTCCAACTTTCACAGTCTGCACGTAATTCATCAACCACATTGCTCAAAGTGGTGAGCTCATACATAGTCCTCAGTAATTTTTCCTCTCTCTCCCTTTTCTCCTTGTCGCTGAGAGACAATGTCGTTTTCAGAGCGACATTCTGTTCCTGCGACTCCTGCAGGTCTATTTTTGTAGCTCCCAAAGACTGAAGACTTTTTTCCAGCTGATTACGAAACTCCAACATTTCACACATACTTTGCTTCTGCAAAGTCTGAATTTCAATTTCCTTTTCCATGAGGATGGTATCTTTCTCCTTTATAGTGTCTTGACGTTTTTGCAACTCGACCAAAAGAAGAGCAGTGGTTTCTTCCCACTGTGACACATGAGACTTGAGCAGTTCATTCGTTTCCTGCAAGTTTCTATGCTCCATCTTAAGCAATTCCAAGGCTTGTTCCTTTTCTTCCATTTTCCGTTGCAAGGCATCCAACTCAGCCCTGCACACATACTCGGTTTCCTCCAAACCGATGGCCTCCATTGGCTGCTGGCTTCTCTGTTTCCAGCCTGCCATGCTCTCTTGGTGAGCCTTTTGTTGAGCTGCAAAGCTCCGCTGTTTCAGCATCTCCCCCATTTTGAGTTTACTTTTCATCTGAGCACACTGCGTCTCCATAGCAGTTTCATCAGTGTTGCTAGGGACAACAACCTTCCTCTTTAGTAGACTCTCTTTAGGCATGGATGGGGCTCGTTCAGACGGTAACATCCCCTCCATCCATAGAATCCGGTCTCTCATTTCATCTATCTTTGCATTTTTCAGGCGTTTTGATCGCCCCATCTTCAAAAACTCCACAAACAAATTTTTCACAGTCCAGCAAAAAATTTTCAGACCACTGTCTCTTTAACACATGTAGTTTTTCTCTCTCTTGCAAGATCTCTTTTCCTGCGCACACAGTTTGTGCAGTCCCTTGCACCAGATACAACAAAGTTCATCAAAAATTTTGAGACCGCTGTCTCTTTAAAACACTTTTCTCTTTCAGGATCTTCTCTCCTGCACACATTGATTGTGCAATCTCATGCACCAGACAAAGTTCCTCAAACATATGCACTTCCTTGCAGGGATCTCTGCTTCTGCCCACTGCATACCTCCACCATATGTGAGGGATTAGCTCGGTGGCGGGCGTGGATGACCCCTTTGGGGGGTGCGTTTACACATTAAGATAGCCGAGAAGTGGTTGCAAAAACAGTGTATGAGTTTTATTCTTGCAATTTTTCTTCACACCAGTGCAAGCATCAAAACAGCAAAATAAAAATAAAACAAGATAAATCCTTGCCACGGTGGGCGGCTACCTTCACACACTGGAACCTACCTAAGAGTCTGTCCCCAACCTACTGTTGGGCAGACTTTGCTGATCCTACAGCAGACCATCAATAGTTCATTTATAATCTCTTCACACAGCAAACAGTTCATTTAACATGTCCCTTTTCCTCTTCATATGGAACATGTCCCTTTGTTTTCTCTCCACATAGAAAAACAGTCCATGTCCTCACCTTTGAGAAGTCTTCAGTCTTACTTGATTTCCCCTTCACACAGGAAATGTCCATTGGTTTCTTTTCACCTAGAAACGACCCAAGACCTCACTTCGAGTAGTCTTCACACTTGTTTACCCTCCTTAGCGCACATCACTTCAGGGGGTCTTCTCCCATGCTCACCAGCTTGTCGGGAGGCACTCATCTGTCTGTCCTCCTCTCCCAGCCCACACGACGACAGGAGGCAGCAGTCCTTCTCCCAGGCTTCCTCAGCGTCGGGAGGCACACATCTGTCTGTCCTCCTCTCCCAGCCCACACGGCGACAGGAGGCAGCAATCCTTTAGACTTCCTTTGGACAAATTATAGAGGCCTTAATTTCCTCATTCTGAACAGCTGAAGGCCTTTCAACTTCCTTAGACAGTTCTGGCTACCTCTGCAGCCGACACCCTATAGTAATTGGTGATTTGTCTAACCCAGGTGGAAGTGTAGCTCCTGTCTGTGACTACATCCACTGATTTACCTGACTTCCTGTCACAATATATATATATACACATATATATATAATATATAACGCATGAATTATAATCTAATCAATAATATAATTTTATTATATATATTATATATTATATCATAAAATTATATTATTGATTCGATTATAATTCATGCATTTGTGTTTCAAATTTATCACATCTGGGATGTCTACTAGACTCTTGTTTTGGTCAGGTTTAAGTCAGTAATTACTAAGAATTGTAGGCCTATAATACATAACGCCAAATTTCCATGAAAAAAATTGTACCGCTTTTGGTACATAATTCCTGACATAATCATACCGCCAGGGAGGTTAAAGCAGTATTCAACCCAAATGCAAAAATGTATTAAATTGCAGTTTACAAATTCTTAGTTGTGATGGTTGCTTTTGTTTTCTTTTTTAGGCTCTCTTTCTCCTATTTTCATCTGATGCTCTGACCAGTAAGTCTGTTGATTTTCAAAAGAATGAGCTCTCTTCCAGATGTATCTGTTTACAGGTAGGAATGAGGCTAACCCAGACAGGGGTGCTTACAATGATCAGCTTTTTTTTATTTTTATTTATGTATATCTTTTTTCCAAAAGGCAAAAATTGTCTGTAACTGGTAAAAAAAAAATATTAGCTAGAGTTTGACCAGTGCAATTTGCCATTTTTTTAAATGTGCTAGTACATTTAACACTACCCTCCCCCCTAGACTGACATTGCTGCCATTTGCTATGACTCCCGTTCTCCTTCTTCCAGAGTGTGGGGACTCTAATACAGGAGGTGGGTTACCAGTTAGATCAGCAGGTGAAAAGCGAAAAAACCCTAAAAAAAAGAAAACTAATGCAGCCACCTCATCCAATGTTTAGTAAACTGCAATATATTATACTTTTGGTTGTGAATTAAATATAGCTCTTAATTTCTTTAAATTGATACATTTATTAGATCGCACAAAGGAGCGATAGCAAACAAACAAATAAAGAGACAAATGCTTTTTTTAAATGTAATGGTCAATTTATTGGCCACAGTGTTTATTTAAGGGGTATCCTCAATTAAAACAAAACAAAAATAACTCATTAAATTATATGTATAGCCTAATTGGCACATAAACCACATAAATAATCAAACTCAGAAAATACAATCTTGATATCCATCCAGATTAAACTGGATAACTAACCCCTACTAAATCAAACACATAAAACACATAAACTGTGTAAAATAATGGGAGAGTGGGTGGGAGCCATGGTTCGGTTTCCTCAGCAGCGCTATCTAAGTGGAAGGGGTTTATAGAGTGGCGCCACAAGGTGTCTTGCTGTTGCTATGCTAATGTAAAAAACAGTAATAACCTGGAATAGAATGGGGGGGGGGGGGGAGATAGAGAAGCGATAATGACCAATATGATATGATATGACCAATATGATATCCCATGGGGTATTGAACCCAATCATTATCCTCTTCTCCCTCTAGCGCCCTGGCTATGGACAGTCTCTTAATGTCATCATGTACAATGTAGTGTATTTAACCCTTCACTGTATGTGGAGACGACCAAAGTGTGACCACGATTGGGAAAGTTCCCTTAGAAAGGAGGCTTCTTAGGACCAATCCACCACTGGAGGGAAAAAAGGTAATTATTACACTATATTCCTTTACCCCCAGGCAAAGATGAGCATTTAACCCTTGCATTAGCACGAGGTACTGCAAAGATCGTTTTTTTGTGGCTTTGGCTCAAAAAATATTTCCAAGATACCAAGGCTCCAGTTGGGTAATAATTTTGTCTGCCTGATTCCCGCTTATATGGTCCAGTGCCCATCGGACCTGGCCCTGGAATTTCAACTGGAGGCTAGGTGGTCATTTCATGAACCGGGTCTTACCATATGCGTCTGGAGGTCTTACCATTCATATTGTGACGAAGTTGATGAGCACAGATATTCACTTGTTTGCTGGAAATAACATTTTGATTTATAGAAAATTTGGGATGTATAACATGGTCTCCAATTTAGATATACATTGAAGTTCCCTGTAGAAGCAGAGAAAGTGTTCTGTGAAACGTGTTAGACCTTAAATCGGAGTTCCACCCTCAAAATCAACTTTACCCCATCTGCTGGCTCTAAATTACCTGAAAAATTAAAAAAAATTTTTGATTCATTTACCTTGTTTTTAAAGAAAATATACTTACCTTCCTTCCTCTTCCTCCCTCTGCGACCGCGGCCCGCGCCGTCACTTCCTCCTTGCATTGACTCCTGGGAGATGAGCGTCATCGATCCCAGGAGTCAATGCACCTGCACCGGCCTGCTTGTCACTTCCGGTGTAGGCGCGTCATTCCCTGCTGAACAGCTTTTGGACATGCCCACACCTGCACCGGAAGTGACGAGCAGGCCGGTGCAGGTGCATTGACTCCTGGGACTTCGACGTCACCGAAGAGGACACCAAAGAGGATGCTCCGGCTTCAGCTGCCCACACCTGAGATGGCAGCACTGGACAAGACATTTTCAAGGTAAGTATTTCTTCTAAAAGGTAAGTGAAACAGGGGGCAGTTCAGAGGCTATCTTTGCTTAAATGCACCAGCCCTGACTGTCCCGGGGGTATTTTTATCAAAAAATGTTTTCTTCAGGGTGGAACTCCGCTTTAATGTATTAATGAAGCTATAAATGCACGTACTGGAAATTCATAACAATTTAAGGCGCTGCGCTGATGTTTTGTATACTTTTTTTTACATCTAATTGGAGATTTTAAACTATGTCTGTACAATAAAATTCTTCTTTTTTTATCTATGGTACATTATGTATGTGCTCATCTGCGCGAAAACCCCATACTTTATGGAGGGGTCATCTTTCCCCTTTTTGATTACAATTTGATATATACTGGGATGTGAATATGCGGAGTTGTCCCTAGAACTAGTATAATATACTAAAATTATACTAAGGCTCCAGTTATCTGAAATAGCTTAAGGTTTAGTTACTTTAAACTCATATATATATAAAATGTTTCTTCTAATTTCTTCCTATGAGGGATGTAGAAGGTATTCAAAAATTCAGAGCTTGTCCTTTTCTAAAGCCTGAGAGGCACACCCACTGAGACTCTGATTCAATAACAACTTTAAACTCACTTGTTTGCTGTGGCGCATGATTGTAATAAATGTAACATGCCTTTTAAATGGGAAACTTTAGAAAGAATATTTTCATTTTCATAGGGAAACTATACTGCATTTTCAGTAAGCACATGCATTTCAAATTTTTACCATTTACCTTAAAATGATTTTTGATGGGACATTCACATTTTATAGCCTTCTTTACCATATTTTTATTTTAGTATTTCGTGTAGATTTGCAGATTCTGCGTCTAGCGGCTCGCTGTATTTCAAGCAATCAGCCAGTTTTCTTGTTGAACTATTGCTTAGAATAAGAAAGTAACACAGAGAATGCATTGTTTCAGTCGGTTTATGTTTTATTATAAACAATGCATTGAAACATGGCATGTAAAACAAGACTAAAGATAGTTAACGTGGAAGTGAAAAAGAACATGACTCTTCTTAAAAACGTTCCCTACCCCTTCCTCATACCTACGCTGCATACCATTTGTAAAAGAGATCATTGTTAATACAATTTTTATCAGCTTTAGTGTGGTAACGTGATCAATTAGCTGTAGCTTCCCTATGTCTGGGAGTGCTTGACAATGGAGCTGAATTCATGGACATGACATCACCCAGCCATGACATCACCCAGCCATGACATCACCCACTAGCTTCCATTGCCCTCTCCCCCCATTGTTGGCATTCCCTCTCCTGCAGCAGCTGCTTGCTGAATTGAGGGACACCATAACCTTGGAATGAATGTGCCTATGTGTAAAATAAAAGAATTATAAAAGTGATAGCCACCCTAAAAATTTCCACTATAGTCCATTGCTGTATCCTAAAGTTGTAAATTTAAATATTGTGAACAGATTTGACATGCTATAACTAGGACTTTTTTCAGTGGGAATGCAGAAAAAGGCAGTTCCGGCACTTCCAGCACTGGATGTATGTAACCTATTGCTTCTGGGGGGGGGACTATTGTTTCTGGATACAGATGATTTGTCCGAATTTAGATCAGAGATGTGATATAAATACAATTAGTGAGCCGTGTTTTGTAATATGTCGGTCAATGAGACATTATTGAGTGTGGGATGTTGCAGTGGTGTCGCGATCAGTTGTGGTGTTTAGATGGAGGTAGGATGGGGAGTTTGTGAATATGGTCCAGGGGTTTCAGATATGGGCGTGTGTGTCTGTTCTGGCTTTGACAATGGCAACCAATTCTTCCAGTTTGGCGATTCTTTCCACTTTCCTTAGCCATTCCTGGGTTGAGGGGGTCCTATCTGATTTCCAGTGTGTGGGGATGCATGTTTTGGCAGCATTAATCAGGTGAGGGGTTATTGATTTGCAATATCTGTGTGAAGGGATTGTGGTATGGTGCAGAAGATACTGGGCTGGGGAGAAGTTTATGTCAATGTGGAGGGTGTTTGTGATAACATCATGTACCGTTTTCCAAAACGGTTGGATTTGAGGGCAGCTCCAAAAAATGTGGAAAAGAGTACCTGGATCTTTGTGGCATCTCCAACATTTGTTTGAGATATCAGGGTAGAATTTGTGTAGGATCGACAGGGTCCTATACCATCTTGTCATTACTTTGTAGCAGTTTTCTTGAACTGCGACATTGAGTGAACTTTTGTGGGCAATAAAGCAGATATTTTCCCAGTCTTTGTCTGTGAGGGGTAGCTCCAGATCCGATTCCCAAGCAATTTTCGCTTTATTTGCATTGTCTTTGGAGTCGGAAATAAGAAGGGTGTAGATGGTAGAAATAAGGTGGCGTTTGGGGGAGTCACTTTCGCAGAGAATATCAAAAGGCGTGAGTTTTCTGGATAGTGTTGCGCTGCGGTTGAGGGAGTTAAGAAAGTGGCGAATTTGAAAGTAAGACCAAGAGGGGATGGGGGATGAGGATGTTTGAGGTTTCAGGTTGATCCAATCTATGAGGGTTCCTTTGTTGTAAAAGCGGTGTGTTCTAATTATGTCGTCTCTCCAGGTTTCGGTGATGAAGGAGGGTTCCAAACCCGGAGTGAAATCAGGATTAGGTTTAATCGGGGTCATAGGTCCCGGAATGGAGGAGATAGAGAGCTTTTTGCATGTGTCCCTAAAAGAGCTTAAGGTGATGTTAATGAGTGGGCGTTTCTTAATTGATTCAGGGATCTTGTCTGTGAATATCCAGGGTATTGCCTGGAGTGGAAGTGTGCTAAATGCGTTTTCTAGTGGGATCCAGTCTTTGTTGTTGCCATGTAGGAACCAGTCTACTATTCTTGTAAGATGGCATGCCCAATAATAGTTTTTCAGGTCAGGAAAACCTATGCCCCCGGTTAGTTTAGATTTAGTCAGCATTGAGAATGATATTCTAGGTTCTGTTTAGTTTCATAGGAATTTGCTACAAAGATTCTGGAAAGAAAGGGAGAATGAGTTTGGCATCTTAATGGATACTGCTTGGAGAAGGAAAAGGAGGCGGGGTAGAACGTTCATCTTTAGTATGGCTGCTCGGCCAAACCAAGAAAAATGTGGTTTGTTCCATTTATCAATGTCTTCCTTGATGGCCTTGATTACTGGAAGAAAATTCGCCTTAAAGGGATCGTAAAGATTGGTTGTCAGGTTGATACCTAAGTATTTAATAGCGTCTTGTTTCCAAAGGAAGGGGAAATTCGTTTTGCATTGTTTTACTAAGTTTGTGGGGAGGGTGATATTGAGAGCGTGTGATTTAGTAAAGTTTATTTTAAAATTCGAAATGTTTTGAAAGGTTTTAAATTCTTTCAGGAGGGATGGTATAGAAAGTAAAGGTTTGCTGAGGAAGAGAAGGATATCATCCGCGAAGGCTGCTATTTTGTAGGTTCGTTGTTGGATAGGTATACCGTGTATATTGTTATTTTGTGCGAGGGACCGTAAAAATGATTCTAGGGTAAGGATGAATAATATAGGGGAGAGAAGGCAACCTTGTCTTGTCCCATTACTGATAGAGAAGGCGCTCGACAGGCATCCATTGACTCTAACACGAGCAGTGGGAGTGGAGTATAGGGAGAGGATAAGAGTAAGCAGTCGGTTAGGAATACCCATATAACGAAGAGTACTCTCCATGTAAGACCAGTCTAGCCTGTCGAACGCCTTCTCAGCGTCGAGGGAAAGCATGAAGTCTTGGAGTTTATTGAAAGTCATCTAGTGATGGACATTTATGGCTTTTATAGTATTATCGCAAGCTTCACGTCCTGGGACAAAGCCCACTTGATCTTTGTCTATTAGGTGAGGGACCAGTGGGAGAATTCGGTTGGCAATTATTTTAGCATATAACTTATTATCCCCGTTTAAAAGAGAAATAGGCCTGTAGTTTGTCTTTGGGTATAACTGAGATATGGGCTTCTAGAAGTCTGTGGTGAGGGGAGGGGGGGCTGGACAGTGAATTGAAAGCATTAATTAACGGGGCGGAGATTAAATCTGTAAAGGTTCTAAAGTAGGGGGCAGTGAATACGTCTGGGCCTGGACTCTTTCCCGATTTAAGTTGGGAAATCACGGTTGAGAGTTCTCCATGGGTCAGGGGAGTATCTAAGTCTTGTATATTTGCGTGCGGTAGAATCTAGGGACAATTTTTTTGAAGAAATTCATGTATAAGCTTTTCCTTTTCTCTTCCTGGTAGAGAGGGTTCTAGGTTATAAAGGTCTGAATAATACTTTTAAAACTGAGCAGCTATGTCGGGTTTTTTGCTAGGTTATGGCCTAGATCATCTTTAATGGAGTGAATGGAAGTTTTTGCTTTTTTTGCTTGCAAGGCTTTGGCTAAGAATTTCCCACTTTTATTTCCAAACTCATAGAATAGCTTTTGTTGTAAGATAAACTTACGTTTCTTTTTAATGTGGAGTTTGTCTAAAAGTAGTTGTCTATTGTGTGCTAGTTCCTGGTATGTGTTTTGAGCTTGTGTTCTTTTGTGTGCTTTCTTGAGGTCACTAATCTTGCGAATAATTGCTTGAGTTTTAGCTTGGGATTCTTTTTTCCTTGCAGATTTAAGGGATATTAGGACAGCCCTCATAGTACATTTATGGACTTCCCATAACGTAATAGGAGAGATGTCTGTTGTGGTGTTTTCCCTGAAAAAGTCAGAAATTTTCTCACGGAGGTATAGGATGTCCGATTCTTGGGTCAAGAGGGATGCGTCAAGTCTCCAAAATTTGGCCCTAGGGGAATCTGTGTGTAGTGCCAGTGTCAAAGAGATAGGGTGGTGATCGGAGATCAGCATTGGTTCTATTGTCACTTTCTTAATCAGGGGAAGGTCTTTCTGGGATAAGAAGATATAATCAAGCCTTGAATATTTTTGGTGTGGGGGGGGGGGGAGAAGGTATAATCTTTGGATGAGGGATTTAATGTTCGCCATGTGTCATGAAGGAGCAGTTCCTGGAGTGTTAGCCTAATCTGCTTAAGGGCTCTGTAAGGAAGGGATGATGTACCTGTTGAGGTGTCCAGTAGTGGGTAGAGGGCTACGTTGAAGTCTCCTCCTAATACTGTTATACCGTGTTGGAATTGAGCTAATGTGTTTGATACGTGTCTGAAAAAAGGAACTTGAGCCGAGTTTGGACTATATATGTTTGCTAGGGTGATTAATTTAAGTGCTATTTGCCCCTTTAGGAATATGAACCTTCCCTCAGGGTCAATGATAGAGTCAGTCAGGGACCAGTCCAGATTTTTAGAAATGAGGATGGCTACTCCCTTAGTTTTCCCAAGGGGATTTGTAGCTAGGTAGGTAATGGGGTAATGTTTATTTTTAAGCTTGGGAGTATTTTGAGAGTGGAAGTGTGTCTCTTGAAGGTAGACAATGTCAGCTTTGAGTTTATGCATCAAGTCAAGTATTTGACTTTGCTTTTCCGGTATATTTAAGCCCTTAACATTTAAGGACACTATTTTAAGAGGGGTTGTGTCATTGGTCGGGTGGGATGGATCCATTTTTCACAAGGAAAGGTGTGCCACTTGGAATCGAAGTGGTTTGAATTTAGGTAGTCTGGGGAGATTAAGGTCTTCCCAGGGACAGAGACTGCTATAGGTTTAGGGGTGGAAGGAGGAAGGGAGGTGGGGGAGGGTTAAAGTAAGGAGTAGGTTTAGAGGGATACCTGAAAGTTGGAGTGAAAAGTTCTAAGTCACTCAACCTATATATACAGAAGTCGGGTAGGGTGACAGTGTATGAGAGAACTCACATTCTGTCTTGTGGGGGAAGCGGTAGTGTCTTTGACAAGAAGGGGTGTGTGTAGAGTTTTATGTCCGGCCAGCTAAGGAGGTATAGAGAAATCTATAAGGGAGGTCTTCCATATGATACGGAAAGAAAGCGAGAGTAGAGGAGGGGGAGGTCCAGTACAAGGTGATGGATGTATATCGGGTAAGGAGTGTATCAGGTGGATTTCAACAATGGAGTGTTTAGTTGGTAGATATATTAAGTTTAATGAGAATGTGGTCCGTCTCCTTATATATTTGGGCAGTTGCGAGATATAATTCAGGTGAGATACCTGTGAAGATATAGGTATGTATAACAAAGGGGAAGAAAAAAGAAAAAACGCAGCTATAACCGAGTCAGGATAAAGGGTCAAATAATAAGAAGTCTTGTTTGTTAGAAGTATTGGTCCTTAAAGCATAGACAAAATGATGCTGTAAACATTCATAATTAGAATGGAATCTGCTGCCTATGGACCGGCCATCCGGCACTCCCCCCTCATAACAGAGTTGAACGCTGATAAGACTGCGTTCCACAAATAATCAGTTGTTATAGTGAGTAACATGAATGGGGCTTTCTAGGAGAATAAAAACAAATGGTAAGGGAGGGGGATGTTGTGTTTTAAGTAAATATTTGAATTATAATTAGCGTTCATTTTAATGAGGGGGAGAGGGAGTCACGGAGTGTCAGCCCATGTCTCAGCGTGCTCAGATGGTTGCTTGAATAGTATATACATGAAGTATAAGAGATCTGGGGTGTATAAACAATGGTAAGGTGATTCGGGGTGGATGATGGGAGAAACTAGGGTAAATCCGGGTTTTCAAAGTTGCAGAGAGATTAAAGTGGTAGTACTATATCGCCGGGAGGGAGGTTTCGGGTTGTGAGAGTAACTCTATCTTGATAGGTGACACGTAGTGTGCATCTTGTGGTAAAAGTGGGGTCTTATATGAGATAAAGTTAGTCTTAGTAGGGAAAGCACTAGTAAATGAATGGAGAAGGGTGTGCGAGGGTGATATTACATTACCAGTCCATAGGCAACAGTCTTGGAGTTGATAGACATCTTAGATCAGATTTGTGGGGGGAATCTCTCATTGTCTTCTGTAGTTGTTCTGCATCTCAGGGGCCAAATTCTGTCGTAGCTTCTTCCTCTGTGGAGGTTTTCTTTCAGGGTGGGATGGTGTAGCGGATTGAGGCAGAGAAGCGGTATCACATCAGTACCTGGAGTCTGTATCATAAGGAGAAAAAATAAAACAATGGGGAGGGAAGTAAAAGAGACAAGGCAGAGTGGGAGAGGAAGACTGTGGGATAGAAAGTGGATGATGGGCGATCAGTTTTGAATGCGGTTAATCGATTCTGTCATTTCTTGATCTTCTGTGTGCCGGGGATGACGTGGGGCTTCCATTTCTTTGCATCCTGGGACGGGAGGGAGAATCATTCCTGGGTGAGGTGGATCTGCTACATCTGATATGGAAGTCGTCTCGTTCTGGGATTGTATCAATGGACGTCGCCCTTCTGAGGGTTTGCGATGGTGGAGGTCTGTACCAGTCCGGTAGATCTATTTGCGGGATGTTAAGGATGTTGCAAAAGGATGTTGTGTCTTCAGGGACGCGTAGATTGGCAGTGCGTCAGTTTGATGATGCTGAGAGGCAAAATGGAAACCTCCATCGGTATGAGATGTTTCTAGCGTGAAGGGCTTCCAATAGGGGTCGTAGGTCACGTCTTCTTTGAAGAGTTGTCGGGGATAAATCTTGGTAAATTTTTATGTCAGAACCGTGGTAGAGTAGAGATTGACGGTCTCTGGATCTTCTTAAAATCTCTTCCTTGAGTCTGTTGTTTACTACGCAACAGACGGTGTCCCTTGGTGGGTCTGTATCCCTTGACCTAGGCCTCAGCGCTCTGTGGAACCTTTCGAATTCTATAGGTGTTTCAGGAGTTCTTCCCAGCAGATCATTAAAGATTGATATGGTTGCCAATGTTATCTGCGTGTGATCAACTGACTCTGGCAGTCCTCTCACTCTGAGGTTATGGCGGCGACCTCTGTTGTCCAGGTCTTCAAGGTGCCTTTGCAGATCCCTAAATTGGGCAGTGTGTGATCTTGCAACATCATTGAGTGATTGTATGGAGTCATCATGTGAAGATGTTCTTTCTTCCACTTCACTAACTCTGATATTAATAGAATGGATATCTCTTTTCAGTTCGGTCACTGCACTGGCTAGGGATTCTTTAATATCATCAGCAATGGCTCTTAGATCTTGCAGAGTTACTGGGATTGATGTTGGTGGTGGTAGTATAGGGGTAGCCATACCTGTGGAGTTTGCAGAGCCACTATGATTCTCTTCTGCAGAGCGCACAGCGGGTGTCCCTCTTGCATCATCTGGGTAGGCCGAAGATGAAGCCGAGGACTTGCGTATTTGTTGTGGCTGCCGGAACAGGTCCGGTATGCTGCGGCAGTTTACAAGGGCCGGGTCCCGTGGAGAGCGGGATCTGGAGGGAGAGGAGTGTGCACTGGACTTCCCCATCATAGTTTGGTGCTTGTGGAAGGAAGATTGCGCTGTTCAGATCACTTTTAATCTGAGTGTGGATGTCTCCATTACAGGACTCAAATGGCTGCTTGTCTCTGAAACTTGGATATTATCGTTTGTTCCAGAAAGGACTTTAAACACAAACACAACACAGTTTGAACGGTCTGAGGTTGGAGGCATTGCTGTGGAGATTGGGAGCCCATTCGGTGTTTGGCAATACACCGCGCAATGACCCTAGAGGTCTGGTAATTGAGGTGAGAGGCTAGCACATATTCTGGTGATGGAGTCACATATGAAGAGGTGCAATAGTTTCATCCTTTACAGCACGGGTCTCCCTTAATCCTCAAGCTTGGCTTTGTGACATCTAAAGACTCTTCCTTACGTTTATGTATACACAGTATCTGTGATTGGATGGTTTTTAAGGACTTTTTCACACCCTTACCTTTGAGTGTATATATTATTACTATTCTACTATTTTATATTGTAGCGCTGCACCCCCTTTGTATTTTACGCTTTTAATCCCCAGCTGGCCAGGAGGAAGGAGATCAAGCGGCCATTCGAGTCAAGCGCCAAGCCACGCCCCTTGTTCATATTTCATGCCTAAGGTTTACAACCACTTTAAAGGGTAACTTCACTTTCGTGGGGGAAAAAATAGCAAATAAAGAAAAAACAATATAGAGTATACAATTGTGACACAAATCATATTGTAATTGAATGTTATTAAAATTACCTTTCCTTTTCAATCTGCAGCTGTTGTAATTTTCTGCAGATGCAGGCCACCTGGAGCTGTTCTGTACACAGAATGTGTACTGACCACACCCCAGAAACATCATTTCCTGCTTGAGTGATTGGCTCACCAATTTTCCCAGAAGTCTGCCTAAGATACAAGTCAGATTTCTGGCATCCCCTGCAACAAAAAAAAACATTTTTGGTGAGATACTCCCAATAGGAACACATCTAAAGGGATGCAGGCCCAGCAGATTTCCTCATTAGACCCTGCAGCTACCACAGCTGATAGATAATGATGAAACCACTCCCATTTGACCCACTCAGCACAGAGACACAGAGGAACAAACAATGATTTCTTCAGAATAACAAAAGGTAGAAATCTGCCACAAAGTTTGTTAAAATCCTTGTAATGTACAGAGATCACCCAGAGGGGAATGTTTTTTTCTCAACAAAAGTGGAGTTACGCTTTAGCCCCCTTTCACACAGGCGTACTGTTCTGATCTGCCTGTCAGTTTTTTTGGCGGATCTGAACGGTCCCCCCATGCATCCCTATGGGGCATCGGATGTCCGTTCCCATCCGATTCCCCCATAGAGATGTATGGGGATGTATGGGGCTCTGACAGCTGTGTCTCCGCACACAGTGCGGAGAACAGCTGTCATTCTCCTGCTCAGCGGGGGATCGGCGGATCGATCCCCCACTGAGAAAAACGGAGTCCGTCCGACGGACACATAGTGTAAAAGGGGCATTAAGCATTTCTCACTGGGCAACACTGAGAAAAAAAAAAAAGCCTTAACATATATGGGAAGAAATGAGATAAACTAAAACAATCAACGAAATGGTTACATTGTGGTTCTGCCTAGGAATATATTGCATTTAGCAGAAATGTTCATTTAGTCTTTAACTTGTCACAGCGTGTAATTTGGTAATATTTAATATTTCACTGAAGATATTCCAGGAATTGCATGAAAATTGAGTCCATTGACTTCTGAATATACAGTTATTTTCTTTTTTCAGTTTTTATGTATTTAAGGATCATTCTTCATTTTCCACTGAGAAATATGTAAGTTATTTCTATGAAAAGAAAACACGGACTGATTGCCCTCCCAAAGCACTGGAAGTCTGCAGAATTATCAGCATGACATTATTTTTCTACTTTGTTTCTGCTTTTGTGTTTTCTTTTCAGACCCCCAAATGTAAAGAGGAAATTGCTAAACACATACAACTTTTGTAGAAATAAACAAGACAGCTTGTTACCAATATGGAGGGACCCTGTGTTCTTCTTTCTGGTTTATACACCACTGTGTGCTCTTAATCAGCTCCAGCACTGCCCTGCACCTGTTCCCGTCTCCAGCAGCTTTGTTGTTTTATTAACTCTTCTTGTGGCCTCTTCTGCTACATAAACCTTTATAGTTTCTGAAAAGCAAATGTGATCAATATCTTTCAAACTGGTCTTTGTTTGGAAGTCTGGTTCTGTCATTGTACAAACTACACAGCCTTGAATGTAAACACTTTTAGCTTAATAACTGGACCTGCGTGTCGATTTACTCAAAGCATTTTCCCATTATCATACACTTCACACAGTACAAAACACTTTCTGCCATCATATATTTAATCACCTTTGTAAGATTTAACTAGTGAATAGCATGTTTGTAAAATTTAATCATGTAATAGAGATAAGTGAACTGATACCATGGTAGAATCTAACCATGCCTCCTTCTCAACTCCTCCTAGTGGCTCTTTAACTGGGTAAACTTGATAGTTTATCACAGTAGTCATGTGATTGGCTCCTGATCACAAACAGAGACCTAGAGTTGTCTGTGACAGCTTGAGCACTGTACTGGGAGCACACTGTGAGCGTGCTCTTAACACAGAAAACTTTAGCATGTGGACATTAAGGCCTACCTTAGCTGCATCTAACCAAATGCATTACATTGTCAGCAAAAAGTTCACCCCCTCCCTCCCACAAATGTTTTCGTTTTCACCCCCTCTCAGAGATGTATAATAACTAAGTAGAACTACTTCACTACTGTACTTAAGTACCGAAAGGCGGTATCTGTACTTTCCTAGAGTAGAATTTTTTTCTCCTACTTCCACTTTTACTTCACTACATTTTTTCGATGATTTCAATACTTCTACTCTGATATTTTTTTTTAAGTGCTGCATAGTTACTCATTACTATTATAAGAATTACCACTGCCAGAACAGTAGATGGCAGGTTTCATGAAGCTCAAAACATGTGTATTATCAGCGCATACGAAAATAAATGCTACTGTATGTATAAATAAAAGCTGCATTTGAAATAATAAAAAACAATATGATGTTCAAACTTTTGACTTCTTTCTTTAATAACTACATAACACAGTACTTTTACTTTTACTTTCAGTACTTGAGTAGCATTTTTTTTTTCAAAACTACTGGTGCTTTTACTTTCTGTACTTGAGTAGCAAATCTTTTTAAAAAACTACTTGCAATACTTAAGTACAAAAAATGTTGAATACTTTAGTACTTCTACTCAGTTAATTTTTGATCGAGCACTTCCACTTCTACTCAAGTCACTTTTTGATTGAGCACTTGTACTTTTACTCAAGTATGGGTTTCGATAACTTTATACAACTCTGCCCCCTCTTACCTGTTATGCAGGGTTTCCTTACAGTTGTACCGATATTTACCAAAAGAATTGTGACGTCTGCCTTTACACACACATGAACTTTAATGGCATGCCAGTCTTAAGCCCCGTACACACGATCAGATTATCGAACGATCTGTCGTCCGTTTTTTGTGGCATGCTAGTCTGATGTGGAAAGTGAAGAGGTCTTTTTCATACGAATTTTCCCATACGACAGAATTCTACTTCAGAAGTGATGTCATGTGCTGGATTGCTTTGTATGTGTTTTCGTCTCTAAGCATGCTTAGTCTTGCTCTTAAGATTTTTTTCTGTCGAAATCTGTACTAATGAGACGAAAATCGGACGTTGTATTACGGACGTCAAAAATGATATAGCCTGCACATCAGGATTTTGTCAGCCGAAAAGTCGGAGTTGGCTGTCGAAAGCACCATACTAACAATCCGAAAATCGGCAGATCGGTCGTCGGACGAATTTTCCCTACAGATTTTCTTATCGTGTGTACGGGCCTTTAGTCCATCGGGTTCAGTATTGAATTTGCAGCTATAACAGCTTCAACTCTTCTGGGAAGGCTGTCCACAAGGTTTAGGAGTGTGTCTATGGGAATGTTTGACCATTCTTCCAGAAGCACATTTTCGAAGAGTGTACACTACAGTAGTTTATGTTAGGAAAATATGATTAACATATCTGAATTATACAGAGTGTTGGCCAAAAAGAATACGGGATGGTAGCCACATGAATGTCTGTTACCTAGTCAGCAAGTTGTATTGACTGTGCCACACTAACTTCAACTCTTCTGGGAAGGCTGTGCACCAGGTTTAGGAGTATGTTTATGGGAATGTTTGTGAGGTCAAGCACTGATGTTGGACAAGAAGACCTGGCTCACAGTCCCCACTCTAATTCATCCCGAAGGTGTTCTATTGGGTTGAAGTGCAGGCCATTCAAGTTTCTCGTCCCCCAACTCACTCATCCATGTCTTTATGAGCCTTGCTTTGTGCACTGGTCCAAATCATTTGGTGGAGGAGGGATTATGGTGTGGGGTTGTTTTTCCAGGCTTCGGGCTTGGCCCTTTAGTTTCAGTGAAGTTTTGGGGATGGCCCCTTCCTGGTCCAAAATGACTGCACACCAGTGCATGAAGCAAGGTCCATAAAGACATGGATGAGTGAGTTTGGGGTGGAGGAACTTGACTGGCCTGCACAGAGTCCTGACCTCAACCTGATAGAACACCTTTGGGATAAATTAGAGCAGAGACTGCGAGCCAGGCCTTCTCTCCAACATCAGTGCCTGGCCTCTCAAACATTCCCATAGACACACTCCTAAACCTGGTACACAGCCTTTCCAGAAGAGTTGAAGTTAGTGTGGCACAGTCAAGACAACTTGCTGACTAGCTAACAGACATTCATGTGGCTACCATCCCGTATTCTTTTTGGCCAACACTCTGTATAATTCAGATATGTTAATCATATTTTCTTAACATAAAACACTGTAGTGTACACTTTTTAAATATTTGCCAACTTGCACATTGCACAGCTATCAATCTAGTGCTTGAAAAGTAATGAATTCATATGCTAAATCAATTGCAAAACATGGCTCGCTACTACATAGCTGGCTTATCTTTGGAAGCCCCAGGCACACTTTGTACCACCATTCTGAACCAGGCATTACAAAGCTGAAGTGCCTTGTCAGATTAGCCACAGTTTTTCACAGCTTCATAAATGCCTTGAAACGTAAATTTAAGCATTTGCGATGTAGCACATCACTGGTAAATTCATGATAGCCATAGTAAATCAGTCTCTCCTGAAATAAAGGATTCTTAACTCCTGAAAGGGTACACAGAACTGTGCCTGAAACTTGATGTTCAATACATCTACAACACAATGTGAGGCTGAGGCTCAGTGAAGCTGATTCAGGAAGGAGAAGAAATGTGACTAGATTGATTTATGGTTGGAATTGAACATCAAATACATATACATTTTTCTCCCTAGTAGAAGTAGTGGTATGTTATCTTAAAGCCTACCTTCACCTTTTCCAGGTAGTAGCCAATGCAGTAAAGAGGCCCCAGTAAATAATAAAAATATGCAGCTTTGGAAAATGTTTATTAATTTTTTTGCGGCCACTTTGGGCCCATTTGGACTCTCCTGAAAGCCTGGCCTAAAAACTTAAAGTTAACAATTCCCATGTCCTGCCTTGTTGCTAGTACATGAAAACAGTGTGAACCTCACTCCTTGTCAGGATCTGGATCTGAACTTGGAACCTCTGTGGTGTCCAGCTTTACCTCTTCTGACTGTGCCACATGAGATGGTGGACAGCTCCCTGCCTTATCCTTTGCACAATCTTGCCTTGTTTCCTATTTCTGGGGAACCTTGAACTCTCTGCTCCTCCAATGAACTTCTCCATTAAAGGCAAGTCTCTGAACTTCCTGGTTGCCAAATTATTGTACTCTCTCCAGCCGATATTTTACTTCATTGTGTATATGCAGCTGTCCTTATATCCACTACTACTTGTTACCATCCTTTGGCCTATTCCTTGAATATGCTTCACATGATCCTAATCTGCAACCACTTGTTACTGACCTTTTCCTTGTTTATTGACTATGCTTCCACTTGATCCCAACCTGCAACCACTCATTACCAACCTTTGTCTTGTTTACTGGCAATGCTTTTGCTTGATCCCTAACTGCTACATCTGCTACCAGACCCTGACTAGCTCACCTTCTTGTGGGCTGATCATGATGACCATGACCTGGCACTACCAGGCAGCAAAGCCAATCTCAACCATCAGAAGCTCTGGTGAAAACCGGTTTGTGCTTAGAACCTGTGACTCGGGTGAGTCCACGTCATCCGCCAGAGTGACCTGCTCATGTAATTCTCCTGCTGGTCAGTGTGAACCTCTTCTCAGTTACAACTACTGGTCTCTGAGCCTGACCCCCGGCCATGACACTGCCAGCATTGGAGCCGTTAAATCAATTTTTCCTGATACATGTTCCTTCAGGAATGGTCCTATAACTACTTCCGCTTGCCACTTATTCTTTGTATTCATATTTTACCAACTAGATGTAAAATCTAGTAGGAATTGAAAAGTCTTTGGTATTATGGGTAGAGAACATCTCAATATTATCCTTATCTGTATCTGAGTGGGTGTAACATACATATTACAAATAGGTATATTCTGTCCACTGAGAATTTTTATGTGATGAACACTAGAGTTGAATAAGTTCTTGAAAGAAAATTTACAACCTGAATCATACTCTTGTCTGTTAAAGGCATTGTACAAATTTTTTTTTGTTTTAATTAGGTATTATTGTAGTTATATTTCCTATGTCCTTTGCCTTACCTTGTAATGATGGGCTTACATTTTGTGGCTGCAATTTGCAAGGTCATGGACAATTAGTCCTTCTTATGTCTATGTATTAACCACTTGCTGACCACATACATATACTGCGGCAGGTCGGCTCTGTCCTGCGAAACGACGTAACTGTACGCCACTTCGCAGGACCGCGATTGGGGGCGCAGGCGCAGTCCATTAACCACATGGACTGCTTCACATGATCCTAATCTGCAACCACTTGTTACTGACCTTTTCCTTGTTTATTGACTATGCTTCCACTTGATCCCAACCTGCAACCACTCATTACCAACCTTTGTCTTGTTTACTGGCAATGCTTTTGCTTGATCCCTAACTGCTACATCTGCTACCAGACCCTGACTTGCTCACCTTCTTGTGGGCTGATCATGATGACCATGACCTGGCACTACCAGGCAGCAAAGCCAATCTCAACCATCAGAAGCTCTGGTGAAAACCGGTTTGTGCTTAGAACCTGTGACTCGGGTGAGTCCACGTCATCCGCCAGAGTGACCTGCTCATGTAATTCTCCTGCTGGTCAGTGTGAACCTCTTCTCAGTTACAACTACTGGTCTCTGAGCCTGACCCCCGGCCATGACACTGCCAGCATTGGAGCCGTTAAATCAATTTTTCCTGATACATGTTCCTTCAGGAATGGTCCTATAACTACTTCCGCTTGCCACTTATTCTTTGTATTCATATTTTACCAACTAGATGTAAAATCTAGTAGGAATTGAAAAGTCTTTGGTATTATGGGTAGAGAACATCTCAATATTATCCTTATCTGTATCTGAGTGGGTGTAACATACATATTACAAATAGGTATATTCTGTCCACTGAGAATTTTTATGTGATGAACACTAGAGTTGAATAAGTTCTTGAAAGAAAATTTACAACCTGAATCATACTCTTGTCTGTTAAAGGCATTGTACAAATTTTTTTTTTGTTTTAATTAGGTATTATTGTAGTTATATTTCCTATGTCCTTTGTTTGCCTTACCTTGTAATGATGGGCTTACATTTTGTGGCTGCAATTTGCAGGGTCATGGACAATTAGTCCTTCTTATGTCTATGTATTAACCACTTGCTGACCACATACATATACTGCGGCAGGTCGGCTCTGTCCTGCGAAACGACGTAACTGTACGCCACTTCGCAGGACCGCGATTGGGGGCGCAGGCGCAGTCCATTAACCACAGGGGGAGCCAATCAGCGGGCCCGGCGACCGTGATTGTCTCTGGAGACAGAACACGGCAGACCGTTGTTCTGTCAGCAACGAATGCAGGGATCCTAAATACTGATACATGCTAAAAAAATGTTTCCACACTGGATAAAAACTCAAACTTCTTTATTAACTACTTTACGACCACCCCATAGGAGATTTACTGTTACTCAATGTGCAGAATCAAGTATATACAGTATGTCACAAAAGTGAGTACACCCCTCACATTTTTGTAAATATTTTATTATAGCTTTTCATGTGACAACACTGAAGAAATGACACTTTGCTACAATGTAAAGTAGTGAGTTTACAGCTTGTGTAACAGTGTAAATTTGCTGTCCCCTCAAAATAACTCAAAACACAGCCATTAATGTCTAAACTGCTGGCAACAAAGGTGAGTACACCCCTAAGTAAAATTGTCCAAATTGGGCCCAAAGTGTCAATATTTTGTGTGGCCACCATCATTTTCCAGCACTGCCTTAACGCACTTGGGCATGGAGTTTACCAGAGCTTCACAGGTTGCCACTGGAGTCCTCTTTCACTCCTCCATGATAAAATCACGAAGCTGGTGGATGTTAGAGACCTTGTGCTCCTCAACCTTATGCTTGAGGATGCCTCACAGATGCTCAATAGGGTTTAGGTCTAGAGACATGCTTGGCCAGTCCATCACCTTTACCCTCAGCTTCTTTAGCAAGGCAGTGGTCATCTTTGAGGTGTGTTTGGGGTCGTTATCATGTTGGAATACTGCCCTGTGGCCCAGTCTCTGAAGGGAGGGAACTATGCTCTACTTCAGTTTATCACTTTACATGTTGGCATTCATAGTTCCCTCAATGAACTGTAGCTCCTCAGTGCCGGCAGCACTCATGCAGCCCCAGACCATGACACCCCCACCACCATGATTGACTGTAAGCAAGACACACTTGTCTTTGTACTCCTCACCCGATTGCTGCCACACATGCTTGATACCATCTGAACCAAATAAGTTTACCTTGATCTCATCAGACCACATTACATGGTTCCAGTAATCCATATCCTTTTTTTTTTTTTTTTTTATATTTCTTTATTAATTTTTCAAGTACAAACAAGATAAAATAGATTTCAACACTCTGGAGACTTTATCAATACATATTATCCACATGTTACCCTTTTTTCCCCTTTGTCCCTCCTCCCTCCCTTATCCCCCCCCCCCCCCATTCTCCTCTTGTTAATTAATTCCCATGAGATCTTTATATTCCCTTGTGACCTTAAAGTCTTGCCAATCTTCCCAGATTTTCTCTTCGTCTCCCTGTTCATCCTCTTCCCAACTTCTTAATTGTTCGAGCTTTCTAATTTTCTCTACTTTAAGTACCCACTCTTTACTTGTTGGGGGTTCTACTTTTTGCCAATTTAGGGGGATTAAGCTTTTAGCTGAGTTTAATAAATGGGGGAGAAGTGTTTTCTTATATTGTTTCACTGACATGTGGGTTCCATGAAATAAACATTTCCACGGATCCACCGTAATATCTATTTTGGTAATTTTTGTTATCAATACTGTAATATCTCTCCAAAATAATTTAATTTTAGGGCACTCCCACCAAATGTGGGCTATAGTCCCTATCAACTGACACCCCCTCCAACAAAGTCTTGAACTTTCTTCCTGGATTCTACCTACTTTATCGGGAGTATTATACCACCTAGCAAGCAATTTGTAGTTCATCTCCTCGGTATTAGTATCTATCGCTGATCTATGTACTAATTGAAGGCTTTTCTCCCACTGATTGTTGTTACTGCAAGGGCCAAAATCTCTTTCCCATTTTTCTTTTAGTGAGGGTCCTCTCTCTTTTGTTATTGTTAATAATATTTTATACACATTTGAGATGTTGTTAGATATCTTATCTAAGAGACACATTTGCTCAAAGGGTCGTAGGTCATTCATATCTCTCAAGGGCTGTGGTAATGTCAGTGTAAAATGCTTCAACTGAAAGTATCTCCACTCATTAATCTTCCAATCTCCCTTCCTTTGTTTTAAATCTGCCAAGGTTATAATTTTTCCCTGCTCTAATATATCCCCTAATCGTGCTTCTTCCTCCGTAATCCATTTTCCTAATTCCTTCCCTTCCCCAGGTGAAAAAAATTTTGTGCCCTGTAAAGGAATCATTGGTGAATTGTGCTTCCATTTTTCTTTTTTATGTATATTATCCCAAACTTTGATAGCGTGCCGTGTGATTTTGTGCGTATTAATATCTAAATTTCTAACCCTCGGGGGTATCCATATAACTTTTGCAAGATGTGTGCCGCTCATTGTGTTTTCTATTGTTACCCAATTCCTGTCACTTTTTTTTGTCCATTCTATCACCCTTGTGAGTATTGATGCATAATAATAATTTTTAATATTTGGTAGTGCTAAACCCCCTTGTCCCTTTCCTTTACTTAGTGTATCAAATCTTACCCTTGGCTTTTTGTGTTTCCATATAAAACGGGAAATTAAAGTTTTAAGTGTTTTAAAGAATCCCTGGGGTATTGATATTGGGATCATCTGAAATTTGTATAAGATTTTGGGCATTATTATCATTTTTATCACATTAATTCTTCCTATCCAGGAGAAAATTCTTGGAGATAGTCTATTTAGCTCTGTTCTTGTTTCATTTAAAAGTTGGATAAAATTTGCTTTATAGAGTTTTTCAGGGGTTGGAGTTAGTTTAATCCCTAAATATTTGATCTCATCTTTTCTCCAGTTAAACTGAAATTCATTTTTCAATCTCTCCTCTTCTTGTTTAGGAATATTAATATTTAGTATTTCTGATTTTTTTTGGTTGATCTTTAGATTCGATATCTCTCCATATTGTTTCATTGTTTTTATTAGATTAGGTAGGGATATCCTAGGATTGCTTATATAGAGTAATATATCATCAGCAAAGGCTGATATCTTATACTCCTCTTGTCCCATCCTTATTCCCCCAATATCCCCATTTCTCCTAATTGTTGCTAGTAGGGGTTCTAAGGATAGGACAAATAGCATCGGGGACAAGGGGCATCCTTGTCTTGTTCCGTTGAACATCTCAAATGGGTCTGACAAAACTCCGTTAATCTTTACCTTTGCCGTTGGTTGATTATACAGTGTTTTAATCCAGGCCAACATTCTAGACTTTATTCCCAACTCCTCTAGAGTGCTTATCATGAACTCCCAGTCTACTCTGTCAAACGCTTTCTCCGCGTCAATTGACAGTAGTAGACTGGGAGTTCTACTTTTCACCATCTGACTAATCAGAAGTATGGTCTTTATCCCATTATCTCGTCCCTGTCTGCCTGGTATGAATCCTACTTGGTCGTTGTGTATCCACTCCCTCATCAAGTTCTTCATCCTGGTAGCTAATATTTTTGTAAATAACTTAGTATCAACGTTTAGAAGGGATATGGGTCTAAAACTAGAGCATAGTGCCGGGTCTTTTCCCTCTTTACGTATAACTGTTATTGATGCAGATAGAGCATCCTTACTCAACTCATACTGGGTACCTATCCCGTTAACGTATTTTTTTTTTTTAATGAAACATTTTATTGAAAATTTTTATAGGCATACAGGTAAGGTTACATTGAATGCATATACAAAATTTTGAGAAAACCAAAATGCAGTTTAAACAAAGCTCAGTAGTTGTAACAATAACACGTGACAAATGGCACATAGTTAATAACAAAGAACCTATTGAAACGTATAAAGGAGAAGAGGCACATGAGCTAGTCCAGAAAGTCAAGGCAGTTTGAGCAATAGGGAAAGCGTTTGAGTAACAAGAAGGGTTCGGACTGAGGGGGAATGCGCGCCCTGAAGGCGAAAGGCACTGTGGGATCCCTTGGCTGTATTAGAGGGAGATGCGGTCCATGCGATGGAAACTTAGGAGGCCCCTGGGTACACGAATGGGGGGGCAGACACCCCCAAGGGGAACACACTGTGTCCGCGGTCCCCGAACGTGCGCCCGAGGGGGCTGTGAGAGGATCATGTTCGGAGATAGAGTGAACACGGGGATCAAGCAGAAGGGAATGTTGGAGAGGGCGGATAATTGGTAGGTGCATGTGGACTACTAGGGGACGGGGGGAGAGATAAGAGGGTGGAACAAAAAAGGGTGGGAGTGTGGCGACGAGACAGGAACAGGAGGGGTGGTCAAGGAGGAGAGGAGAAAGCGGGGAGAAGAAGAAAAAAAAAAAAGGGGGGTGAGGTATAAAAATGCAGTAATCCATACCCTTAGTCTGCTTGTCTTTAGCAAACTGTTTGCGGGCTTTTTTGTGCATCATCTTTAAAAGAGGCTTCCTTCTGGGACGACAGCCATGCAGACCAATTTGATACAGTGTGTGGTTTATGGTCTGAGTACTGACAGGCTGACCCCTCCCGTTCAACTTCTGTAGCAATGCTGACAGCACTCATATGTCTATTTCCCAAAGACAACTTCTGGATATGACGCTGAGCACGTGCACTCACCTTCTTTGGTCGACCATGGCAAGGCCTGTTCTGAGTGGAACCTGTCCTGTTAAACCACTGTATGGTCTTGGGCACCGTGCTGCAGATCAGTTTTAGGGTCTTGGCAATCTTCTTATAGCCTAGGCCATCTTTGTGTAGAGCAACAATTCTTTTTTGCAGGTCCTCAGAGAGTTCTTTGCCATGAGGTGCCATGTGGAACTTCCAGTGACCAGTATGAGAGAGTGAGAGCGATAACACCAAATTTAACACACCTGCTCACCATTCACACCTGAGACCTTGTAACACTAACCACTTATATGACACCGGGCAGGGAAAATAGCTAATTGGGCCCAACGTTGACATTTTAACTTAGGGGTATACTCACTTTTGTTGCCAGCGGTTTAGACATTAATGGCTGTTCATTGAGTTATTTTGAGGGGACAGCAAATTTACACTATTGTACAAGCTGTACACTCACTAGTTTACATTGTAGCAAAGTGTAATTTCTTCAGTGTTGTCACATAAAATTATAATATAAAACATTTACAAAAATGTGAGGGGTGTACTCACTTTTGTAAGAGATACTGTATACATTTTTGGGCTCCCTCCCACTATGATTTTACACAGCGGGAGCCGATCAGCGGGTCCTGTGGACCCAATGTCTGCCAGGACCCACTGATTGTTTGGCACACTGACAAAATGCCTATGTAAACAAGGCAGACTGTCATTCTGTGAGAACAGAAGACATGGATTCTGTGTTCCTGTGAAGCAGGAACAACGATCCATATCTTTAAGTAGTAAAATTACCTCCCCACAGTTAGTTATCACTCCCTAGGCACACATTTAACCCTTTGATCGCCCCTGATGTTAACCCTTTCCCTGCGAGTGTCATTAGTACAGTGACAGTGCATACTTTTAGCACTGACCACTGTAATAATGTCACTGGTCCCCCAAAAAGTGTCAAAAGTGTCAGTTAGGTGTCTGATTTGTCTGCCGCAATATGGCAGTACAGCTATAAGTCACTGATTGCTGGATTACTTGTAAAAATAAAAAATAAAAATATCCCATAGTTTGTAGCTGTTGTAACTTTTGTGCAAACCAATCAATATACACTTATTGGGATTTTTCTTTTTTTTTACCAAAAATATGTAGCAGAATACATATTAACCTAAACTGATGAAAATAGAATGGATGTGTTTTATAGCGGTATGTAAAAAATATATATATATTTTTTTTTTTTCAAAATTGTCATTTGTTCTTTGTTTATAGTGCAAAAAATAAAAAAACTGCAGAGGTGATCAAATACCACCAAAAGAAAGCTCTATTTGTAGGAAAAAAAAGGCATACATTTTGTTTGGGTAAAGCACCACTGCGCAGTTATCAGTTAAAGCAATGCAGTGCCATATCGAAAGAAATCGGCCTGGTTAGAGCTAAGATGGTTTAGCAGTTGCCATTTTCACAGAATAAAAAACTCACAGTATCCCCAGCGTTTCTCAAAAAGCATAGGGCTTGAAGCATAAATAAAGACCTTGCTTCCATTTACACCTGGCTAGAACATTTAATCTTCATTCCCATTTATTAGTCTGCAATAGCATCATTCATTTTATGCCAGTGGTTTTCTAATAGGACACATGCTTGTCTACTGACTCCCCTTAAACGGATAAATGCCACCCATAAGATTTTATGTAGCAGGAATGTAATTATATCTGTCAGTAGTTAAACTGGGCTTGGATACAGATGTGCGCCATAATATAGGCTTAATTAATTGATTGTAATAATTACCAATATGTCTTAATTTTTTTTATTAAGCATGTCATTGGAAGAAATGCCATTTTACAACTTTATAAGAATATATAAAAAGGAAAAAAACACAGAATGTGCATTTTTTTAAATACAAAAAAAAAAAAATGGGTTTGAAAACTGAGTTTGGTTGTCATACTTTAAACGTAGTCCATCACATTTCATTATTTAGCAGTACCCCGTAAACTGAGCATCGGTATGTTACTCATACAACGCTGTGCTACATTTGTCTGTTGTTCTTTCTCATCATCTATCATCCCACTAACTGGCACTGGCTGCTAGGCTATGATGACCTTTTTGTTCATTTTCTAAAATGCTATTGCATGGTTGCTTGGTATCAGTGTCACTTTTCCTTAGCACGGTTAGCATGAGACA
Source organism: Pelophylax lessonae (assembly GCF_965119305.1). Classification (NCBI taxonomy): domain Eukaryota; kingdom Metazoa; phylum Chordata; class Amphibia; order Anura; family Ranidae; genus Pelophylax; species Pelophylax lessonae. Next base: position 259,374,386 of record NC_138771.1, on the reverse strand, counting down.
CCCTTCTGATTCCTCGATTTTATGTCTAGAGCGAAGTAGCGTGGTGCATGGTCCTTGTCATTTTAAAACAGATTTTAAAAATGCCTACGAATAATTTTATCTTCCGGCAAATGGTGGTTATGTCTCCCTGCACAAATTTAAGAAGATTTATTCCCAGTCACTCTAGTCTCTGTACGGAACCAAATGGTTGTAGTTAAGACAGATAGGGAGATTTTGTAGTTTTATTTGCAAACAGATCAACACGGTACTACTATCTACACAAACTGTACATTAAGGCAAAATGCAGAGAGATTTATTTATGTTCCAGCTGATCAGTAATATACAGCACTTTGGGCAGCTGTTCATAAACCTAGTAAGTGAATTTTAGACAGACACAGGCTAGCCTAGGCAACTTGCTGGCTAGATGATGCCAACAATCCTGTAAAACACATGGAGATTTACTACACTTCCAGACAGATCAGTATCAGCCTAACATTGCTTGCTATAGTTCACCTCTGTAGCTATTATTCAGCAGACATGTATTCACATCCCAGCTGATGAAATAGGATTGCTTGGAGTCAAAAGTTTAGTAAAACAGAGTGATGTATTCATAGGTACTCAGGTCACTGCATGCAGCTAAGAAAGATGGGGCAAATTCAAGAAAATGTATTTCCCAGTAGTTCAATGAACATTTTTGTATGCTGCCTTGCACTTACAATAGAAAAAGAAATCTGTTAAAATGCTATTTGATATAAAAAAAATAAAAAATCCAGATTATGTAAATATTTATGTTATCACTGTATCAGATGTAAGACACATGAGATATTCATACAGAATCTACCTTGCAGGAATAAACTGGAATCTTGGATAAATAAGTATAAAAAAAAAAAGGATTATGCTCCCAAGACAAACTGGTTTACCTTTCTAATGCATTTCTAATATTGTGTGGAACGTGCTTTGCAAGTATGGATCGTTGTAAAGATAGATAGATCTAGTGTTTTCTTTTTTTTTTGGTCACTGATAGTATAATAGTAGAATATAATATACCAAAATACATATACAGTATACTGTATATTATCATTTTGCCCTATAGATAACTATTCATTTAATAAATGTAATAATGCATGGAATCTTAAATCCATATATTTTAACACAGAGAAACAAAACATACAAAAGCAAGGTTAGTTTTACTTAAGGTGATGTTAGCAAGATAACAGACCAGTAAAATAAATTCTTTAACATTTAGGCAACATGGTTGCATTTTAGCTCCTCAGATACCAGGAAAACACTACCTGCAACATAAGTTATTAGAGCTACTTCTGGCAGAGTGGTTAGCCTGCTGATCAATGTAATTCCTGTGTGACGCTTGCCAATAATCTATATTTTCTTTGATCCACATGTTTTCATTATTTCCTTTCTCTGTTTAACCTTACAGTGTCTCCTCCTTGGAAACAGGCCTGTAGGCTGGGGCCTCCTGAACCTCTCCCTGCCATTCTCTTTCTTTCTTTTTCATCCAGAACATTCTCCCATCCTGATGATTATGTGTGTTGCACTTTAAAAATCAAGCTTGAGTACAGCAATATTGCGTAGACATGTTTGATGTACAGGAAATCTTTTTTTCACAAACAAATGCTGTAAGATAGCATTCAAGGGTTACTTTATCATGTCTATTATTATCCATAAAATACATATTGTTGAGGTTGGGTTATTAGTTTTGCTAATTTTGCTCAAAATTCTCCAACTTTGAGGTGAACCCCCTTTGAAGTCTATTGGGGGCAAATTTTGTTATTCAGTAGTGGCAATTTGTAGGGCTAATAAGCTAATAATTTTCAAATAAAACATTTGGGGAACATGTACCAATGCAAAAAAAATAACAACTCTGAGTATGAAGAGATATTTATTTTTAACTCTCTCTTATAGCTTCAATTTACATTGACAATATCAATGCTTGGTGCCCACCCTTTTCAGAGGTGGCTGGATTATCATTCCATCAAATTTTTGGTTCTTCTAACTCAGCTGACCATTGGCAAAGGATATTGTATGCAGGTTCGTCCTTAAAGGTTAGTTCACCTTCACCAAAATACTGCCTATGAAGGTAAGGGTCATCTGTAACAAATTTAAACAATGCCCCTGCCATTGGTGTAGGCCATTTACATATTTAGCTATAGTTCCAAAGTGTCAGGATTTTAAGGGTGCCAAAATAATACATAACAATTGTATAAAATCTACATAGCTTTATTTCGGCAAATTAAAATTGTTTTTTCAAATCACTAATAATCATATTCAAGGTATGCCAAGATTGATTTCATTTGAGTCTCTTCATACACTGAAATAATAGTCTCACTGTTTTTTTTTTACATGTTTCGGCTGTATTGACTTCATTAAGAGACAATCAGCTGTCCTACTAGAATCAAATAAAGCAATATACATAAGTAACTCAACAATTACAGATAATAAATAAATATAAAACACTTTCAGTCTTTATCATTGATTACTTTATCAATATGTTCCAAGTAATGTGCACCCCATTCCCAACCAGGGCCCCAAAATGATCGTGTATGAGACAAATGGACCCCATGCGGTGTTTAGCAGACTGCAGAACAAAGAACAAAGGGTGGGACTATGTAGGCTACCACACATCCAATTCGTATAAAAAAATATAGTTTTATTTAATAGATTAAAAATAATTGGTAGTTTGACACATCATGTGCCTGCTTACAAGTATATACAATACAAATGGACATAAAGGTAAACTTATGCTAGATACATACGTTGTTGGAATAAAAAACAAACAATGGCCTGCAAAGAGTGTTGATCACAGATGTAAACATAACACAGTGGAAATCCTCCAAACCCCATGCGTTTTAGGTAGGATCACCTTTCCTCAGGGGTATATGGATGGTGTATTGTGATTTCCTAAATCATATTAATAGAAAATACATACATTTATTTAGATGACATTTGTAATGGTCATTTGCATATTCATATTCATCAATAGGACAAAGAAGTATGTCTGCGTACCAAATTAAATGTTCAAAGCAACAGGACAGCCGTGTATGGTAAAATTCAATGGAGAACGAGCAAGAGTGTAACGTTCATGCGTTTTTGTTAACCACTTAAGCCCCGGAGGATTTGGCTGCTAAAGGACCAGGGGTTTTTTTGCGATTTTTTACTGCGTGACTTTAACGGACAATTGCGCGGTCGTGCGACGCTGTACCTAAACGAATTTGACGTCCTTTTTTTCCCACAAACAGAGCTTTCTTTTGGTGGTATTTGATCACCTGTGCGATTTTTTGATCACACGCTATAAACAAAAAAAGAGCGTAAATTTTGCAAAAATAACAATATTTTTCACATTTTTTTATATGAAATTCCCCCAAAAAAAAAGTAAAAATCAAAATTTTTTAACATTTTTCGGCCAATTTGTTTTATGCTACCTATGTTTGGTAAAAAAAATCGCAAAAAGCGTATTTTGATTGGTTTGCGCAAAAGTTATCGCGTTTACTAACAAAGGGAAAGATTTTTGTCATTTTTGGTGTTTTTTTTTTTAACGCGTAATGGCGGCGATCTGCGATTTTTTTTTCGGTACTGCGACATTGCGGCGGACAGATCGGACCCTTGACTGACATTTATGCTATACATATGCACTGTTACTGCAAAAATGACACTGGCAGGGAAGGGGTTAACTTTATTGGACAGGGAGGGGTTAAGTGTGTCCTAGGGGCGTGATTCTAACTGTGTAGGGACATTCCTATTGGTGTAAAAGCAAAGATCCACCGTTCTACATAGTAGAACGGACAGATCTTCACTTTTACACAGGGAGAACTGACAGGCAGCTTGTTTACACAAGCTGCTCTGTCTTTCTCCCTTCACAGGAGCGATCGCAGTGTGACTGGCGGACATCGAGTCCGCCGGTCACACGCACTGACTTGCCTGTGAACGAGCCGCGGCGGGCGCGCGCCTAGGCGGGCGCGCGCCCGCCCGCGAGATAGGCTCGCAAGTCAGTGACAGGCGAGTGACCTACCGATACGTCACTCTGCCTGGCCGGGGCTGACCGCCGCAGTATATAGTCGTGCGGCGGTCGGCAACCGGTTAATGGATGGATTTTCAGCTGCAGAATTATCACACTCAGTAGCCTTGTAGAGATACTGTTGAATAAACCTATCCAACTCTCAGGACTTCATCACGGTGTACAGCCTGTTATGCAATATACATATACTCAATCAGATGTTTTAGTGGAGGGATAGAACATATGAGAATGTATAGATGAGAGACAGGTTGTATGGTGATTACTAGGAGTAATATTAGGAGAGTTGCAGGTGATGGTAAAGCAGATAGGTTCTGATGTCTAGTATAGTGCAGATGGTAAGAGGACACAGATGGAGTATACTTAGACAGAGTAACCTAGTGCAAGGATAGTTGAAGGTAGTCCCAAGAGCTAACAGTCTATGCAGATGGTATGGAATAGATAGATAGATAGTCCTGGTAATTGCAGTAGATGATAGTAGGAGATTGGGTAGTAAGGAATCCCCTGTGGGGTACTTATCACTTAGATAGGTTAGTAGTAACAATGTCCATAGATAGAGAGGTGATCCCGTAGCGAGATACGGATCAGCGGCGAGGTTCCGGCATCAGTTCAGCAAAGGAAATGTCAGCAGCTCCGACTTCACAGGAGAAGGTGCGGTGAACATGTGGTTTGAACGAGCGATGAGTGAGAGAAAGCCGGCGATTGAAATAGCCGCTCATAGCGGCGCTCGGCAATGATGTCATCCGGTCTTAAAGGTATATGCGTCTCTTGTTACACAAGATGGGACGCAATTAGCAAAGGAGAAATATGGAACAAGGGTACCAGAGGTACCAGAACATTACAAAGAGAGAGGATAGAAGAGTTGCGTAGATGGTACTGCTTGATGGAAGGCAACGCATATATCACCGCTGCCGAGTCCTAGAGGGTCTCACAAGGATCCCAAAAGGGTAGGCCAAAGATGTTGTCACTCCATGGGTGATATAGGGGTGACTGTATAAAATACATAATATGGAGAGAAGTCTAACTTAAATGTATGCAGACACAAAAAAAAATTGAAGTAATGAGGCCATGTGATTTAACCTGGCCCCTATATATAGGACAGGGAGTCCCAACATTGTCTTCAAACAATTGTTTATTGAAATGTAAAGTAGATAAATTCAATACCTGTATCGGAGTATTTGAAGTGTGTAAGGTTTAGTGTTGTTCGAACACGGACTGTATTATTCGTGTTCGTACCGAATAATTGGATTTTTTTACCCGAACACGGACACGGACACTTTACTGTATATTCGGGTAAAAATCCGTGTTCGGTCGTTTTATTTCCGGGTTTTGCATGCTTTGGCGCGCTTTTCATGGCGGGCTTTCAACAGCCAATCAACAAGCGTTTAACTGGTGTGCCTTAAGCCATCCCAGCCATGCCTACAAATGTATCAGTAGCTGTGATTGGCCGTCTGAAGCATGTGACCAAGTCTTTATAAGTTCGAGGCAGCGCCGCTACGGCGTCATTCTGCTGCTTAGATCAGGGAGAGAGCACACATCAACGTGCTGGCTGCTGATAAGGAACAGACAGGAAAAAAAAAACATTTGTGTCCGGATAGAATTGAGGGACAGGTCGGAGTGTGTTAGGCAGGGCGAGTTGTAGGCATTTTAGGGAGAGAGTCTGCTGATTTTTAGGGAAAGTGTGTTCTACAAACTACAATCGACATTGCTGTGTGGGTTGGGGTTTGCAGTCACCCGATCTACGATCTCTTATCAATCCTGTTAGGGATAGAGTCTGCTGATTTTTAGGGAAAGTGTGTTCTACAAACTACAATCGATATTGCTGTGTGGGGTGGGGTCTGCAGTCCCGATCTACGATCTTATAAATCCTGTTAGGGATAGAGTCTGCTGATTTTTAGGGAAAGTGTGTTCTACAAACTACAATCGATATTGCTGTGTGGGGTGGGGTCTGCAGTCCCGATCTACGATCTTATAAATCCTGTTAGGGATAGAGTCTGCTGATTTTTAGGGAAAGTGTGTTCTACAAACTACAATCGATATTGCTGTGTGGTGTGGGATAGGAGATAGGCAGGTGTCAGTGATCCACATCCATTTTGCTGTGTGTTGGCTGCAGTGAACACAGTCTTTTTGGGGTGCAGTGAACACAATCTTTTTGGGGTGCAGTGAACACAATCTTTTTGGGGTACAGTGAACACAATCTTTTTGGGGTGCAATGAACACAATCTTTGTGGGGTACAGTGAACACAATCTTTGTGGGGTGCAGTGAACAAAATCTTTTTGGGGTGCAGTGAACAAAATCCTTTTGGGGTGCAGTGAACATAATCTTTGTGGGGTGCAGTGAACACAATCTTTTTGGGGTGCAGTGAACACAATCTTTGTGGCGTGCAGTGATCGCAATCTTTTTGGGGTGCCATGAACACAATCTTTTTGGGGTGCAGTGAACGCAATCTTTTTGGGGTACAGTGAACACAATCTTTTTGGGGTGCAGTGAACACAATCTTTTTTGCCCACTGAGGAGGAGGGAGAAAAGTCTTTTTCTATCAGTCACTGTGTGCAGCATTTTTCCTTCAGCTGTGCTGTGCTGAGTGACTGATCATACACTGCTGTGTTCAGTTCACATGTGCTAATATTGAGTGGTTTCAAAAATCATACACTTTTCTTCTATTCCACTATTCAATATACAGCCTTGGGTTAAAAAAAACTAAGTTGTGGCCTGCAGCAGAGCTGAATGATATTTGGGGTTTTTGGGGTTCATCTCATACTTCTGAAGATTTGAGGGTGCTGCCTGTTCCATACTCCCCCCTACTCCTCATCCAGCCTTTTAGGGGTACAAACAATAGTAATTGGGGCCTAGTGTGGTTGTGTACGTGTGAGATACATACACTTTTTTTGATCATATTTCCTATTCCGCTATTCAATAAAAACCTTTGGGGATCAGTTAAATTGCGGGATAGTCTGTGTTGGTACGTGTGAGATCCACCTTTCCAAGTTTTTAAAGTTCATCTCATACTTCTGAAGATTTGAAGGTGCTGCCTGTTCCATACTCCCCCCTACTCCTCATCCAGCCTTTTAGGGGTACAAACAATAGTAATTGGGGCCTAGTGTGGTTGTGTACGTGTGATATACATACACTTTTTTTGATCATATTTTCTATTCCGCTATTTAATCAAAAACCTTTGGGGATCAGTTAAATTGGGGGATAGTCTGTGTTGGTACGTGTGGGAGAGATCCACCTTTCCAAGTTTTTGGGGTTCATCTCATACTTCTGAATATTTGAGGGTGCTGCCTGTTCCATACTCCCCCTACTCCTCATCCAGCCTTTTAGGGGTACAAACAATAGTAATTGGGGCCTAGTGTGGTTGTGTACGTGTGATATACATGCACTTTTTTTGATCATATTTTCTATTCCGCTATTTAATCAAAATCCTTTGGGGATCTGTTAAATTGGGGGATAGTCTGTGTTGGTACGTGTGGGAGAGATCCACCTTTCCAAGTTTTTGGGGTTCATCTCATACTTCTGAAGATTTGAGGGTGCTGCCTGTTCCATACTCCCCCCTACTCCTCATCCAGCCTTTTAGGGGTACAAACAATAGTAATTGGGGCCTAGTGTGGTTGTGTACGTGTGATATACATACACTTTTTTTGATCATATTTTCTATTCCGCTATTTAATCAAAAACCTTTGGGGATCAGTTAAATTGGGGGATAGTCTGTGTTGGTACGTGTGGGAGAGATCCACCTTTCCAAGTTTTTGGGGTTCATCTCATACTTCTGAAGATTTGAGGGTGCTGCCTGTTCCATACTCCCCCCTACTCCTCATCCAGCCTTTTAGGGGTACAAACAATAGTAATTGGGGCCTAGTGTGGTTGTGTACGTGTGATATACATACACTTTTTTTGATCATATTTTCTATTCCGCTATTTTTTCAAAAACCTTTGGGGATCAGTTAAATTGGGGGATAGTCTGTGTTGGTACGTGTGGGAGAGATCCACCTTTCCAAGTTTTTGGGGTTCATCTCATACTTCTGAAGATTTGAGGGTGCTGCCTGTTCCATACTTCCCCCTACTCCTCATCCAGCCTTTTAGGGGTACAAACAATAGTAATTGGGGCCTAGTGTGGTTGTTTACGTGTGATATACATACACTTTTTTTGATCATATTTTCTATTCCGCTATTTAATCAAAAACCTTTGGGGATCAGTTAAATTGGGGGATAGTCTGTGTTGGTACGTGTGAGATCCACCTTTCCAAGTTTTTGGGGTTCATCTCATACTTCTGAAGATTTGAGGGTGCTGCCTGTTCCATACTCCCCCTACTCCTCATCCAGCCTTTTAGGGGTACAAACAATAGTAATTGGGGCCTAGTCTGCTTCTGTACGTGTGAGATACATACACTTTTTTTGATCATATTTCCTATTCCGCTATTCAATAAAAACCTTTGGGGATCAATTAAATTGCGGGATAGTCTGTGTTGGTACGTGTGGGAGAGATCCACCTTTCCAAGTTTTTGGGGTTCATCTCATACTTCTGAAGATTTGAGGGTGCTGCCTGTTCCATACTCCCCCTACTCCTCATCCAGCCTTTTAGGGGTACAAACAATAGTAATTGGGGCCTAGTGTGGTTGTGTACGTGTGATATACATACACTTTTTTTGATCATATTTTCTATTCCGCTATTTAATCAAAAACCTTTGGGGATCAGTTAAATTGGGGGATAGTCTGTGTTGGTACGTGTGGGAGAGATCCACCTTTCCAAGTTTTTGGGGTTCATCTCATACTTCTGAAGATTTGAGGGTGCTGCCTGTTCCATACTCCCCCTACTCCCCATCCAGCCTTTTAGGGGTACAAACAATAGTAATTTGGGCCTAGTGTGGTTGTGTACGTGTGATATACATACACTTTTTTTGATCATATTTTCTATTCCGCTATTTAATCAAAAACCTTTGGGGATCAGTTAAATTGGGGGATAGTCTGTGTTGGTACGTGTGGGAGAGATCCACCTTTCCAAGTTTTTGGGGTTCATCTCATACTTCTGAAGATTTGAGGGTGCTGCCTGTTCCATACTCCCCCTACTCCTCATCCAGCCTTTTAGGGGTACAAACAATAGTAATTGGGGCCTAGTGTGGTTGTGTACGTGTGATATACATACACTTTTTTTGATCATATTTTCTATTCCGCTATTTAATCAAAAACCTTTGGGGATCAGTTAAATTGGGGGATAGTCTGTGTTGGTATGTGTGAGATCCACCTTTCCAAGTTTTTGGGGTTCATCTCATACTTCTGAAGATTTGAGGGTGCTGCCTGTTCCATACTCCTCCTACTCCTCATCCTGCCTTTAGGGGTACAAACAATAGTAATTGGGGCCTAGTCTGCTTCTGTACGTGTGAGATACATACACTTTTTTTGATCATATTTCCTATTCCGCTATTCAATAAAAACCTTTGGGGATCAATGAAATTGCGGGATAGTCTGTGTTGGTACGTGTGAGATCCACCTTTGCAAGTTTTTGGGGTTCATCTCATACTTCTGAAGATTTGAGGGTGCTGCCTGTTCCAAACTCCTTCTACTCCTCATCCTGCCTTTAGGGGTACAAACAATAGTAATTGGGGCCTAGTGTGGTTGTGTACGTGTGATATACATACACTTTTTTTTGGATCATATTTTCTCTTCCGCTATTTAATCAAAACCTTTGGGTATAAACAATTAAATTGCGTGATAGTCTGTGTCGGTACGTGTGAGATACACCTTTCCAATTTTTGGGGCGCATCTCATACTGCCGAGGATTTGAGGGTTCTTCAGTCTGCCTCCTGCCTGTTCCGAACTCCTCCTACTCCTCATCCTGCCTTTAGGGTAGAAAAAATTGTAATCGGGGCCTAGTTTGTGTTTGTACGTGTGAGATACACCGTTTTGTAAAATTTGTCCTATTCCGCTATTCAATATACACCCTCTTTGAGTGTAAAAAATTAAATTGCGGGATAGTCTGTAGCGGTACATGTGAGATACACCTTTTTAAATTTGTTTGGCGCATCTCCTTCTACCGCTGAGGATTGCAGGGCGCTTCAGTTTGCCTCCTGTTCCCAACTCCTCCTACTCCTCTTCCTCATCCTGCCTTTAGAGTACAAAAAATTGTAATCGGGGCCTAGTCTGTGTTTGTACGTGTGAGATACACCGTATTATACAATTTTTTCTATTCCACTATTAAATATACACCCTTTTGGAGTGTAAGAAAATTAAATTACGGCATAGTCTGTATCGGTACGTGTGAGATACACCTTTTAAATTTGTTTGGCGCATCTCCTTCCACCGCCAAGGATTGCAGGGCGCTTCAGTTTGCCTCCTGTTCCCAACTCCTCCTACTCCTCTTCCTCATCCTCCCTTTAGGGTACAAAAAATTTGAATCGTGGCCTAGTCTGTGTTTGTACGTATGAGATACACCGTTTTTTTATCCTTTTTCCTATTCCGCTATTCAATATACACTCTTTTGGGGTAAAAAACATTAAATTGCGGCATAGTTTGCATATTTGACTGTGAGATACACCCGTGCGATACTGTTGTTGTTTTGTTCCGCTATTCAATAAACACCTTTCTAGGTCAAGATCATAAATTACAGAAATATGAGGAGACCGTCAAATAGGGGCCGTGGCCTGGGTTGTGGTGCTGCTGGTAGAGCTCCTGTTGCAAGGAGAGGACGTGGTCGATCTTTGCCAGCTACACGCACAAGTGAAACACCTTCCACAAGTGTGAGTAGGCGACAGAACCTGCATCAGTATTTGGTAGGGCATCATGCGCCTCTAGACGTGATGAGGCCTGAAGAAGTACAGGCGATAGTAGATTGGGTTGCTGACAGTGCCTCCGGTTCCTTCACATTGTCTCCCACCCAGTCTACTGCAGAAAGGTCAGAGTTGGCACCTGCAGCCAATGTCCAACCGTCTTTCACCACACCCCCTTGGAAATCAGGCAAGCAGTCTGAGCCCCAATCCATACAGCAGTCTCTTCTTCTTTTTGAGGACTCTGTCAGCAGGGTTTCCCAGGGCCATCCACCTGGCCCTGCCCCAGAAGTTGAAGAGATTGAGTGCAGCGATGCCCAACCACTTATTTCTCAAGATGAGTACATGCAAGGACCATCGCAGCACGTCTCTGATGATGACGAAACGCAGGTGCCAACTGCTGTGGCGTTCAGCATTGTGGAGACTGACAAGGAGGGCAGGGGTGAAGACTGGGTGGAAGATGATGTGGAGGACGATGAGGTCCACAAACCCCACATGGAATGAAGGTCATGCAGGTGACCTGAGTAGTTGGGAGGAAGAGGCGGTGGTCGCACAGAGCCTCCAGCACAGCAGAAGAGGGAGCAGGGTGCAGAAGCGGAGCGGCCGTGCCCTAGACACTGCGCCCGCTACTGCTCAACGCAGCAAGGGAACGAGCGCACCAAAGTCAGCTCAAAGGAGTTCTCTAGCGTGGAAGTTCTTTAGAAAATGTGCTGATGACAGGACACCAGTGGTTTGCACCCTGTGCAGTCAGAGCCTGAAGCGAGGCATAAACCTTCTCAACCTGAGCACAACCTGCATGATCAGGCATCTAAGTGCAAAGCACGAGCTGCAGTGGAGTAGACACCTTCAAAACCAAGAAACGTCTCTGGCTCATCCTGCTTCCTCTTCTGCTGCAGTCTCGGCCGCTCCAGCCACATCTGTAGTGATACCGGCACCTGCCACCCCGCAAACAGAGGATCTGTCAGCAACACCACCACCTGGGTAACCAACCATCTCCACAATGTCCCGTGGAAGCGTTCAGCTTTCCATCTCCCAAACACTTGAGAGGAAGAGGAAGTACCCCCCTACCCACCCGCGATCCCTGGCCCTGAATGCCAGCATTTCAAAATTATTGGCCTTTGAAATGCTGTCATTCCGTCTGGTGGAGACGCACAGTTTTAAAAACCTTATGTCGGTGGCTGTCCCACAGTACGTCGTGCCCAGCCGCCACTACTTTTCCAGGCAAGCCATCCCTTCCCTGCACAACCAAGTGGGGGAAAAAATCAGGTGTGCACTGCGCAACGCCATCTCTGGCAAGGTCCACCTAACTACCGATACGTGGACCAGTAAGCACGGTCAGGGGCGTTATATCTCCCCTGGGTAAATGCAGTGGCGGATGGGCCTGAGGCGGATAGCAATTTGGCGCTTGTCCTTTCACCAACGAGGATTGCAGGGCGCTTCAGTTTGCCTCCTGTTCCTAACTCCTCCTACTCCGCTTCCTCATCCTCTACCGCCTCCTCATCCGCACAGCGTAACACCTTCACCACCAACTTCAGCACGGCCAGGGGTAAACGACAGCAGGCGGTTTTACAACTTGCCTGTTTGGGGGACAAACCACACACCGCGCAGGAGTTGTGGAGGAGCATGGAACAGCAGACAAATGAGTGGTTGCTGCCAGCGAGCCTCAAGCCCGGCCTGGTGGTGTGTGATAACGGGCGAAATCTCATAGCAGCTCTGGGCCTAGCCGGTTTGACGCACATCCCTTGCCTGGCGCATGTGCTGAATTTGGTGGTGCAGAGGTTCCTTAAAAACTACCCCGATATGTCAGAGCTGCTGCAGAAAGTGCGGGCCGTCTGTGCGCACTTTCGGCGTTCTCACCCTGCTGCTGCTCGCCTGTCAGCGCTGCAGCGTAACTTCGGCCTTCCCGCTCACCGCCTCATATGTGACGTGCCCACAAGGTGGAACTCCACCTTGCACATGCTGCAAAGACTGTGCGAGCAGCAGCAGGCCATAGTGGAGTTTCAGCTGCAGCACGCACGCGTGAGCCCCCCTGCGGAACAGCACCACTTCACCACCAATAACTGGGCCTCCATGCGAGACCTGTGTGCCTTGTTGCGCTGTTTTGAGTACTCCACCAACATGGCCAGTGCCGATGACGCCGTTCTCAGCTTAACTATCCCACTTCTATGCCTCCTTGAAAAAACAATTCGGGCGATGATGGAAGAGGATGTGGCACAGGATGAGGAGGAGGAGGAGGAGGATGAGGAGGTAACATTTCCAAGGCTTTCAGGGCAGTCATTTGCAAGGGGCTCCGAGGGTGGGTTCCTGCACACACAAAAGCCAGGGACACAATTGTCCAGCAGCGGCACAGTTCTGGAGGATGAGGAGGATGAGGAGGAGGAGCTGGAGGAGGAGATGGAACCATGTTCACAGCAGGGTGGGACCCAGGCCAGCTCATGGCCATCACTGGTGCGTGGCTGGGGGATACAGAGGACACGGACGATACACCTCCCACAGAGGACAGCCTTTCGTTGCCTCTGGGCAGCCTGGCACACATGAGCGATTACATGCTGCAGTGTCTCCACAACGACCGCCGAGTTGCCCACATTCTAACTTGTGCTGATTACTGGGTGGCCACGCTGCTGGATCCCCGTTACAAGGACAACGTACCATCCTTAATTCACTCACTGGAGCACGATCGCAAGATGCGCGAGTACAAGCGCACGCTGGTAGACGCCATACTGCTGGCATTCCCACCTGACAGCGGGGCCACAGTGGAAGCACAAGGCAGAGGAGGAGGAGGAGGAGGAAGAGGAGGAGGAGGAGGAAGAGGTCGCCAACGCAACCAGGGCACCGCCAGCACCTCAGAAGGCAGGGTTAGCATGGCCGAAATGTGGAAAAGCTTTGTCAGCACGCCACAACAAACAGCAGCACCAGCAGCTCAGATGGAACGTCTTAGCAGGAGGCAGCATTTTACCAACATGGTGGAGCAGTATGTGTGCACACGCCTAGATGTACTGAATGAGGGGTCTGCCCCCTTCAACTTCTGGGTCTCCAAGTTGGGCACATGGCCTGAGCTTGCCCTTTACGCCTTGGAGGTGCTGGCGTGCCCTGCAGCCAGTGTATTATCTGAACGGGTATTTAGCACGGCTGGGGGCGTTATCACAGACAAGCGCAGCCGCCTTTCCAGAGACAATGTGGACAAGCTCACGTTCATTAAAATGAACCAGGCATGGATCCCACGGGACTTTTCCGTACCTTGTGCAGAATAGCGATGGATACCGACCTTACCCAGCCATTGTTCTATGTTTGCTCTTTCTCACTCTTTTGGGGTGTACCCTCATTTAAAATTTGTGAAAAGAAGCAGTGTTGGCTACCTCGTCCTCCTCAGGGCCAGATTAACGTAGGGGCTATTGGAGCTGCAGCTCCAGGCCCCTACCTTTATATAGGCCCCGGGTTGGCCATATTCACTGTTACCGCTCTTCTGTCACTTGTAAACACAGAAGTCTGGCTTCTATGCTCGCTTCCCCAGGCAGCTCCCTCAGAACCTCCCCACACAGCACGAAGGTCGGACAAGGAGGGACAGTTGCCGATACATGGATGTGTTTATGGGCTTCAGAGACAGCATCCCATGTTGAATTAGGCATGCATGGCTGCACCCTTCCTCCTCTGGGTGCATGCCAAGCCAAGGCATGATGCTCTTAATCCGGCCCTGCTCCTCCTCCACCGCTTTTTCCACCTACACCGCCCATAGGTGTGCGCAGCCTATTGCATTAGGGTGTGCACCCCAAAGTTTAAATACACATGCATGTGTTTGCCTACATGTGCATGGCCCCGATACATTACTCTCCCTGCTGGCAAAGAGAAATGGAGCAGAGCAGGTCCGAGGGAGATCTTTCCCATCTCCTCACTGCCAAACAGAGCGATAATGCTTTGTGCCCTAGGTGATTAGGGTGTGCCCAGGTACACCCGGCACACCCTGTGCACAGGCCTATGACACCGCCACATCCACCACCACCTCAACCTCCCTCCTACTCCATATGGGCCTCGTCCTTCAGAGATTAAGAACATTGTTATATTTTTCTGGGTTTTTTTTGTTGTTTGAAGTTATTTCCCTATCCACATTTGTTTGCAGAGCACTTGCCATGCTCTTGACTACGTTTTGCTGCCATTTGCAGCACTCTAGCCCTTTCCATTGGTGTTTTAGAGCCATTTTAGTGCCTGAAAGTTCGGGTCCCCATTGACTTCAATGGGGTTCGGTGTCGGGAAAAGTTCGGCAAAAGTCCGCCAAACACGGACATCCAGGTGTCCGCTCAACTCTAGTAAGGTTGTTTATGGAGTAATCAGGTGATAAACAGTGTGGCAAAACTGCCTCAAACTCAGAGGGGCACTATATATCTGTATCTGCACACCTCAACATCAAGTGCTTCAAATAATCTACAAAGTAAGCAAGATGTTGTCATAGATGACATTTGGAGACTTGTCTCAGAATAAAAGAGTCATTATCAAAGATATTTAGTTAGGAGGACATGGAGGAAGACTTACATGTTGTGGTACCATCAGGTGGTGCAGAGCCTATCCTGTCTCGTGGATCTCTGTCAACGAGCTGGGCTTGTAGAACATCCCAGCCATATATATATACCCCAACAAGGGACGCTTGCGCATGCTCCGTGTTGAA
Source organism: Pelophylax lessonae (assembly GCF_965119305.1). Lineage (NCBI taxonomy): Eukaryota > Metazoa > Chordata > Amphibia > Anura > Ranidae > Pelophylax > Pelophylax lessonae. The sequence continues at coordinate 259,358,961 of NC_138771.1, read as the reverse complement.
AAACTACTGTGCATGCGTGGGTGGGTGGCCAATGGGATCCCCCGCCCCTGGAACGCACGGCGCCTCCCCGACCAGGCTGATGTGTGTCATGCATTACAGAGGCATTGGTGCACAAGTATGACTACCACCAAACAGGATGGAGCCCGTCGAGAGGTGGCGGGCTCATGTCAGTAGGAGGAGGCATAAAGAAGTGGGGCAGCACATAGAGTGTGTACACCTCTGTGTGTGCCGGGTCAGACCCAAGGACAGGCAGCGGCGAGTGAGCCGATCTGGCAGAGCCGTCAAACTAAAAACCTGACATGGAAATCACTGAAGGGTCAGATAGATGGGGGGGTGAAGCACAGGTATCTCTAACAAACCGACAAATAATAAAAATAAAGAGATGGAAATCAAAACAGAAAAAGTGACCAGGAGAACCATCCAAGAGAAAGATTAGCATGGAAAAAGTATAAAAAGTATAAAGAACGAGGGAAACAATGAATGAAGATAACTATAAATAATTGTGCACAATGTGCAAAATGACCTAATAGGCAATTAAGTGCAACCTGATACATGCCAACCTCTGCCCAGGGTAGACGTCTACTAAGGTTTCCTAAGGACTGAAAAGTATATAACAAGAATAAATGCACACTGCAGGTCAAAGCAGATAAATTAGAGATTCACTTATTTTTCACATCCCCCAGAGGAAAATCCCTCCAGAAAAGGGTGATAACTTAGGGAGTCAGTTAAACCTAGGAGAGATGTGGCATTAGGTTTCACAATCCAGCATGCTTCACATTGCAGTATTATTTTGTTCCAGTCACCTCCCCTGGTATTGGGGTGTACCCTATCTAAAATAAGAAATGTATCTGGAGGACAGTTGCCTAGATGAAAGTCCCTAACATGCCTACCTAGCGGCAAATCGTGGTTGGAGGTTCTCATACTTGCCAGATGTCGGTAGGCTCTTCTATTGAATTCGAGCTTGGTTTTTCCAATATAGAAACAGCCGCATGGGCAGAGTAGAAGATATACCACCCCAGCTGTTCTACAATTGGCAAAGTGTTTAGGTTTATAGGGCTTGCCGCTTGGTAATTTTAGTTTCGTGTCTATGCACATAAATTCTCAGCTTTGCAGAAGAGTCAAAAAGACTCACTGTAAGGAAACAACCACACCAAAATAATTATTTAGGAAAACACTCATGGACAAAATTTCCCACTTGTCCAAACTGGCTCCAAAAATCCCAAAAGGGTTGCTTCTATAAGCCCACAGAGGTGTCAAGGGATTAGCTAAATGATCATTTAACCACCTCTGTGGGCTTATGTGATTATTGATGGCTTTAAATAATTAATGTATTTTGCTGGAATAAAGATATGTGGATTGTATACAATTGTTATGTATTGTTTGGCATGCTTAAAATCCAGAAACCTTGGAACTATTGCTGACGTATTTTGATTGGATGTGGCCCTTAATGATTCACCACTATCCAATACATATTTCAATTTACATACTTACCGAAGTCTGGCCTAAAAACTCCACAGCACACCCAGTCTATTCAAACCCCCTTGTATTCCCTCTTTCTTCTCTGCCACAGTTACTCTGAGCTTGGGGGACCACGTATGTGTAAGGGTTTGAGAGCTTGCTCCTGTATGGTGGAGGTGAACAATAATGACTGAGAGTGTCTTAGTAACCGCCTAGCAACACGTCAAGACGTTATGATGCCATCTCTGGGAATATGTCGAACAGGCTTCAGGAGGTACGTAGATGGCCTACACCTATAAAAAGAGCATTATTCAATTTAAGTCAAAGCTGCACCCTATGTGTTTTTGTATGTACAGATGCCCCTTACCTTACCTCTTCAATTCTGGTATAAACTTGTGAAATGTTTATTTCATAAGTTCATGATTCGCAAACTTTGTGAATTCTAGGGATTCACCATAAACCAATGGTAGCAGCAGATGAAAACCTCATCCCTAACAAGACACTATGGCTGCTTCATGTATAATGATTATCCAGATCAAGATAAATTATTTTATATAATACAGGTATAAAACATTAATAAGACCAATCATTCCCTTTAATACATTGCATTGAAAATATGGTAGATTAATAAGGAATGGCATTGGTATTTTTTAAGTTAAGCTGTTTGTCTATTTTCATATTTAATAACATGTTCTCATTCATCATTTGGCCTTAGGGCATTGCTCTTTAAATCAGTATGTCCCTGTGAAATCATAACTTACAGCTAAATCTTCAAACGTGTTTAGTTAACTTTCATATTTTTGTCTCCAAAAAAAATGTTTACTGTGAGATTATGTTTACATGAATCATGAGTGTGAATTATTAGAGCTGTCTGTAGAAATGAGAACGTGTTCTGTACCTCAACCAGTGATTTGTGAATTATCCAAGATGATTCTGAATTTGTGTGAATAGGTTCACTTATCATTAGCCATTAAATACTTAGGCGGATATGAGAGAATTTTTAAGCATCTGTCCCATCATTGATCTATAATGGATATGCAGCAAATCTGGAAAGATGTGGATTGGTTTACTTGTCTCTATTACAGTTGTAATATACAGTGGCAGAACTCTGAGGTGTGTAAGGGGTACAAGCTAATAACTGGATCTAAGGCTGAACCGTCCATTGTGTTGGAGCACCGCAACACATCGCACCGTGCTTAATGGGTTAAATTGTATTGTGGTAATGAATGATAACAACTTGCATTATATCTCACATTACTGCACCATACTGGTGTAAATGGGCACTTAGAGAGTATTTCTTCAAATATGGAACTCTTTTTGCTGTAGATACCTGAAATCGGACTTTATGCAATGCAGAAGTTTGAAGAAAAGCAGAAAAACCAATCACGCATGCTAAATTCGATTTCTTGGGGTGCACAAATGGTATACAGTATCTCACAGAAGTGAGTACACCCCTCACATATTTGTAAATATTTTATTATATCTTTTCATGTGACAACACTGAAGAAATGACACTTTGCTACAATGTAAAGTAGTGAGTGTACAGCTTGTATAACAGTGTAAATTTGCTGTTTCCCTCAAAATAACTCAACACACAGCCATTAATGTCTAAACCTCTGGCAACAAAAGTGAGTACACCCCTAAGTGCAAATGTCCAAATTGGGCCCAAAGTGTCAATATTTTGTGTGGCCACCATTATTTTATAGCACTGTCTTAACCCTCTTGGGCATGGAGTTCACCAGAGCTTCACAGGTTGCCACTGGAGTCCTCTTTCACTCCTCCATGATGACATCAGGGAGCTGGTGGATGTTAGAGACCTTGCGCTCCTCCATCTTCCGTTTGAGGATACCCCACAGATGTTCAAAAGGTCTGGAGGCATGCTTGGCCAGTCCATCACATTTACCCTTAGCTTCTTTAGCAAGGTAGTGATCATCTTGGAGGTGTGTTTGGGGTCATTATCATGTTGGAATACTGCCCTGCGGTCCAGTCTCCAAAGGGAGGGGATCATGCTCTGCTTCAGTCTGTCACAGTACATGTTGGCATTCATGGTTCCCTCAATGAACTGTAGCTCCCCAGTGCCGACAGCACTCATGTAGCACCAGACTATGATACTCCCACCACCATGCTTAATTGTAGGCAAGACACACTTGTCTTTGTACTCCTCACCTGGTTGCTGCCACACACGTTTGACACCATCTGAACCAAATAAATGTATCTTGGTTTTATCAGACCACAGGAAATGGTTCCAGTAGTCCATGTCCTTAGTCTGCTTGTCTTCAGCAAACTGTTTGCGGGCTTTCGTGTGCATCATTTTTAGAAGAGGCTTCCTTCTTGGACAACAGCCATGCAGACCAATTTGATGCAGTGTGCGGTGTATGGTCTGAGCACTGACAGGCTGACCCCCTCACCCCTTTAACCTCTGCAGCAATGCTGGCAGCACTTATACATCTATTTCCCAAAGACAACCTTTGGATATGACACTAAACATGTGCACTCAACTTCTTTGGTTTACCATAGCTAAGCCTATTCTGAGTGGAACCCATCCTGTAAAACTGCTGTATGGTCTTGACCACCGTGCTGCAGCTCAGTTTCAGGGTCTTGGCAATATTCTTATAGCCTAGGCCATCTTTATGTAGAGCAACAATTTCTTTTTTTTCAGATCCTCAGAGAGCTCTTTGCCATGAGGTGCCATGTTGAACTTCCAGTGACCAGTATGAGAGAGTGAGAGCGATAACACCAAATTTAACACACCTGATCCTCATTCACACCTGAGACCTTGTAACACTAACGAGTCACATGACACCGGGGAGGGAAAATGGCTAATTAGGCCCAATTTGGACTTTTTTACTTAGGGGTGTACTCAATTTTGTTGCAAGCGGTTTAGACATTAATGGCTGTGTGTTGACAGCAAATTTACACTGTTATACAAGCTGTACACTCACTACTTTAAATTGTAGCAAAGTGTCATTTCCTCAGTGTTTTCACATGAAAAAAAGTAATAAAATATTTAGAAAAATGTGAGGGGTGTACTCGCTTTTGTGAGATACTGTATATAATTCCCTAGATTGCCACATTTAATGAAGGTTACATTTGAAAGTTTTGACAATTGTAGAATACGACTGTAATGTCCGGCTATGAAAGATCATACTGATAAGAATACCCATTGATTCACAGTGAGTTCATCATACTAGTTTATTAATGTTATGTAGTATTGATATACAGTAAGTACGAACATTTAATTGCTATTTAACAAAATATAATTTCTTCCCTTGTAGTAGCTCCTTTAAAAACTGAAGTGGGTAGCAGATGGTCTGATGACAATGATGTAGCAAAGTGAGAAGAATGAAATGAAGAGACAGAATTGGCAGTGTGAATGATGTGACATTACAAAGGTATCTACAAAGTGAGATTGGTTGTGTGTGTTCTGGCATTAAAATTTCCACCAAAGTGTATTTTCCACATAAATGGAACTGGCAGTTCAACAAGGACAACTCTTCTCTTTTTCAAAGGTAACCATTGAACTTCTCTGACCTGCTCTGCTGTGCTATGTGTTTGAAAACTGTCATTTTTGCATTCATCAATACCCATGGTACCCATTTAACTTTCATCCTTCTCTGCTGTGCTGTGCTGTATGTTTCAAAACCAACATTATGCATTCCACAATATCTATGGTACATCCAACCCACAACTGTAAAACTTATCTCAATATTATACATTTACCTTCCTATTTGTCTTGATCACAGAGCTGATATTATGTAAAAGTGTCTTCTTTTATCCATGTGTTTTTTTTATCAGCTTCTAATTGAGAAAAACTCCTCCACCATATATTCCTATATGTTAAGATCATCTCATGAGGGAAGACACTGCCATTTTAATTTCCATCAAAGTCTAATTTCCACATAAATGTACTATGGGCAGTTCAAGAATCTACAAATAATACTGCTCAACTGCTGATTGACTGCAAGCAAACCCGTGTTTTCCTCGTCCAGCCCTTTTTTTCAAGTCTAATTGCTACTCTCTCCACCCTGTAATATGCACCTTTTACTTTCCTTTTCACAGTAGTGTACCCTAAAATCTCACTTCTTTTCCCCTCTTCTCCACCCTTCAGTATATATATATATATATATATATATATATATATATATATATACATACTGTGCTCCTAGCACAGCCGCAGATGGGGATCAGACAGCTCTTGATGCATTGGACATACAGTGGACACATGATTCGAATGCCCACCTCCAAGCATCTAGAAGCTCTTAAAAGGCCAGGAGGTGGTTGCTGGAAGTGGTTAAGCTTGCTTGGTGACTTTTCTGCCAGGCGTACCCCGATTTCTCAACTCTGTAAACACCCACTATCATTCTTAGTGACTTTAGTATCCCTGTTAAAGCTAGCCCCCCTGATGCCTCTAACTTCTCAACCTTACCTCATCTTTTGACCTATCATAATGGGGACACACTCCTACTAACTCTGATGGCAACACCCTTGACCTTGTATTCAACTTCTGCATATCCTGTAACCTCTCCATCACAATGTTTCCTGTCTCTAAAAACAACCTTATCAGTTTCACTCTCTCTGTCTGCAATCCCTCCAAGCAGCAAACAGTTGCCGTTAGAAATATTTACCGCTATAACCACTTGCCGACCGCCGCACGACTATTTACTGCGGCGGTCAGCCCCTCACAGGCAAAGCGACATAGTACTACATCGCTAGCCTGTGAGGCTTCTAGGGAGCAAGCGCGCGCCGCCGGAGGCGCGCTCCAGCGCGGTCACGGACCCCCCGCGCGTGTGCCCGGCGGACCCGATGTCCGCCGGGGACTCGTGATCATCCGTTACACCGGAAGAAAGGCAGGCGGCTGATGTAAACAAAGACGCCTGTCTTTCTTCCCTGTGTAAGTATGGAGATCAGACGGTTCTAATATGTAGGACCGTTGATCTCTGTTCTTACACCAGTAGCCATGTCCAATCACAGTTAGAAGCACGCCCCTAGGACACATTTAACCCTTCCCTCTCCAATACAGTTAACTCCTTCACTGCCAGTGTCATTTTTACAGTAACAGTGCATATGTATAGCACTGATTACTGCAGTAATGTCACTGGTAACCCCAAAAGTGTAAAAAATGTCAGTCAAGGGTCCGATCTGTCCGCCGCAATGTCGCAGTTCCGCAAAAAAAATCGCAGATCGCCGCCATTACTCGTTAAAAAAAAAACAACAAAAATGACAAAAATCTTTCCCTTTGTTAGTAAACGTGATAACTTTTGCGCAAACCAATCAAAATACGCTTTTTGCAATTTTTTTTTACCAAACATATGTAGCATAAAACAAATCGGCCAAAAATGTTAAAAAATTTAGATTTTTACATTTTTTGGGAGGGAATTTCATATAAAAAAATTTGAAAAATATTGTTATTTTTGCAAAATTGACGCTCTTTTTTTGTTTATAGCGCGTGATCAAAAAATCGCGCAGGTGATCAAATACCACCAAAAGAAAGCTCTGTTTGTGGGAAAAAAAGGACATCAATTTTGTTTAGGTACAGCGTTGCACGACCGCGCAATTGTCCGTTAAAGTCGCGCAGTGCCGAATCGCAAAATAGGCCCTGGTCAGGAAGGGGGTAAAATCTTCCGGGGGTTAAGTGGTTAACCCTTCTCTTCTTTATTCTGCTACAAACTCTCTGTATGACTAATTTATATGGCTGGCAGTCTCCACTCTAGTTCATCCCAAAGGTGTTCTATCTGGTTGAGGTCAGGACTCTGTGCAGGCGAGTTCCCCAAACGCGCTCATCCATGTCTTTATGGACCTTGCTTTGTGCACTGGTCCAAATCATTTGGTGGAGGGGGGATTATGGTGTGGGGTTGTTTTTCAGGGATTGAGATTGACCCCTTAGTTCCAGTGATGGGAACTCTTAAGGTGTCAGCATACCAAGACATTTTGGACAATTTCATGCTCCCCACTTTGTGGGAAGTTTGGGGATGGCCCTTCCTGTTCCAACATGACTGCGTACCAGTGTACAAAGTAGGTCCATAAACCTCAGTCTGTCTCCGCCAAGTCGATTGAGCTGAGGTGGAACCGAGTGATTCAACACCATCTTTATTTGACAACAGGTTTATTTTCATTTTCCATCTGGTAAGCAGATTGGATTGTCCCTGCTAATAACATGGACTGTTATCTGAGCGCTGCAACCACACCATTATCAAGGTCCATAAAGACATGGATGAGGGAGTTTGGGGTGGATAAACTTGACTGGCCTGCTTAGAGCCCTGACCTCAACCCGATAGAACACCTTTGGGATGAATTAGAGCGGAGACTGCAAGCCAAGCCTTCTCATCCAACATCAGTGTCTGACCTCACAAACGCGCTTCTGAAAAAATGGTCAAACATTCCCATAGACCCACTCCTAATCCTTGTGAACAGCCTTCTCAGGAGAATTGAAGCTGACATTGCTGCAAAGGGTGGTCCAACTCAATATTGAACCCTATGGACTAGGTCTGGGATGCCATTAACCACTTGCCGTCCAGCCGATGTGCTTATACTGTGGCAGGTAGGCTCTGTCCTGCGAAATGACATACCTGTACGTCATTTTGTGGAATAGCTAGTGGAGGCATGCACACACGCCGATTGGCCTCAGGGGGAGCCAATCAGTGGGTCCGGCAGCCACAAAGTCCACCGGGCACCTGTAATCGCTCCCCTGTCAGTAATGAACACAGGGATCCTGTGTTCCTCTTATTTAGGAACACAGATCTCTGTGTTCATCCAGCAAGCCCATCCCCCACAGAGTTAGAAAGCACCCCTAGGCACACATTTAATCCTTTGATCGCCCCTGGTGTTAACCCCTTCCCTGCCAGTGTCATTATTACAGTAACAGCGCATATTTGTAACACTGATTACTGTGGTAATATCTCTGGTCCCCCCAAAAGTGTCAAGAATGTCAGTTAGGTGTCCGATCTGTCTGCCGCAATGTCGCAGTCCCGCTAAAAATCTCTGAACGCCGCCACTACTAGTAAAAAATAAATAAATAGAAGTGACATAAGAATAAATAAAAAATAAGAATGAGTCTTTCCCCTAGTATGTAGACGTGATAAAAATTAGATTTTTTTTTTTATTTTTTTAGAAATGTTTAATAGCAGAAAGTAAAAAATATTGTTTTTTTTTTTTTTTCAGAATTGGCACCCTTTTTTTGTTTATAGCACCAGAAATAAAAATCGCAGAGGTGATCAAACACCACCAAAAGAAAGCTCTATTTGTGGGAAAAAAACATCAATTTTTATTTGGGTACAGCTTTGCATGACCACACAATTGCAAGTTAAAATAATGCAGTGCCGTATCCCAAAAAATGTCCTGGTCATTAAGGAGGGTACAACCTTCCAGTCCAGGAGTGGTGAAAGTTCCTGTGCGTGTAAAGGCATGTGTCCCAATACTTTTTACAATATAGTGTACAGTAATCCCCCGCTACATCGCGGTTCAGTTTTTGCGGTCCCGGTAATTCGCGTTTTTTTTTTTTGTAATGTTATTTTACTATATAAATCATTAAAAATGAAAGATTTTTGTGTTTTTCATAGCTCTTGCTCTGTCTCTAAGTATCTTTTATGTGTTTAAATTAGTTTCTATTGTTTTAAAAGTGTGTTTAAAGACCTTAAAATGCTTTTACACGTACAGTGACAGTAAAATAAACATGCCTACAATGCATTTTAATAGGGTTTTTCTATTTTGCGGAATTTCACTTTTCGCGGCTGGGTCCGTAACGTAACCCCCGCAATGGAGGGGGGTTTACTGTATATAATATTGAAAAATACAATTCCTCTTAAGTCTAAAATGCAAAACTCATGGAATGCTGCTACCTAAAAAATGTCAATTACTGTATGTAAAATGAAGAAGACTGTTACAATTCTTACACTACATACAAGCAAGCATAAGTGGATGTGAAATCACTGTAAGAAAAAGCAACCAACAAGTATGTCATAATTAGAACAACATGTTTATAGAAAACAAAAATACTTGGCAAGTCAAATGTTTGTGCTTACAAAACTGGCAAACTCAAGTAGGATGTTGGAACTGTCTAAGAATGCGATTTTTGTTTTTTTATTTTTTGCTACAGATTCAGAGGTCCAAATGTACCAATAAGGTTAAAAGTACCTCTTCCTCCAGAAAGCTTGAAATTTTACAGACATCCTACTATCCTACTACTTTCAGAGGGGATGTCTGTAAAACAGTTCTACTTTGACTAAAAGATGACCATAATCAAAAATGAAGCCTTGAGTTGCATATAAGTAAGACAGCCTAGCTAAGTAGTTTAGTTTTTCATCCAAAGTCGGACATTGCTTTTGTGCACCAGCTCAGGTCATTTGGAAACATGGCTTCTTATGGTGCTGGAGAAACATCCTTACTGGCTCTGACAAACAGAAAGCATGTGAAATTTGATAAAAATAACACAAAGTTTCTTAGATTAAGTAAAATTAAGTTAATTGTACTGATTGTCATACAGTTGCAATGTTTGCCCTCAAAAGATTTACTAGATGCTTTAAATTGCTTTTTCTTTCTTAACCACTTCTGGACCGGAAGGATTTTCCCCCTTAATGACCAGGCCATTTTTTTGCCATATGGCACTGAGTTACTTTAACTGACAATTGCGCGGTCATACAACACTGTGCACAGATACAATTGATGTCCTTTTTTCCCACAAATAGAGCTTTCTTTTGGTGGTATTTGATCACCTCTTCGGTTTTTATTTTTTTGTGCTATAAACAAAACAAGAGCGACAATTCTGAAAAAATAAAAACCAAAACAATATATTTCACTTTCTGCTATATAACATTCCCAATAAAAAATAAATAAAAATTAAATTTTTTCATAATTTTAGGCCAGTTTGTATTCTGCTACATATTTTTGGTAAAGAAAATCCCAATAAGCGTATTTTGATCGGTTTGCACAAAAGTTATCGTGTCTACAAACTAGCGGAAAGATTTATGTCATTTTTATTTATTTATTTATTTTTACTAGTAATGGCGGCGATCTGCGATTTTTAGTGGGACTGCGACATTGCTTCGGGCAGATCGGACCCCTAACTGACATTTTTGACATTTTTGGGGGGACCAGCGACATTACTACAGTAATCAGTGCACTGTTACTGTAGTAATGACACTTTCTTTTGGTGGTATTCGATCACCTCTGCGGTTTTTATTTGTTGCACTATAAACAAAAAAAGACAGACAATTTTGAAAAAAAAAAAAAACTATATTTTTTAATTTCTGCTATTAAAACATACCCAATAAAAAAAATGTAACAAATCTAACTTCTTCATCAATTTAGGCCAATATGTATTCTGCTACATATTTTTGGTAAAAAAAAAAAAAAAAACACTAAGCGTATATTGATTGGTTTGTGCAAAAGTTATAGCGTCTACAAACTTTGGGATATTTTTACTTTTTATTTTTTACTAGTAATGGTGGGGGGCAGCGACTTATATCAGGACAGTGACATTGAGGCAGACAAATCAGACACTAAGTGACACTTTTTTGGGGGCCAGTGACACTAATACAGTGATCAATGCTAAAAATATGCACTGTCATTGTACTAATGACGCTCGCAAGGAAGGGGTTAACATCTGCAATCAAAGGGTTAAATGTGTCCCTAGAGGGTGCTTTCTAACAGTTTGGGGGTGCTTGTACTGAAAGAAGACAGAGATCTGTGTTCCTGCGTAGCACAGAACGGCGATCTGCCTTGTTTAAATACTGTAAGCAGACCGCCGTTCTGTCTGCCTGGGGAACGATTGGCAGGTCCCAGTGGACATCCCAGCGGACATTGGGTCCATTGGACCCACTGATTGGCTCCTGCTGTTTCTAATCACAGTGTGAGCCGGTCGCCGGTGGTGCCCGTGTGCGCGCCAGACCCACAAGAAAAAAATCACATAAAGGTCCACCCTGCCGCAGTATATATACACGGGGCAGTCCTTAAGCATTTGAAGAAGTCCATGAAAGGGAAGGATTGATAAATATCCTCTACAACACTTTATGAGCTGGCTGTGGACTGCAAGGCTATGGCAAAGGGGTGGAACCTAATGGGAATCTGTCTGGCAATTGTATTAAAATCCAGGCAATGCTTAATTTGTGCTGGAAAGTCTAGATTTATTATGGTATCATCCATTATCTGCCAAAGAGTAACTGTACACTGTTACTGGCAAAAAGAAATGTTGTAAGACATCTATGACTGCAGACTCCTGTTGTATTGGACATCCAGTTTGGAACATCTGTATATAAAGTCAAGAAGACAGCTAGATAGTATGGACTTTACTGGCACAAATTCTCAAATAACCCATTAGAGTAAAACCAAATACCGTATAAGACGACTGGGCGTACAAGACAACCCCCCTATTACATGATCTACCGGTAATACTTATACTTAGGTTACCTTGGAGATATTATACTCGGCGTATAAAACGACCTCCCATTTTTGGGGGATTTTTTTGAGGTTCAAAAGTAGTCTTATACGCCAGAAAATACAGTATTTATTTAGGTATTCATTAAATTAAAATGATACATCATTAATTGTGACTGTATTGACTTGTTTTCTATAATATATATTCTTTATTGTAATATTGTTTGGTAATTATTGTCTTATTTACTCTATTCTGTTGTTTTGGTGCTCATTGATAGACCCCCGCGGAAGCGCGATAGCTCAAAACATGTCGAGCCTGAGCTATAAAACAGACGTCAAGCATTGGAATTGCCTTACCACCAGCTCCTACTACTCTTGAACTCGTTTTCCTGACAAACCACTGAACATTGCCAGTGGAACTTGTAAAGGGAAGTTACAGCTTTATCTTCTTTGGAATCTCGAGTGGTATTTGACACCCATATGCTTAGTGTTGTACATATGTATAGATACATCTGTATGCCCAAATTATCTGTGATTTATAAATATGAACTTTACATATTGATTTTTAAAAATAAATACCTAAATAAATATTTGGTTATCTGAGATTATGTGCCAGTAAAGTCCATACTATCTAGCTTTCTTCTTGACCATATTAATCAGGACGTGGCACTGTCATATTCATTCATGTCCATGGTGACCACCCCATAGGAACATTCTTTTTCTAATATATCACCTGTATATAAGGATTTGAATTTCTCTAATCAGACTTTAAAATAAAAGAAGTTCATAAGCAAGTCCAAAATGTCAGCTACTTGCTTTACTATGCCTTGCTATGCATTTATATGAATGTTAAATGACATAACCAATACTTATTGGCTGCTACAAAGGGGGAGGGGAAGAGAAGACTAGCTTAGAACAAAGGAGACGCCTGCCATATAACACACACAGGTGATATAATAAATGCTTGCAAGGCTCTGCCTTCTCATAAACTGTTCATATAGTAAACATGGTGTCAAGTTGCTTACGATCATTTCAAAGACAAGGGGAAATTCCTTCTTCCTTGAGTAAAAGAGGTTTACCTGCTGCATACAAAAATACTTTTTTTCAGTAAGACCTGTGAAAATAGGAAATAGACTTCCTCAGGAGCTAGGTCTAGGAAACAATGCAGATCCTTTACCCACTTTCTTTACCGGAAGGTTTTACTCCCTTAATGACCAGGTCATTTTTTGTGATACGGCACTGTGTTATTTTAACTGACAATTGTGTGGTTGTGCAATGCTGTACCCAAATAAAATTGATGTCCTTTTTTTCCCCACAAACAGAGATTTCTTTTGGTGGTATTTGATCACCTCTGAGATTTTTTTTGTGCTATAAACAAAAAAAGAGCGACAATTCAGAAAAAAAAAAACAATATTTTTTACTTTCTGCTATATAACATTCCCAATACAAAAAAAATTAAAAATCAAATGTTTTCATCATTTTAGGAAAATTTGTATTTTGCTACATATTTTTGGTAAAAAAAATCCCAATAAGTGTATATTGAGTGGTTTGCGCAAAAGGTATTGCGTCAACAAACTAGGGGAAAAATTTAGGTAATTTTTATTTATTTTTTATTTTTTTACTAGTAATGGCGGGGATCAGCGATTTTTAGCAGGACTGCCACATTGCGCGGACAGATCAGACACCTAACTGACATTTTTTACACTTTTGGGGGGACCAGTGACATTACTACAGTAATTAGTGATACAAATATGCACTGTTACTGTAATAATGACACTGGCAGGGAAGGGGTTAACACCAGGGGTGATCAAAGGGTTAAAAGTGTCCCTAGGGGGTGTTTTCTAACTGTGGGGGGTGGGCTTGCTGCATGAACACAGAGACCTGTGTTCCTAAATAGGAGGAACACAGGATCCCTTACTGACATAGCAACAGTCTGCCGTGTTTACAATGGCAGACCGCTGTTCTGTCTCCATGGGGTGCGATCATGGGCCCCTTGGTGGCAATCGCAGCCACTGGACCCACTGATTGGCTTCCCCTGTGGCCAATGGGCGCACGTGCACCCCCCTGCTAGCGGTCCCACAAACAATGTACATGTACGTCGTTTCGTGGGACAGAGCCAACCTGCCGCAATAAAACTACGCCAGCTGGTCGGCAAGTGGTTAAAAAGGGCTAAATGCTCAGAAAACAACTGGCTAATAGCACATAATACATTTATAGCAATGCAGTTAAAGAGTGACTCCACTTTTGTGGGGAAAAAATGTGAAATAAAGAAAAAAATAATATAGTGTATACAATTGTGACACAAGTCTGATTGTAGTTAAATGTTATTAGAAATTACTTTTCCTTTTCAATCTGCACCTCTGTAATTTTCTGAAAATGCAATATGGCTACCTGGAGCTGTTCTGTACACAGAATGTACACCGAATGTGTACAGAACGCTCTTGGGGAAACATCATTTCCTGCTTGTGTGATTGGCTCACCAATTTTCCCAGAAGTCTGCACTAAGATACAAGTCAGATTTTAGGCATCCCCTGCAACAAAAATGCAATTTTTGGTGAGATACTCCCAATAGGAACACATCTAAAGGGATGCAGGTCCAGCAGCTTTCCTCATTAGAGCCCTGCAGGTGCCATAGATGGATAATAAATAAGAAACCACTCCCAATAGATTCACTTTCTCACATGGACACAGAAAAACACAGAGGGATTTCTTCAGAATAACAAAAGGTAGTTATTTGCAACAAAGTTTGTTATAATCTCTGCAATGTACAGAGATCACCCAGGGGGGAATGTTTTTTTCTCAACAAAAATGGAGTTACTCTTTAATTCAAAGAGTATCTAATTGTACACTGAAGGGGAGTAAACACTTACCTTACTATAGGCTCCATTATGGTCCCTTAGCACTGTGACAGGTCCCCCCCCCCCTGCTGTTAGACATAACACATATTTATTCTCTGCCCTGCAAAAGGGTTATTTTTAAAACATTTCTTGGAGTTGGGCTTCAACTCCATGGATGTGTCTTTTTTCAATCTGACTAAGAATGTGACTATACAACTATATATATAGCAATGTGCCTATACAACTATATATAACAAAGGGGATGATTTACTGAAGGCAAATACACTGTTTACTTTGCAAGTGTAATTGGACACTTAGGTGTAACGGGACAACTTGGGTTCTAGCGATCACAGGATGATCACATTTAGCATAAATGACACTATAACAAGGCAAGAGGGGAACATAAGAACTCTAAACTTCAGAAGGGAAAACTTTCCCAAACTGTGCTCAATGAGAGAGGAAATAAACTGGGACCAAACCCTAGGAACACTGACCACGGAGGAAAAATGGGAATGCTTTAGGAACATATTAAACAAAAGCATCTCACAGTGCATTCCTATGGGAAATAAATTTGGAAGAGCCAAAGACAAACCTGGCCGGCTAAACCGTAATGTAACAAAACTTATTGGGGAAAAAAATGGCCTTCAAGAAATATAAATCGGAGAGCACATTATCGGCTTTCCAGCAATACAAGGAATCAAATAAGAAATGTAAATATGAAATCAAAATGGCTAAAATCAACTTCGAGAGACAAATAGCAGAGGATAGTAAAAAGAACCCTAAGAAATTCAACAAATTCATTCAAGAAAATCAACAGAAAAAAAAACAAGTTTAGAGCATGTTGCACACATAATTAACGATGAAGGCAGGATGGTTACAGAGGACACTGAGAAGGCAACCGTGCTTAATGCTTTCTTCTGAAAAACAAAAAAAAAACTTTCTTCTCTTCAGTCTTTACACAAGAAAAGGAAGGGTACACTGATCATGACTGTATGGTTAGCAGTACTTCACTGGACTTGCCGCTATGGCTAACCGAGGGTGAAATCAGGAAAAGGCTGAATAAAATGAACACAAGTAAATTACCAGACCCGGATGGCGTACATCCGAGAGTACCAAAAAACTCAGTAAGGTTATATCTAGACCACTGTTCCTGATCTTTGCTGATAGCATTTTGACAGGAACTGTACCAGGTGACTGGAGGAAAGCTAACGTGATACCAATATTCAAAAAAGGGCAGAGGCATATCCCAGGAAATTATAGGCTGGTCAGCCTGACATCAATAGTATGTAAACTTATGGAAGGGATGATAAGGGACTATATCCAAGAGTTTGCTAAAGATAACAACATCATCAGCAGTAATCAGCACGGGTTTACAAATGGGCGTTCTTGTCAAACCAATCTGTTAACATTCTGTGAGGAGGTGAGCTGTGATTTAGATAGGGGGAGACCAGTGGATGTGGTGTACCTGGATTTTGCGAAGGTGTTTGATACAGTTCCCCATAAACGCTTGAACTGGAACTGGTTAAAGGGGCGTGTCAAAAGGGTGATAATAAATAACGCATACTCAGACTGGTCTCGGATGGTAAGTGGATTCCCCCAAGGCTCAGTCCTGGGACCAATTTTGTTCAATGTATTCATAAATAGCATTGAGGACGGGATCATTAGCTCAATCTCAATTTTTGCAGATGACACAAAATTAAGCAGGGCAATAACTTCACATTGTGAGGCAGAAATCTTACAGAATGACCTATACAAAATAACAGAGTGGGCAACTACATGGCAAATGAGGTTTAATGTGGAGAAGTGTAAGGTATTGCACTTGGGGAATAAAAACATAAAAGCACAATACAAGCTAGGGGGGAACCTAGCTAGAGTCTAGAGAAGGGAAACTAAACTAATTAGGGGATTGGAGGACCTTAATTATGCAGAGCACTTACAAGCGCTTGATTTATTCGCCCTGGAGAGGAGACGCCTGAGAGGGGACATGATAGCGATTTACAAGTATCTCAACGGTGATCTTAACATAGAAAAAAAGGAATGCATGAGGACATGAGGCCATACAATGCGATTAGAGGTGAAGCGTTTTAACCTCAGTCTACGCAGGGGGTTCTTTACAGTAAGGGCCAAGACTGTAGAATTCTCTACCACAAATGGTAGTAACTGCGGCGACTATGGCTACTTTTAAAAGACTCTTGGACAAACATCTCAAGGATCATAACATTGAGGGGTATGAGAAATGATTACAGCCACACACACCTACACAGGTTGAACTAGATGGACTATAGTCTTTATTCAATCTCAACTACTATGTAACTATGTAACTCTACAAAATAATTTTCACTAGAAGTTAGTGAATGTGTTGAAACTTTACTATGAAAAAAATTTCCAATTGTGTGCAAGGAAAAAAAAAAAAACAGTACATTTGCTTGCACCTGATTGGATAGTGGAAGTTAACAGAGCTTCACCTCATTCAGCAAGCTCTGGGGAAAATTCCCTATCAGAGTGAAAATGTGAAGTTAACAGTCTATTTGGCTTTAGTAATTCAATCCCAATGAATCAGCCTGATTAGAACAAATCTAAGTTTGTGCAAATTAATTTGCTTATCTTTAATACCCATATAATTAAAAATGTGAAAGCTGGCCCTCTTTTTTTATATAAACAGTGGGATATTAACAATCTTTTCTGATCCCTTCCGTCATTCTTCTTGTACAATGGTGGATTTATATTAACTATAGTGGTCTGATGATGAATAAATGAAAATTTCAAATCCAATTTAGTATACTCATACAAGGTCAGACACTTATCTAAAAAGAGCATAAATTCTCCATAGCAAACAATTATCTGTGCATATGAACTGTAATTTGTGACAGTGATATTATACTGTTTGTTTTCTATTTAATTTGACATTTATACAGATCCAAAAAGAGCTGGTTAATAGAACTTGTTTTGAGAAATTTTCATCCATCAATAAGTTAGAGCATAATTAAATCAATGCTAAAAGGAGGGGTACAGTTAGTTTAATGACTTGTTTTTGTTATTTAATAACTCACTTCTCTTCTCCCTTGACAATCCCAAGACTTAGAATGCAGGATTGTGTCCAACTGTTTATATATTCTATCAAAACACTAAGTCTGTTATGCTACTGTAGTTTTTTGCTGAGTAAGCTGTTTGTAAATGAAACATTATTTGGAAGAGTGCCTCTGAGCCCTTCTGAATGATAGATGAATCTGAGATTTGAAGTTTAAATGTCAGAACACTATATTTTATTTGTATAATCATCATTTTCCTGCAGGGTGGAATTCTAAAAGAGAGTTAAAAGGTGAGGGGTTTAGTAGCTGGCAAAAGCTAAAAAGATAGGTAGTCTGTAGTAAACCACTTTGTAAAATGAACCAGATGCATTTTAGATGTATTATCTAAAGTGTCAAGCTCTCTAGAAGTTAGAGCTATGGCTAAAAGCAAACTCGCTTTTTTTTTTTTTTTTTAGATGTAGCTTTAACGATTGCCACAAATAGCAATTTTCGGGCAATTTTTAATCAGCTTTCTGGAAGGAATCAAGCCAACATAGTTACAGCCTAAAGAAGAACTTCACCCAGGTCTTGGAAAACTAAAAGTCAACAGCTACAAGTATTGTATCCGCTGACTTTTAAAAAACCTACCATCCCATGGAGTACAGCATAGTCTTCCTACAATTTGAATTCTTCATAGCTTTTGCTTCTCCCACCAGCTTTAGGTTCTTGAGAGTCAGTTGAGAGATCAGCCAGCTCCCAAATCAAAGATGGCTATTAAAGTGCGACTGCCATGCGCTAGCTGATAGACTGCCATCTTGGATTTGGGAGCCATTTAAGTGATCAGAGAGTGACAGTTGGCATTGAAATCAAAGATGACTGCCGAAAAGCCAATGTGCTTGCAGGGAGTGGGTGG